>NC_045598.1:174807175-175110205 GCF_009762305.2 Zalophus californianus | reverse complement strand
AGCCAGCACTCACACACCACTCTGTGACATTTTCCTTTTGATACAGTCGTCCTGCCGGTGGACCCTGAGGGTGCCTCTTTAGAAATGTGCTTTTTGCCAGGAGCCATGCGTTTCCTTACGAAGAATTCAATATGCCTTAATCCGGTGATGGTCAAACTTTTGGTCTCAAAACCCATTCATGTTCTTCAATATTCCTGAAGACCCCAAAGAGTTTTTCTTTATGTGGGTTTTATTTGCTGATATTGGAAATTAGAACTAAGAATGTAAAATATCTATTAACAGTAAACCATTATATAACATTAAGTAGCATATTTTTATGAAAAATAAGTATTTTCCAAACCAAAAAAATGTGATGTAAGTGGAATTGTTTGATCTCTCTTTTTTTTAAACATCTCTTGAATGTCTGGCTCTTAATAGAAGACTGCTAAACTTGGATGTCTGTTTTTGCTGTCAGTCTGTTGTGATATTACACATCATGTAGCCTCTGGAATATCTTATTGCACACTTGGGGCCGGGTGAGAGTGAAAAAGGCAAATAGCATCTTAGAATTATTATGAAAATAGTTTTGACCTCACATTCTCCCGGGGGTTCCGGGACCACACTTGGAGAACTGTTGAATTAATAAACACTACTGAATCTCCAATTTAGATTAAAAGAATTTTTATTTTTTTAAGATTTTTAATTTATTTGACAGAGAGAGACACAGCGAGAGAGGGAACACAAGCAGGGGGAGTGGGAGAGGGAGAAGCAGGTTTCCTGTGGAGCAGGGAACCCGATGTGGGGCTCGATCCCAGGAACCTGGGATCATGACCTGAGCCGAAGGCAGCCTCTTCGCCGACTGAGCCACCCAGGTGCCCCAGATTAAAAGAATTCTAAATTCTTTAGTTATTCGGTCTTTCATAATGTGATCTCTGTCCTTAAGGAGCTCTTGATCTAACTGGAAAAACAGACATGTGAATACATTTTAATGGGAAGGCGTGACAAATTCTGTGTTGTATGTATGCTTGTATGGAGAGGGGTGGTCAGGGACCACTCTAAATAGGCGATGACCTTCCAGCCAAATTTTAAAGGAAGGGTAAGTGTGGGGCGCCTGGGTGGCTCAGTCATTGGGCGTCTGCCTTCGGCTCAGGTCATGATCCCGGGGTCCTGGGATCAAGCCCCGCATTGGGTTCCCTGCTCGGTGGTAGGCCTACTTCTCCCTCTCCCACTCTCCCTGCTTGTGTTCCTGCTCTCGCTCTCTCTGTGTCAAATAAACAAATAAGATCTTAAAAAAAATAAAATAAAGGAAGGGTAAGTGTGTGACAGTCAAAGAGAGAAAAGCATTCTGGAAAACAACAGGAAGGCATGTTTGGAAACTGTTGTTGATGCTCTGTTCAAGTAGGCTTATTTTATTTCTTTCTATTTCAGTTTATGATTACAGGTGGAAATCTGCAGGACAGTAAAGAGGCACTGCATTTGGCACAAACAAATGGTATCCTCATATTACTTTTACCCCCCCCAAATATGAGTTATTTTGAAGAAATCTTTCTAAAAACTGCCTCAGATACAATACAATGGATTGTGACTGTAGAAGTAACAGAAAAAGACTGATTGCAATGGGACATGATTAAAATGCAAGAATTCTAAGTGCCCACTAGCCTATCAGATGTGATTAAACCCTCTCTCTCACTGTACTTAACCATTATTTTAAGATTCCAGTTAATGAGAATTAAGTTCACTGGGTATACAGTTTAGCCTCACATATTTCTGATGCAAGATTTTTGTATGTTGTAATGTGCTTAAGATGTGAGTTGCTTTTTATTTGCATTTTTAAACTGTTAAGGGTCATTTATTAAATATTTATCATGTAGACCGTTGTTGTAAGGCCCCAGGAATGCAAGTAATAAATAAATAATCTCTCGGCTCACTTTATGTTCATACATTTTGCATTTTATTTAAAATCTATGAAGTTTTGGAATTGGTTCCTAAGGAAATCCTACTTACAGAAAACCTTTATCTGGCATTCATTCTACCTAACTTATTTTGGTTTTGTGTTTTGGCATGCATGCTGCTTTTGCTAGACATTGAAGATTAGGCATTCCATGTTATTTTTCAAAATACTGATTTACTTAAGTTATTTTTTATGGAAATCTTTTTAAAATGCATACTTTTCAGGATCCACTGACATTTTTTCTTAGTGATTAAAAGTAGTCACCTTCCCAGATGCCTTTGGGGGTATAAGAATATGGTCTTCTATACTTTTAATTCCCAAAGAGATATGCTTTTAAAAGTTCTTGAAGCTCCCCTTGTCAGCCGTCTTCACTCCTCCTCCCGTACCTGTGTCCTCACTGCTTTAAAACCTCTGCCTCCTTTATATGTAAACACCTGCAGGAGAGGCTGAGGAAGGCTCCCCACCTCTCCCGTGGGTTCAGGTGCAGGCCACTCAGAAGCCCTTTTTGACTTGTTATTCATGTTCCATACAATTACAGCTATCAAGGTGTGGTCTCCAAATAAGTGAGCTTTATTTTTTATTAGAAAAACCAATCCCAGGGCGTCTGGGTCAGTCAGTTAAGCTTCTGTCGTGGGCTCAGGGCATGATCCCAGGCGTCCTGGGATTGAGCCCAGAGTGCTCCCTGCTCAGGGGAGAGCCTGCTTCTCCCTCTCCCTCTGCCCCTCCCCCACCTTGTGCTCTCTTTCTTTCTCTCAAATAAGTAAATAAAATCTTAAAAAAAAAAAAATCCCCCTTCCATCTCTTTAAGTCACCCTTTTTAAGCGGAAGAAATACATTCTTATATTAAATATGTGAAACAAGACAGTGATGTGAATAGTGCATATAACAGATATAATTAGGTTATGATATTTCATTCTCCAAGAAATTGTTTCATTTTCTATTCTACAAGATTCAGTGAATACCAAGCTTTGGAAAGTTGAATTAATTCTTTTTACTAATATGTTATGGCAGTTTTCATATTCATGTCCTGCTTTGTTAAGGTATTCCAAAAACTATCATCTGATTGACCTTAATCAATTCTTGTGGTTCAAATAGTTTATGGCTATTGTTAAAAATTAACCAGTTGAACTTATTCTTATCATTTTTGCATATTAAATGTAATATGAAAAATATTTTGAAAATAATCCTAAGACATTATTTTGTGCTAGATATGTTTTTCAGTACAGTTGGATGTCATCCTACAAGATGTGATGAATTTGAAAAGAATGATCCTGATCTTTACTTAAGGGAGTTGTTAAATCTTGCTGAAAACAATAAGGGGAAAGTTGTAGCAATAGGGGAGTGTGGACTGGGTAAGTGCCAACCTAGCCCTGTTAGAGTGACTTTGAAAGTGATTTGTTCTGCACAAGGTAATGAGTTGTTACTGGTTCTTTTTTTATCTTTTAAAGATTTTGACCGACTACAGTTCTGTCCCAAAGATACTCAGCTCAAGTAAGGAAATTTTTTGATTTTTGTAATTATCATACAATCTTACGAGTGATTTTTTTAAAATAGCTTTTATCTGTTCAGAATGTAGTTGGATTAAGCATCAAGATTTTTTGTTTTTCCCTTTGTATATCAAAAGTTAAGTGAAATGGAAGGGATGGAAGCATATAGTTTCTAATTGATTAACCATCTAACTTAATTTTAATGGTAGAAATAAGGGATGAGTTTTACGTGATGGAGACTTTCGTTGTTCTTTGCCTCATGAATGTATTCATGCATGAACCATTCCAATGAAATGATTTAAATTCAGTTGGGGCATGATTTAAGAGCCAAGGGTATTAAAAAGAGATATAGGATCAATCACCAAAGTAGGAAAAACCTCCTCTTGCTGGGCACTGGATATAGTCAACTTAGAATGTGAGGGTCTTTTCACAGGACCCATATGGAGAGTGGTGGCGTCTCAGAAAATTCCAAAGTTCCCAACCCTTGTAGACTTCCTACAACCCACTGCCTATACCTTTTAGTTGGAGCTCCCGTCAGCATATCGGTGGGTAGTGTGATAGGCCAAAAAGAAAAATTAGGTCATAGACTTAATTTAAGACATGAGCATTTTGTTGCATTTCAAAAACAATGTATTAATAATCCAGGTAATAAAACAGTAGAATAAATCCTCTCAGAGCTGTTTAGTGATGTATGATGCTGTGGTTTTCAGGGACATTCACATGATTACCAGCAGGATTACTAAATCCTTAACCTCTCTTGAATATCATTTATAGGTCGCTCATCTTAAAAGTTCACATATTCACATTTAAATAGAAGAATAGTTTGTGTTTCTTAGGTAAAGCCCACAGATCATAATTCCTCCACTTTAGAGTCTGTTTTTGGCCAAGATGAGTGTCGTGAAGCAAACAGACGGTGTGGGGTGTGACAATGAAGGGCAGTGGCAGAGTCCCTCAGGTTTCCCTGCTCATAAGACTTTGATCCAGATGCATTCAAACTGATTCTAAAATGCAACCTAAATACCCTAAACTCGATTTCTTTTGTATTTAATGAAAACATCGATAGTTCTGTTTTACTGCTCTGAGAATATTTCCAGCATCACCTTAAGATCAGAACTTAAAACAGTATGTATAGCAGGGTATAGTTTATGCTTGAACACAGATACCAATTGCCCAGGTATTAATCCGTACTAGAGAGTTTAAACTCCATTCAGTGAATGATTACGAAGTGCCTCCTCAGTGTAATACAAAGAATAGGCTTGGTTCTGATGCCTTTATAGACAAGAGAGGACATAAATAATTAAAATGGTTTGGAAAATGCTAACAAAAAGGTGTATGACAGCAGGGGGAAGGACTTTCTGGGGGAGTTAGGGAAGGCTTTGCTAATAAGGTGAGGGGATGTGAGCTAGGTCTCTTCCAGAGTAGATAAAGCTAAGGACAAACTAAAGTATGGTATAAATTTTGAAAAGATGGGCAGTTCAATTTGAGATTTTTTTAAATTATAAAACATCAAATGATTTAGTAAAAAAAAAAAAACACCAGTAGGAATCCCATTTAGATTGATGTTAAGGAAACAACCTCCCCCGCCCCACTTGTGCTGATGCTCCCTCCCTTTCCCCTAGCATATGCTCCCAGTGTGCAGCTCCCTCCCTGCACACGAGGTGCTCTGTACTTGTTTCAGCATTTTGCACATTGTCCTGGAATATGTTTATGTCACCCCTTCCCGTCCCACAGCAGACTAGTGTCTGAGTTCTCTGGAGTCACATACCCAGCCTCACTCATGTTGTTGTGCCCATAGCACCATGTGCAGTACTCCCAGCACACGGCGGGTACTCCGTAAATGTTCACTGAGTTTTTAATAAGGGGAAAGGGGTCTTTTTGATTCCTGGAGAGCAGCATGGATTAAAAAGCCTATACTTCAGCTTTCACTGTTGGATCTTTTCTTGGAAGAATTTAAATTTGGGGGCTGTTCTTTTATACCATCTGAGACAATTAACCAGTGTATGGTTTGTTGCTTTTGTTTAAGTAAAAATGCAGTCAGGAAAAAGATGTATCAGAGAAAAATAGAAAATGGTGTGATGTGAGAAGGCAAGACAGAACTAATGTACAGTAGACACAGTGGCTAAAAAATACTGTCTGAGACCTACTGGTAAGTAAAGGCAGTATATAACTGTGCAAAGTAGTTATCTTTAGAATCAACAGCTTTGGGTTTAAATCGTAACTGCTATTTGGTGGCTCTATGTCTCTTTGTAAATCTCCATTTCCTCATCATTAAAATGGGGCTAATACTGCCTACCTTTCTTAACACTTGGTATGTAAAGCCCATCTTAACATGCTTGCCACAAAGTATATGCTCCAGAAATTGTGGCTGTGGGGGTAGTCTTAGAAATACTTTCTTCCTAAAGAAAATACAGACTCTTCTTTTTCCTTGGGGTTTTTTAAAAGATTTTTTAAAGAGCATGAAAACAAGGAAGAAGCCGGAGTTCCCAAGGAAAGGTTTTCCTTGAAGCATACGCTGTATTTTTCAGTTTCTGCCCCATGCTACATTCCCTTTCCTTGTTGCAAGTTCAGAGCTTAGTTCGCTTGAGTTGGAGGAATTTGCTGTGGGATTTTCCTTGGGGCTTTAAAATGTTAATACTGGGCAGGTCTGTTTTGGAAAAAGAAATCCGACATCAGACAAGATTTCAAAATAACCGTCTGGGGATTTAGGGAACCTCAGAGATGAGAGAGTGAGGCTGTCCTTGCCATGGGCCAGTCCAGAGGCGGCCCCACTCTGTGGATTAAGGTGCAGTGCTGTAAGGCTCTGGGCTTTTGGGAGTTGCCTCAGTCTGAATTACTAAAAACTACTCGGAAGCTGACCGTTTCAAGCCCTTGTCCTCAGTTATTGTTGACCCTAAAATGGAAGAAGCAGTAATACAATCAGAAGCAAATTACAGCTTCACTAAAATGAGCAAATCTAACTCAAACAGAGCTTTTTGTATGTGAATTAAGAAAAAAAAATCTCTTGATAGGTGCCAGTTTCTGCTGCCCTGTAACTTAATGCGATTTCTAGTTACCATGGTGGGTTTTTTCTTTAAAGGCAACAGGTACTTAATGTCAAGCACTAGTTATCCTCAATTTATGTCATTAGGAGTACTTGGCCTCCTTAAGATACCTAGCTAGCTTGAGTGCATGGACCTTTCTTTTCTCATATGCAGAATTCTGGAGGCACGTTGCTTGAACATCTGTTATTTTCATTGTTTTTACTTTTGCCTGCTGTGATAGGCTTATTCTCAAGGGGATCATTAGATTCTGTAAATCTGTGGCTCGGTTGTGTGGCTTTGCACATAGAATTGTGTGTGAAAGAAATGATCCGTGTAGAGTGGGGAGCCGTAAAGCAGAGAGTGCGGTGCGTAGCCAGAAGCCAGATCCACGGTGAAGTTTACGTAATGACTGGAGCACATTTCATTGCTGACATTTGAATTACTTTAGAGGTTATGGAAATAGTGACTTTTCTTTCGATATTTCATTTCTATTTCCTGCAGTCTGAAATTTCAGCACTTTGTTAACTAAAATTATTTTTGCTTATTCTAGCCCAGCAGAATCTGAAAAGGTGATTTAAAAGCATAAACACTGGGTAATAAAGACAAAGACCACCAACATTATGAAAGCTATTTAAGAAGTACACTTATATTTCTAATTTTAAAATTTAGCATTTTCAAGAGGACAAAGGGGTACTCCAGGAAAATGGTTGTCCTGTATTTCAGGGAGACAAGATAGAGGAATATATAGCAAGAGATTTAAATTAAACACCGAGAAATTGTTCCCGAAAATAAAGGTGCCTAGAAGAGGTAAACTCCTGTAGGAAAATAAGACCCTTACTGTCTGTAACTCTTCGTTTCATTTGAACTGCATGACCATGAGTGGAGAATGAGTAAGCCCACGCTGAGTGAGAAGACCCGAACACCCACCCCGTTATATCATCTGGCTATTGTCATTATGCTGTGCGACCAGAAAGGGCTTCTTAGAAACGTCACAACTTTGTCAATTTGGCTGGGACCTGGAATTAGAGCACTCAAGTTCTGGGTCCAAGTTTGTCATGTTGTGTTGTGATCTTGGATGAGGTCCTACATACCCTGACACCAACCCTTAACCTATTCTAGGGTTATTTTGTGGATCAGATGAGATAATGGCATGTGGCACCTGAAAAAACCTTTTTATAAAGTACTCTCCAAACATTCACAGCTGCCATTTTATTTTATTTTTTTTAAGATTTTATTTGTTTGACAGAGAGAGAGACAACTGCATGGGGAGTGGCAGGCAGAGGGAGAGGGAGAAGCAGGCTTTCCACTGGGCGAGGAGCCTGATGCAAGGCTCAATCCCAGGCTTGATCCCAGGACCCTGGGATCACGACCTGAGCCGAAGGCAGACGCTTAACCGACAACCACCCAGGTGCCCCACGGCTGCCATTTTATCATATCTTTATATCTTTGAAAAATAGTGTTTCAGTTTTTGTGCTACTTATTTTTAATAAATCCTTGTGTTTAGTGGTAGTAATTTCTTGTATAACAGCACATGGAAAACAGTATAAAGCTTTCCCTGGCCCCTTGCTGGAGCGAACTGACTTCCACTGATGGTGCTCAGCCAGCTCTCAGGGCAAGACGCTGGTGATGTATTCACCTCCAACACATGCTGCAGGGAAGGGATCCCACGGGTGATGGGAGGGTGTCTGCTTCATTTGCTGGGGTTTGGTGGGAAAAGCTAGTTAAAAGTAATTATTTGAGGGGCGCCTGGGTGGCTCATTCGGTTATGTGTCTGCCTTCAGCTCAGGTCATGATCCTGGGGTTCTAGGATTGAGCCCTACGTCAGGCTCCCTGCTCCTGTTTCTCCCTCTCCTGCTACCTACCCCGCCCCCCCTTGTGTTCTCTCTAGCTGTCTCTCTCTCTCAAAATCTTTTTTTAAAAAAAGTAATTATTTGAGGGAACAGTTCCCATCACTATAAACTTAAACATTATAGCTATTTCTAGTGATGAGTAGTAAAGTGCTACCTAATTTACCTAGCATTTATAATGGAAAGCTAACCAACATTTTTGAAAATAATTTTGTAATCCCTGAAAATGAAGTATCCTTTTCTGGAAGTTTGTTATAAAGCCTTTGGCTAAGCCAGATGTGTTTTAAATGTCTGAGTTCATACTTCTGTCCTATGATCTCAAAATAATAAAAGTCCTTTAACTTAAAAAAAATATTTAACATAATTATTTTTCTCACGCTAAATTAAACAAGGAAATTTTTTTTTGGTGTCATACAGATATTTTGAAAAACAGTTTGAACTGGCAGAACAAACAAAATTACCAATGTTTCTTCACTGTAGGAACTCACATGCTGAATTTTTGGGTGAGTTAAAGCTAAAATCTAATTTAGAATTTAAGAATTTTGCAGAAATCAAGCAAGGTATTTGCCAACAGTTGTTTGTTTTTAATTCACAGACATAATGAAAAGAAACAGAGACCGGTGTGTGGGGGGAGTGGTAAGTAGAAGAGTTGTTTTTACTAGATGATGCCCAGAAGCTTTCTTGTTCCTCAGGTTGGTGAAGTAATCCAGGTATCAGCAGTAGATGTTCTTCCCCCTCTTACTGAAGGACATACATTTACGATAGAATCTGTGGACCAGATGTGATACATAAATCACACTGATTTAATTACATGTATTTTGTTTAAAGTACAAGAATGATAAAGAATTCGGTTCACAAGAAAACCCCATGAATTTACTCACATTTTAGGAGTGTGGGTGATACTTTTTCTCTGCCTCTTCCAGCAGACGTTCCTCAGCGTTTTCCAATTGAAATTCTGAACAGAGTATAAACTAATTTTAATCAAGTATTTTAATCCTCACTTCAGGTTTGCCTTCTTAATTTCTTGTCAGCTGTATTCATTTACTGTTAACCACTCTGATTAGAGACCCCTTCTTTCTGTAATTTGCTTCTACTCTAAACACTTCTGTGTGGTCATTTCAGTCAGTTCCCATAAATCTTATCTGCCTTAGCTCAGGCATCCAAAGCAGTGTTTTTTAAAATCTTTTGGATTATGGGTTCTTTTGAAAATCTGCCTCAGAAAAATTCTCAGATGCACAAATTTTCACCTGTAATTTTAGGAGCGATTCACTAAGTCTCTAGCAGAAAAGCTATGATCCAGATATATAAAATCAGTCGTACTAAGTCCAACTAAAGAAAGAGGAAGTGGCACTGAGCACTCACTGCATACCCACACTGTGTTGCTTTGAGTGTCGCCTGTATTCTTTCGTTTGTAGCCTCTGCTTCATGTCCCCCAGACGCTGGTGATAATGTTTTCTGCAGTGCTGTGCACATTTTTATCTACAGTTTACTGACCCTGCAATTTATCCTTTAGGAACTGTACCTGGGAACTGAGAGAGGCTTAGAGGCTCTGATTAACGTCCTTGGGATTAATGGTTCCACCTCTTAGCCCATTTGCTTTACAGCAACATATCCAACCTAAATGTTTGACTTTTATCAAAAAAAGATATTACCAAGGGGCACCTGGCTGGCTCAGTTGGTAGAATGTGTGACTCTTGATCTTGGGGTTGTAAGTTCAACCCTCACATTGGGTGTAGAGATTACTTAAAAATAAAAAAAACTGCCAAATAAAGTATAACTAATTTTCTGAAATGGTTTATGAAGAGTCTTATTTAAAATTATTTTGATATTAATGGAGGATATATTTTCTAGTCAGCTGGAAATGCTGAAGGGAAGACTAAACCCTTCTGGGCAGTTGTGTAACACAGTTTTATTTTATTTTATTTTTTTTAAAGATTTTATTTATTTATTTGAGAGAGAGAGAGAATGAAAGATAGAAAGCACGAGAGGGAAGACAGAGGGAGAAGCAGACTCCCCGCTAAGCAGGAAGCCCGATGTGGGACTCGATCCCGGGACTCCAGGATCATGACCTGAGCCGAAGGCAGTCGCTCAACCAACTGAGCCACCCAGGCGCCCAACACAGTTTTATTTTTGAGAAGCATGTTATTCATAGTGGATTCGGACCCTGGACACTGGATGCTGTATGAACGTATTAATGACATCACTTGTTAGGTGTGTGTGCTTATTTATTTATAAAAAGATTTATTTAAAAGAACATGCACACATGAGCGGGGGAAGGGCAGAGGGAGAGGAGAGTGAGAATCCCAAGCAGACTCCACACTGAGCCCCACATGGGGCTCGACCCCATGACCCATGAGATCATGACCTGAACTGAAACCAAGAGTTGGATGCTTAACCAACTGAGCCACCCAGGTGCCCCCACTTGTTAGGTGTATTTAAAGAAGTGTTGTTACTTACTGTTTTGGTTACAAAAATACATCCGAAGTGTGAAAAACTATGCTTGAAACCCTGTCTCTCTGAAGGAGAACACCACCATCTTACTCCTTTTTGCCTCCTGAGGTGATTATTACTGTTTTTTTTAGTGACATTCTCACAACTCTGAATAGATCTTAAAATTTGTCTCTTAAGTCCTCTCTTCTAGAAAAAAGTATCCCGTAACATAAAAATTGAACATTTGAAGATACACTTTACATGGTTTTGTCACATTTTTAACTTCATGCTTTTGCCTGAGAATGTGGCTCCCACCGCCGGTCCCCTTCCTGGGGGCACCGCAGGAATGCTGGAACAGAGCCATCAGCCAGCCGCGGATAGAAATTCCAGGAGGCCGTCTCCCCTCTTGCCTCACACCAGTGGAGATGTTGACCCATTTTAATTGTGAGATTGGATTTGAAAATAAAAATTGTAGGGGACACTGCATTTGAAACCCTCTGGCCCAAAAAACCCTAATGCATTTATATTTTTGCTAAGAAAGTCTTATTAGTGTTATTTAGGGTTTTAAAGAAAGAGTAATCATTCAATGAAATTGTACCTATACCTCCTTAGGTGCATTCATTTGATGGTACGAAGGAAGCAGCAGCCGCCTTGACTGACTTGGATCTCTACATAGGATTTAATGGCTGGTAGGTCCTTAAATTTGCTTGTTTTATATTAAGTAGATTCCTTGTTTTACAGTGAATTGCAGATAAGGATTTAAATGTATTTATTTATCACATTGATCTTGGCCTGTGAATTTCCATAAGTATGTAAGAAATTAAACTACATTACTCCTGCAAGTAAACTTGAAAGTTACAGGGCACCTGGCTGGCTCAGATGGTAGAGCATGCGGCTCTTGATCTTGGGGTGGTGAGTTCAAGCCCCACTTTGGTCACAGAGTCTACTTAAAAAAAACTTGCAGGTTATAAACTACTAACCCTGTATCGCAGTTATAGAAACAGTTTTGTGTGGAGATTGACAGCTTTCTCTAGCAACGCAATTTTTTCTCCAGTCATTTTATCCCTTTAAAACATACGTGTTCTCAGCATTGTGTATGCATATACACAAGTGATGTCTGCCCCGGGGGAAAGGCCTACTATGACATAATCATTTTGTGTATCTCTATAGGCCAAGAAACTGAGGCTCACAGAAGTTAAGAAACAGGCATAAAGTAACTCACAGCATGAGAACCAGTGTCCTCTGGCCCCACACTCGCTGGCCTTCCTGCTATCCCACCACACCAGTCTGCGTAAGCCCAGCATAGTCAGCGAGCACTGCCGAGCCCCTGGGCTCGCCTTCTCCAGTGTCTCATTCCTTTTAAAACTACCACTTAGCTGACTACGTTATTTTTTACTAAAATATCTCTTCAGGGAAATAGAACCAAGAAATTATTTGCTATAGAGTTCAGATTTATTTATATGTCCTAGATGCTACTTCTATATTTTAATGATTTAATTAATAAACCACTATGGAAAGGAATACATGAATAACAGATTATAAAATAGTTCTAAAAAGCTTA
The DNA here is from genome assembly GCF_009762305.2 of Zalophus californianus. Classification (NCBI taxonomy): domain Eukaryota; kingdom Metazoa; phylum Chordata; class Mammalia; order Carnivora; family Otariidae; genus Zalophus; species Zalophus californianus. The sequence goes on along the minus strand of NC_045598.1, from coordinate 175,097,930 downwards.
ACAAACACAGTCTCCCCACCATACTCTACCTGTAAGTCAGCTTTTCCAGAGACGCGCACTTTGCTCTTTATCGTCCTGTGTCTAAGTAATATTTATATATGTGCGGTTATCTCTTAATTCATCTCCTCTGTTTCCATGAAGGAGTACGAGCGTCTTCGTTCTATATCCAGCACTTTCCTGCCACCTGCATTCTTTCCTCCACAGGCTTATCGGTATACTTCAGAATTTTAGGTTGTATGCATCTTTAAGTGTTTTCATTATTAGGTCTGTGTAAATATTGACTGCTGAACTACAGGATATACCACTTTTTTTATTTTCCTAGAGCAACTTTCCTTGTTTTCATTTACTTGGTTTTCTTCAAAAGTTGAAGCCTTCTCACACTTTGCAACCGCTCTGTAAAATGCCTTTCTCTGTTTTTCTGCATGAGGAAAACTGTCTAGATAATCTGTCTAGTTCCTGACCTTGCCAGCTTCATTTTGGACCACTGTCTGCTCTATGATGGAACTCTTATATCCCATGTATTCAGTTTTGTTGAATGGATTTACTTTGCTCTTGAAAGTTTGCCTGGATAGCTAATGAACGAAAAACAAAAACCCACATGGTATTTTTCCTGGGCATAAAATTCTGGACTAGAAATAATTTTCATAGGAATTTACAGGGCTCCATTTCTAGGTTTAATGTCAGTAAATCAGTGGCTATTCTGATTACCAGTCCTTACCCTGTGACCTACTATTTTCTCCTAGTGGAATATTTTATTTCTTTACCTTTGGTATTATCAGACTTCACAAAGGTGTTTTGATGGGTTTGTCATTCAGAGTTTCTGCATTTTCTACTGGCCCATTCCAGCTAGAAGCTCATCTCTGTCAGTCCTGGGAAATTTTTTCTGTTCTTTGGACCTCCCAAGCTCATACTGTGATCTCAACTTTTTTCCCCTTGTAATTTCTATCTCTGTTTTTCCCACTTTCAAAAATATTTTTCAACTTTTTAATAAAATTTCAGCTTTCTGGTTTTAATCTCTGAAAGCTCTTCCCTACCATTATCTAGTTTGACAGATGCAGATGCATCTTCTTATCTCTCTAAAGATAGGAATTATAGTTATTTTTTTGTTTGCCATAGGATGCTTTTATTTCCTCTTGAGTTCCTTTTAGTCTCCGTCATGACTTTTCTTCAAATGTCAGGCAATTCTTACGCAGTTTTATAAAAAATTAAGAAAAAAAGCTCTTTGGAATCTCTGTGGGGAGACAGCCCATCAACTGGCAGGCCAGCTGACATCACCAGGGATTCCTAAATGTCAGTTTGCCAGGATCTTTCTGGGTTACTTCATTTTCTTCAGAGAGGGATCCTCCAATCTCTGCTGGAAAAACGGTGGGGATTCATCAGTGTACCTGTGTTCTGGAGCAGAATGAGGTTGGAGAGAGGACCTCACCGAAAAGTCAGCATTCAGACTGGTCTCTTTTCAGCCCCATGCTTCCCCCTGTGCTCCTCTGTGCTGCTGCTTGTTCTCTTGATTTAGCTTCTCCAGAGACTGTGCACACAACCTCTGCCCCCTTCTCTCTCTGAGGCCACTGCACCAGGTTCACTGGAAAGTAATCTGAGACTTCTGTCTTTTCTGTTCCCCACCTTTTAAAACAGTTCCCACTCAGTCCCTTGCCTTATGCCATTATCCCAGCCTAAGTACCTAGATCTTCCAGTTCTTAGAAATTCCTTGGGTGAATTGGTTTGCTTGTCTTCAGCATCTCGCTCTGCAGTCACATGGCACTTAAATCACTTAGCACATAAACAGATCATTTATCATCTTACCATCTACTTTCTGCTTTATATTTTGTGACTAGGAGTCGAAAACATCTCCTAGTTTTATAAAAAAATGTGGGTTTTTTATTATTTTGAAATTATTTTTAAGAGAAGACAGTAGGGGTGCCTGGGTGGCTCAGTTGGTTGAACATCTGACTCTTGGTTTTGGCTCAGGTCATGATCTTAGGGTCATGGGATTGGGCCCCACGTCAGGCTCCATGCTCACCATGGAGTCTGCTGGAGATCCTCTCTCTCCTTCTGCCCTGCTTGCACTCTTACTCTCTCTATAATTTTTTTTTTTTTTAAAGGGAGAGGGTAGAAGGTCTTTATTTCACCAACTTGAAATGTACATTTGTCTTAAGAGATTTCTACATGACCTTGAATTTATAAAGGTTTGGCTTTAATGACATGAGATTTTTTTTACTGTATTAACTCAGAATTAAGGTTAGTCGTTTAATCAGTCAGTATTTCTATTCTTATTCTTAGATTCAATTTATTGCAGTCTTTAATCTGAGTCTCTGAGTTACGGCAATTTAATCTATACTACCTATGACATAAAGTCTGGTTTCTAAGGGTTAAATTATAACATTTTCCTCCAAGAAAATGGGAAAGTTTCAAATTTGACTACAGAATCATAGCTGCTCTCCCTTAAATGGAAAACCTCATTAAAGATATAATTGGCTTTGATTTAAAAGTATTTCTTCGTAGTATATATTTCTGTATTTAGATCAGTTTTTACAAGCATGGAGTATATGTAGGAAGCATCTAAGTCAGATGTTTCTTTTCAAGAGATTAAAAATATGCAACTGATAGCTGGAAGTTTTAAATACCCATATCAAGCATATCAATATAGTTTTTGAAAATATTCATATTGATCAACTGTTAAGTTGGCCGAAAAATAAAGAGTTTTGTTTTTTTTCTAGAGAACAGTAATAAAAAGGCTGATATTTATGGCAAACTAGACACACATTTCCCTTTCACTCCTCCTAGAATCATTCTAAAGTAAAATCCTACGTATTCAAAATGGAAAACCTCTAAGAGCAAAGAAACAAGGCTGGAGTTTCTGGAAGAGACCACTTAGACTAAAGGGCCCCAAAGGAGGTGAGAACAAATTTAGCATGCAGAATCACAGAGAGGACTTTGGGTTTAGAATTAGTGATAAACAGGACCAAGTTCGGGGCATTCAGGGCCTCTGTAGGGAAAGCTATCACTCCCTAGAGTCACGGCCAGGCACAGAGTACAGGTGCAGCAAGCATTTCTACTCAGAGGGAAATCTCTTTTCTCAAGAAAACTGGACAAATTGTGCGAGCCAAGACTTGGCAATTCAGACGTTGATCCCAGAGGAAAGCATTTAGAGGAGCAAAAGCCTCACAGCCCCCTCCCTTCTCACTCTTAAATGAAATTGCAGATCAGTATGCCCAGTCCTGGCCTGTCCCACAAGGAGCTTCCAGTTAGACTCCCCACTCAGAGAACTGGCAGTTAAACAGTCCTCTGTCTTCACAAAAGCAGAGGGAACACAACACTGGCGACTCAAGCCTCCTTAAGTATAAACTGATAATTGAGGACCACGGGATAAATGAGGTGAACCGATAAGAAGAAAAAGACCAAGATAAATAGAAAAATTAACACCAGAGGAAACAAGGAAAAATTTAAAAGAGACCTGATATAAAATATGAACAGAATATTACAAGAAAAAAACATAAAAGAGTTCCTTAGTGATTAAAAATTGAATGTCTGTGTTAAAATACCACTACCATTGGAGGAAGTGAGGGAATCCGCACATTCGACAGGAAGATACATAATCTTCCCCTCTCCCAACTACACTGGGTACCTAATAGTAGACACAGGAATTTTTATACAAGTATTCTAGTGAATAAAGGGCTGACAGAGTTCTATCAACATTCTGCAATTCCTGGTGAACAAAGAGGTCTTAAGCACTGGGCAGCCATGGCTGCCTCCTATCACTAAAATACAGCCAGACACTGTGTGCCTCTCTAAACAATAGAAGATCATACCACCAACTATGAAAGTCTTGCCAAAAAAAGAAGAAGAAAAAAAATCCAACCTGAATCTGGTCAAGACTCTAGATATCCTGTAAGAAATACAGAAGGCAAAGTTTCCTTCGTGTTGACATGACCAGGGAACACGGTGGATGGAGTAGGAGGATCCCAACTCCTCCCACAGACACACCCATGCAACAACTATACATAATGCAACGCGTTCAGAGAATGACCTGATTAGAACAGCTCTTCCACACTATAAAGAAAAAGCCACACTGTGAAGGGTAAGGAGGAGCAGAGACATGGTAGGGAACCAAACATGTGGTACGGCAACTCACAACCAGGAGGGATATCACAGGTGTAGAGGTCCTCCCAGAGGAGCAAGGAGATCAAGCCCCACATCAGGTGCCCCCTGCCCCCTGCCTGCCCTGGGGATCTGCACCAGGAAGACAAGCCCCCATCACATTTGGCTTTGATAACCAGCAGGACTTCACTCCAGCAGAGCCAGAGTGCTATAAGAAACTGAGACTCTACTCTTAAAGGGCCAGCACACTGTATTACTCACTCCAAGATCCAGTGGCGAGGCAGCAGTTGAAAAAGTATCTGGGTTATACAGGAGGGAGATTTATTGGCTAATTTTAGGGTGTGTGCTGGAGGGGCAGGGATCTGTAGAAAATCTCTCCAGGACTGGGAATGCTAGCAGGTGCCATTTCTTTTGCTCTTCTCCAGCCTTTCTGGCCTGATGCTAACAAGAGTCAGTTCTGACACTCCTGTCTTGATAGCACAGCCCACCCTGCTCTGGCATTCCCTGTCAGACCCACTCCACCCAACCTGCCAGTTTAGGCAGGTGCCCTTCCGAAGTGGCTCCTGCCCAGCAACACCCAGGGGTCACCTTGTTTGGGACTGGTGAACCCACAAAGCAACTATTGCCCCCAACGCCCACACCTTGTGGACAGCTCCAGCTAGGATCACGTCCCAGCCCCACCCAGCTTGCCTGCAGTGACTCCAGGAGGGCTTCTCAGCCAGCTGGACTTGGGGACAGCCCTGCCCACCAGCACACCCACAGCGGTTGCCACACACAACAGGAGGGCATAGGCAGCCCACATGGGACACACCCCTGGAGTGCTTGGTTCTGGCGACCATGGGGTATATTATGCTGCTTAACCCCACAGGATGCTTCCCTACACAAGGCCACTGCTTACAAGGCTAGCAGGTGTAAGTGACATAATACAAAGAGGAAAAAAGAAAAAGGCAAAGTAGGAAGAGGAATTTATTCCAATTGAAAGAACAAGACAAAACCTCACAAAAAGAACTAAACAAAATCAAGACAATCTACCTGATAAAGAGTTCAAAGTCATGGTCATAAAGATGCTCGGCGAACTTGAAAGGAGTGGATGAAATCAGAAAAAGAGAAAATATTAAAAAGAACCAATTAGAGATAATACAATAACTGAAGTGAAAAATAACAGATTGGTGACCTGGAAGACAGGGTAGTGGAAACCATCCAAGCTGAACAGAAAAGGAATTTTTTAAAATAAGGATAGGTTAGAGACCTCTAGGACATCAAGTGTGCTAAAGGAGTCCCAGAAGGAGAAGAGAGAGGGGCAGAAAATCTGAAGAAACAGTTGAAAGCTTTCTTAACTTGGGGAAGGAAATAGATGTCCAGGAAGCACGTAGAGCCCCAAACAAGATGAACTCAATGAAGTCCACACCAAGGCACATAATAAAAAGGCCAAAAGTTAAAGAGAAAGTCTTTAAAGCAGTGAGAGAAAAGCAACTAGTTATATACAAAGGAAACCCCCTAATGCTGTCAGCTGATTTTTTTAGCTAAAACTTTGCAGGCCAGAAGGGAGTGGTGTGATGATATATTCAAAGTGCTGAAAGGAAAAAGTCTACAATCAAGAATACTGTGCCTGGCAAGGTTATCATTTAGAATGCAAGGAGAGAGAGCATTTCTCAGACAAAATTTGAGAGTTCATTACCACTAAACCGTCTTTACAAGAAATGGTAAACATACTTTAAGCAGATAAGAAAAGGCTAACTAGAAGAAAATCATAAAAAGTTTCTCTGGTAGAAGCAAACATACAGTTAAGATAGTAGAGCATTTACTTATAAAACTAGTATGAAGATTAAAAAGCTCAGTAAAATCAGTTCTCTAATACACAAAAAGATGTAAAATGACACCATATACATAAAACTTGGAAAGGAGGAAATAATGTAGTGCTTTTAGAATGTGTTCAAACGTAAGTGAACATCAACTGAAAATAGACTGTTATAAACATAGGATGTTGTATATGAACCTCATGGTAACCACAAACTGAAAACTTACCATAGATACACAAAAAGTAAAGAGAAAGGAATCTAAATGTAATACTAAAGAAAGCCATCAAACCATAAGGGAAGAAAACAAGAGAAGAAAGAACTACAGAAGCAACCAGAAAACAATTAACAAAATGGTAATAAGCACATACCTACCAATAATTACCTTAAACATTAATGGATCAAATACTCCAATCAAAAAGCATGGAGTGACTGGATTTAAAAAACAAAAAACAAACAAAAAACCCTTCTATACGCTGCCTATGAGAGACTCACTTCAGACCTAAACACACATACAGACTGAAAGTGTGAGGAAAATGATATTAAGCAGCAGCAACAACAAAAAGCTGCAGTAGCAATACTGAAATGATAGTCTTTGTTTTGAAGTAAACTATAAGAGACAAGGGCACTGCACAATGATAAAGGGATCCAACAAGAGGAAATAACAGTTGTAAATATCTGCACCCAACATAGCATCAAAATACATAAAGCATTAACAGACAAAAGGGGGGAAATTGATAGTAATACAATTATAGTACAGGACTTTAACACCCCACTTACATCAATGGATAGATCATTCAAACAGAAGCTCAATAAGGAAACAGTGGCTTTGAACGAAGTATTAGACCAAATACACTTAATAGATATACAGAACACTCCATCCAAACATAGAATACACATTCAAGTGTACATGGAACGTTATCCATGATAGTTCACATGTGAGGCCACAAAACAAGTCTCCATAAACTTAAGAAGACTGAAATCCTGTCAAGCATCTTTTCTGATTACAACAGTATGAAAAAAAAAAAAAAAAACAGTATGAAAGTAGAAATCAATCACAGAGGGATGCCTGGCTGGCTCAGTTGGTAGAAGATGCAACTTGATCTCAGGATTGTGAGTTCAAGCCCCACGATGGATATAGAGATTACTTAAAAAAAAAAATTCTTAAAAAAAAATCTATTACAGGAAAAACGTTGGAAAAAAAAACAAACAAACACATGGAGGCTAAAGAACATGCCACTGAACAGTAGATTGAGGAAATCAAAAAATACCTTGAGACAAATGAAAACACAGCAGTTCAAAATATTTAGGATGCAGCAAAAGCAGTTCTAAAAGGGAAGTCTGGAGGAATACAGGCCTATCTCAAGAAAACAAAAGTCTCAATCTAACGTTATACCTAAAGAAACTAGAAAAAGGAGAAGAAATGAAGTCGAAAATTAGAAGATAAGAGAGAATAAAGATCAGAACAGAAATAAATGAAATAGACTTAAAAAGAGAGAAAAAACAGTCAATGAAACTAGAGCTGGTTCTTTGAAAAAATAAGCAAAATAGATAAACCTATAGCCAGACTTTTAAACAAAAGACTCAAAATCAGAAATGAAGGGGAAGAAACAGCCAACACCACAAAATACAGTGGATTATGAGACTACTTTGAAAAATTATACACCAACAAATCAGACAACCTAGAAGAAATGGATAAATTCCTAGAAAAATATAATCTTCCAAGAACGAGTTAGGAAGAAACAAAATCTGAACAGACTGATCACTAGTAATGAAATTGAACTGGTGATAAAAACTCCTAAAAAACAAAAGTCTGGAAGCATATGGCTTTACAGGTGAATCCTACCAAACATTTAAATAAGTGTTAATACCTCTTCTTCCCAAACTATTCCAAAAAATTGAAGAGGAAGGAATGCTTCCAAATTCATTCTATGAAACCAGCATTACCCTGGTAACCAAAACCAAAGGCACTACAAAATAGAAAATTACAAGCAAATATCCCTGATAAACATGATAAAGCATTCCTCAACAAAATATCAGCAAATTGAATTCAATTAAAAGGATCATTCACCACGACCATGTGGGATTTGTTCCAGGCATGCAAGAATGGTTATGTCTGCCAACTGAACAGCACATTAACAAAATGAAGGACAAAAATCATATGATCTCAATAGATGCAGAAAAAGCATTTGACAAAATTCAACAAATCCACTCATGATAGAAACTCTCAACAAAGTGGGTACAAAGGGAACATACCTCAATATAATAAAGACCATATATGTCATATATGACAAACCCACATCATAATCAGTGGTGAAAAGTTGAAAGCTTTTCCTCTGAGATTAGGAACAATATAAGGATGTCCACTCTAGCCACTCATATTCAACACAGTACTGGAAGTCATAACCACAGCAATCAGACAAGAAAAAGAAAAGGCATCCAGATTGGCAAGGAAGAAGTAAAACTGTCACTATTTGCAGGTGACGTAGTATTTTTAGAAAAAGCCCTAAGGACTCCACCATAAAACCATTAGAATAAATGAATTCAGTAAAGTTGCAGGATTGAAAGTTAATATACAAAAATCAGTTGGGTCTCTATACACTAAAATGAGCTAGCCGAAAGAGAAATTAAGAAAACAGTCCCACTGACAATTGTGTCAAAAAGGAAAAAAATACCTAGGAATAAATTTAACCAAAGAAGTTAAAGACCTATACTCTGAAAACTGTAAGACACTGATGAATGAAACAGATAAATATAAAGATACACCATGCTCATGGATTGGAAGAATTAATATTGTTAAAATGTCCACTCAACCCAAAGCAGTCCACAGATTCAGTGCAATCCCTATCAAAACTCCAATAGTATTTTTCACAGAACTAAAATTCTAAAATGTGCACGGAACCATAGAACACCCTGAAGATCCAAAGTAATCTTGAAAAAGAACAAAGGTGCAGTTAATCACAATCCTAGATTTCAAACTGTCCTACAAAGCTATAGTAATCAAAACTATGTGGTACTGGCACAAGTATTTATGCAGTTTCATTTTTCACTTTTAGAAGTTGATTAAGCCTAAGTACTTAAAAATGGGATGTCAGAGTATGTGGTAACTAAGGAGATGTAATTATAAATATTTTATTAAACAAGCAGTCTTAATGTATCTCACCTTGGGGTTTCAAAAACTTGAGAATTTTTTTTTTTTTTTTTTTTTACACAGTGTCATCTTTGTAATAGCTTAATTCTACAATACTTTTCAAATAAAGTACATCCAGTGTGGAGCCTACTTAAATAAGTGAGCAAACAAAAAACATTTAACTCAAAAATATGGAGAACTGGTGGCTGTTTTAAGGGTACTGAGGTACAAACTCCAGTTACAAATTAGTCATGTGGATGCAAAGCACAATATAGAGAAGATAGTCAATAATATTCTAATAAGTTTGTATGGTGACAGATGGTTACACTTACGGTATTTGGTGATGTAAACAAATGTCAAATCTCTATGGTTTACACCTACAACTAATATAATATTGTATGTCCACGATACTTCTACTAAAAAAAACATACATTAGGAACCTACTAAACAGACATCTAGATCAGTGGAACAGAATACAGAGCCCAGAGACACAAATCCAGATGAACACAGATGAAATCAAGACTGGGAAACTCTTCAGGGCAAGCAACTGGGTTTCTTTAACAAATTTTAAAGGGAAAAAGAGATGCAGGAAAACTTAATAGGTTAAGAGATTTAGAACACTGACCAGTTGCAGTGTGGCCCTCATTTGGATCCTTAGTCAGACAAACTTAAGAAGAATGTAGGACACTGAGACAGTTTGAATACTGGATATATTATGATAAAAGACTTGGGTTTTCTTAGGCATGATTAATAGTATTGTGGTTACATTTAAAAAAAAAACTTCATGCTTAGAGACAGATGCTAAAATATTTTCTGAAATAAATGCTAGAATGCTGAAACTATGCAACATTTTCAATTTCCTTCAAGATAATACTGGAGAGGTTTGGGATGAGTGGATGGCACAGTATCAGCCAGGAGTTGATAATAGATCGGAGCTGGGTAATAAATACATGGGGGTTCTGTATTCTAGTTTTACATATATTTTAATCTCTCCATAATAAAAAGTTAAATATATGCTAAAATTAAAAATATAACATAAGAACAGTATTAATCATCATCACATTATATAACAAACCATCCTAAAACTCACTGGCATATTACAGTATTTTTTCATACTCCTGGGTCTTAGGATCAGCTGAGGGTTGACTGATAGAGGCAGATCTCTCTGCCACAGGCACATGTTGAATTCAGATCTGAGCTGGGTTTTCATTCTGGGTGCCCAGGCTGAAGAGGTAATGGCTATTTAGTGCAAGCTACTTTCAGATCACAAAAGTGCCATCAATTAAAAAAAAAGTGCATTTTCAAGCCTCTGGCCATGTCATCTGGTCAAAGCAAGTCTTGAGGCCATGGCCAGATTCAACTCCTCCTCCTTCCTACTAAGAACCATCACAAGGGTGCAGATACATTTCTATTAAAGGAAAGTGAAGAATTGGGACCAATTATCCAGTCTGTCTCAGGGTCTGAAAATGAAAGTTAAGGAAATGAAAGTTAATTTCCCAGGAAAGGATAAAAGAAACAGGGCCATAGCAGACCAATTCAGGAGTTGTAAAACTGACTAATACAAGTCCCAGAAAGAGATGAGAGAGAAAAAAAAGGGGAAAATTCCTTTACCCCATAATTTTTCTGAGTTGGGGGGAGGATCTAAATTGGAAGGGTTCTAACTCCCCTAAATGAAAGAAAAAAGTTTCTTGCCCAGACACATTAAGCTTCAGAATGTCAAGAGTAATGGAAGATCCTGTTTCCAGATGTGGGGAAAAGGACATCTCCTTGTTACATACTCCTAGTTCTAGGATTGTGATTTTCATCCTTTGTGAAGACTGTATTGCTGATTAGTGAAACATTAACTTCGATTCCTTCAGAGCAGTATTTGGCCCATAACAGAACTGGCCATACCTTCAAACTCAGCATTTTGAGCCTAAGTTATGCAAATTACCCAGGGAAACAAACGAATTCTTGAAAAAGTTGTTTTACACAGACTGATTCAGAAAGTTACTGGACAGTCAGCTGATAAACACAAAAAATTGCATCCTGCTAGAGTGTGGTTAGAATAGATCCTAATATCGATTCTGTAAGGATAGAAATGTGTATATTGCCCTTTTAGCCAACCAAAGTTTTGTTTGGGGACTTTAGGTTTTGTAAGCTGTTTTAGATAAGTTTGTAATATGAAAAAAAGTTGGTTAAATATATCTATAAATTTTTTTTAAGCTCACTGAAAACTGAGGCTAATTTGGAAGTTCTGAAGTCAATACCTAGTGAAAAACTAATGATTGAAACTGGTAAGTTTATGCTCTTAGAACTTTGATTTTCATATTAAACCATACCAAAAAAGAGCCAGACAAAAAAAATTTTAAAACAGCTCACTCATAGCTTCAGCAATTATACTTTTCAGAAAACCTTTGGGTTTTTTATCAATTGATAGAAAAGTATTTATGCAATCAAGTTTTTCAGTTTTAGAAGTCTGATTAAGCCTAAGCACTTAAAAAAAAGAATATTAGGATATTTAACTAAGGGGGTTGTAATTATAAATATTTTATTAAACAAGTAGTCTTAATGAAGTTATCTCACTTGGGGTTTCAAAAACTTCAGAATTTTTTTTGTAAAATTGTAATGGCTTAATTCTACAATACTTTTTTTTTTTAAGATTTTTATTTATTGAGAGAGAGAATGGTAGAGAGAGAGCACGAGAGGGAAGAAGGTCAGAGGGAGAGGCAGACTCCCCGCTGAGCAGGGAGCCCGATGTGGGACTCGATCCCGGGACTCCAGGATCATGACCTGAGCCGAAGGCAGTTGCTTAACCAACTGAGCCACCCAGGCGCCCTACAATACTTTTCAAATAAGGTACAAGAATTTAAATCAAACTGGTTTAGTCAAGGAATTTTAGAAATTAATCTGTTGCCTCTTATAATAAGCTTAGAAGCTAAACATTTTACCTAACCCTGAACTCAAGGCTTTACTTATACATAGGGACTTTTTTAGGAAAGTCAAGACTAAGCCATTCTGAAGAAATCAGGTTTATTTTCTTGGAGAGTCATGAAAATGAAATGATCTTATTAAAAGTACAATGCAGGGCGCCTGGATGGCTCAGATGGTTAAGCCTCTGCCTTGGGCTCAGGTCATGATCCCAGGGTCCTGGGATCGAGTCCCGCATCGGGCTCCCTGCTCAGTGCAGAGCCTGCTTCTCCCTCTCCCTCTGCCATTCCCTCTGCTGTGCTCTTCTGTCAAATAAATGAAAAATCTTTAAAAAAAAAAAAAAAAAGAAAATGGTTAATATGGTAAATTAAAAAAAAAGTACAATGCTTGTAAAATGTGTGAATTCTTATAATTCTTTATGAAAGAAAGAGGTAAGTGAATAATCCCAGTATTTTTTTAAAAAAAGATTTAGTTAGAGAACATAAGCGGAGAGGAGGAGCAGAGGGAGAGGGAGAAGCAGACTCCACTGCTGAGCAGGGTGCCTGATGTGGGGCTGGATCCCAAGACCCCAGGATCATGACCGACTGAGCCACCCCGATGCCCCAATGCCAGTATTTAAAGCCACTGTTTCACATTCTGTAGAGGCAAATAGAGGCTTAACTTAATGTTTTCAGGTTACAATTTGTATTTCTTTTAGCTTTCTTTTTTTAAAGTATGCCATACACCAACAGTAATGTTAGCAGAAAAAAATGTAATGAAAGTGAGTCTTAAAAAGCACTTAAAATTTTTTTAAAAGGCATTTAAAATTTTGTACAGTTCAAGGTTTAATCTTGTGCTTAGAATTGTTGTTTTACCATTTTTAAAGGTGAATCATGACTTATATTTTAGAAGTTATGTATTTGATAACGTTAATTAAGAAAACAGTGATTTCAAAGATAAACCTCATAAGAGACTACTATCTTTGCTTAACTCTAGACGCACCTTGGTGTGGAGTGAAAAGTACACATGCTGGATCAAAATACATAAAAACTTCATTTCCTACCAAAAAGAAGTGGGAAAATGGGCACTGTGTAAAAGACAGGAATGAGCCCTGCCATATAATGTAAGTATTTTGTTTTCATGGTCTTCAGAACATTAAAGTCAACACCAAATGCCATTTACAAAATGAACTCAAGGGACCGAATTAAAGTTGGGTGACATCCAAATGAAGTTCACATCAAAAGCTACCATTTTAATGCAGTGATTTGGAAGGCTCTGCACCTGAACTGCTCTATCTAGGCTCCTCTTTTCCCATCATCTCAACCTCTCAACTCATTAAAAATGGTTTAATTACAGGAGTGAAAACTTCATGTGATTTTGGTCATTTGTCATTTTGTAGGAAAGGGAAAAAAAGATTTTCATGCAGCCTCCTTGCTGATGGTTATAAAAAATACACTCTTAGCAGGAGACCTTTTTGTGTATTTTAAATTATTTGACAACCTGAATAAACCTAAGTAGTAACACATTTCTTGAAGCCTCTGAACAAAAAGGTCAAGTTATGAAAGGATTTCCTTTTTCTAACCCAAAAGGTGGGGGAGGGGGACCAAGCAGTAATTCAGCATCATTTTTTGATTATAATACATAGCACGTGAAAAGAGGGGCTGTTTACCATCCAACTGTTAAGCAGCTATAGAGCTTATAACTTACAAGATAAGTTTGTATCATGTTCATGGGCACATCATCCAGTTTTTGTTTGCATAAGCAGATAATTTAAATATAGATTATATCAGTCTAGTATGGTTTACCAGTTCAGGCAACTGAACTGTTACTTTTAGGTTGTAGTAATTCCTTCCATATGTACTTTTTTAGTTTTTAACAGATAAGAGTATTAGGTAAGCCGGATCTAAAATTCAGCAGGCAGAGAACTGCAGATTTATTCTATAAAAATTATACTGGAAAGATTTTCCTTTATTAACATGCTCGTGTTGGCAGAGATTTTAAAACCGAATGTTTTAAAACCCATAGGCTGAGGAATGTATTTAAATTCTGATTAGTAAAGAATCACTTGTAACTTTTATGAAATGTAGGTAGTTGCAAATTCAGTCAGAAGACAGAAGACAATTATTACTGAATCATTCTTTATAAAGATTTAATAGGACACTAGAGACAAGAAACTGGTATTTTTCTAGTAACCAGCTCAGGGGAAGTATTTGCCAACCGTGTATCCACATCAGTTTTATATACTGCCTTAATGTTAAGTACAATATTGCTGTTGACTTTAGAGACACATTTGAAAAACAAAATTCTAAGGTCTTCCAAATGCAGACTGTTAAGAACCAAGAAAGCTTGAGTTTCATCAGCAATCACGAATACCAGTTGAGGAGGCGGAGCTTGGGAAAGCCAGCATTTACAAACTGAAAATTTTTAAACCACATTTCAAAAACACACATGCCTCTAGTCTAATGCTAATTACTAATTAATTCCTACTTACAAAGTCATTTTTATCAAACCCATCTATTAACAATTTTTTTTATGTTTTAATTATTTTTATAGAGATCTTGCCTCCCTTTTAGATTTTAAATTCCTTGAAACACATTTTGAAGCTCCTGCATGTCAGGAAAGGTACAAGTTACTGAGGCTACCTAGAACAATCAGGACAATCCCTGCCCTGCATCCGTCCACCAGATGACTAGGTACATTCTGCCAGGCACTTTGGATAAGACATTGAAGGAATCAAGACAGGGATCCTTAACCCTCCTGGAGCAAATAAGTAGAAAGTATAGTCCAAGATGTTAGTGCTGTTACAGAGGTGTAAGTATATGATGAGGACCCTAGGACATAGCAGCTGCCTTCCTTGAGGAGAAATAGCTCAGCTAAGGTGACACTTCAGCTGTTCACGGGGTACAACTGGGTGTTGTGCCAGACCAAGACAAACACCTCAAGCAGAGGCGGACTGCAGAAGGGCTTGGCTGCTCTGGGGAAAACAGTGAGTTTAGTGTGGCAAAAAGTAGGATGCACGGGTAAGTGGTAAGCCTAGGAGGTACAGTGAGACCAGATTGGTGAGGGCTCTCATATGCCAACTTAGTAGTTCAGATTTCATCAGGACTCAAAGGATTTTAAGCAGGAAAGGGGCGGTTCTTTTTTTTTTTTTTTTAAAGCTGTAGCGTATCAGCATAGAGAAAGGACTGAAAGGGAGACGGGTGGCAGGAATCATACTGATTTCACACAGTATTATGCAGGTAAGTTCCAACTGAGTAGATAAGAGGAAAATTCTGTAGTCTACTACTAAGAAAATTGGGTCTTTACTGTCAATTTAAATGCTAATATATTTGCTTTTAGCACATTTTGACTTACTCAGATAAAAATTTAGTCCATATTAAGTGTGGCTGCTGCGTTACGATTATATAATTAAAAAATTCCAGTTAATCTCTAATTCCTTTAGGTGTTCATATTTAAGAAACCCATACCAGGGACGAAAATCTTAACGAATATTTGAATGTTTAATTTGGACTTTAGAACTTCTTATTCATGTATAAAAACATCTATATATAGTATTGCTAGAGAACAGTACTACTGATTATTATTCTAGGCACAGACTGAAAGATTTGACACCTGGGCTAGTCTCGCTCTTGCAGGGAGTGAAGTGCAGGAAGAGAAAGCATCTCTCCTCCCCCCACCGCGATAACAATACAATGTTCCAAGTAAATAACTTCTAACTTCCTTTGCTGACATTGTGCTGGTCATGATGCACCAAATTCTTGCTGCTTCTGGGACTAATTCTCTTAGCAGTGGCTTTCAAACTTTGCTATACCCACAATGCCACAATACCTTGTGACTCAGCACACATGTACATATATAAAACCCAAACAGAAATGAAACAGTACTTCCCTTACTGTGATGTACTTTTCCTTGTCTATTTTTTGAAAGCTCATTATGACCCACTAATGAATGCATAATGACCACAGTTTAAAGGAACTCTTCATTTTCACTGGGTTAGTTCCATTAGTTGTGGTTGACATAATATGGGCTGGTTTTTGAATTTATTTGAACCTGGACCTTGGCTCTAGTTATATGCAAGACTGCCCCAGAAGTTTGTCTCAGATTACTCTATTTTAAATATAACAGTTAAACTTTTCTGTTGATGGTGCTGAAAACCTTATACCTGTTAAGCTTATTATGTTAAGAGTGCTAGTACAATAGTTTATGTGGAAACTAGTATCTTTAAAACTGAGCATATACCTGGAAATTGAACCATTTTGTTTTCTTTTAGTCAAATACTGGAGATAATGTCAGCAGTGAGAGAGCAGGATCCATTGGAATTAGCCAATACACTATATAACAACACCATTAAAATATTTTTTTCCTGATGGTATGTTCTTTCCATTTCCCATCATTTATGTAAAATTTCATGGTAAAACCTACTGAAAGATTGAATAAAGGAATTCTCTGGAAGTTGTCTTGAGTTATTCCATATTACTACATACTATACCCCCATTTTTATCCATCAAGTCAGATCAGAATTTTAGTATCAATTGAGGTCTTAGTTTACAACAATGAAAATTCCCAAATATTTTGTAATCGCTTCAAAAGTCTGAAAGGACAATTTTATGTCAACACTGCAAACAGAATGGCCAACAAATATACTGGTTTTATTTACATCAAAATTAAACAATTAGCACATTCTGGTTTTTATACCAAAGTTTAGTTGATAAAAGCCTGTTTCTCAACTCTTACACAGTCTCTGAATCATGACTTTTGAACCTAGCTCAGCCACATGCTACACTCAGATTTCAAAAAAGTCTCTTCTGGCAGCCTATTTTCTCCTTCGTTTTAAAATACTCTACATGTATAGCTTTTATCCTCTGGTCCAAATTATTTCCTTGACTTAATGTGGTCTCCTCTGATTTGCATTTTCATTTTCCCACCCATTTTAAAGAAAAACTAGGGTCCAGAGTTAGATACTTTTATATGCTTTCATTGAGGAATCTTTGGCACAGTTGACGCACTGTATTATATCATTACATCTATTAAAAAGCTGTTTGTTCAAATTTTGTCATAAAAACGTGAAAACATTTTATTCTATGTACAATAATGTACACAAATTTAAATAGGTCACCAAAGAGACCAGAAGTAATTAAAGAGGTATATTTACAGTAGCACATCACAGTAAACGGAAAACCATTCACAGATTCAACATGGATACTGTTTTTGTGCTTGGTTACACACTGAAGTGAAGCATATTACTCCATTTTGGATGAACTGAATTTTAAACAAATAACCTCAATGATTAGTAAATGCTATTTTAATCAGTATCATCATTAAGTTCTTCAGCTGCTGGGCCTGTGTGCTGAATCACTCCATTTCTTTCTCTTTGAACATCATCATCACAATCTGTACTGTCATCTTCATTCAATTCCCTGTCAGATTCAGCAGCAGCTTCTCTTACAGCTTCCTCTGGATTTTCATTGGGTGCAATAAATCCATTGTTGTTAGATATATTTGAATTATCCTTAATATCATCTTCGATGTACACTTTCTGATGGCACATTGGACAAGTATCTTGGATGTACAGCCATTTCCGAAGGCAAAGTGCATGGAAGTAATGATTACATGGTGTGATGCGAGCAGATGTTGTAAACTCATGATAGCAGATTGCACATACATCATCTATTTCTTGTAAGCGGCTCCCTTTTATTTCAGGAAGTGAATTAATTTTCTTAACAGCAGTCCTACGGTTCATGAATGTCTTCCAGCCATTTTTTGCTTGTAAGTAGATGTTAAAATATGCATGTAGACACATCATACAAGCCCGAATTTTACTTCCTGACTCAAACATCATAGTGTAAGCCCCATTTCCAAACATTACTACTCCAAATATAAATTCAATTATATTGCCTGTTGAACGAACATAGTAGACATAATCATCAAGCTTTTCCCAAAGGACATTATAGTAGCCATCAATCATGAATAACGTATACACAGTGAGAGAAACAATTACTTTTAAGCAGAGTTCCACACAAAAGGCTGTAACTGCGAACAACCATGTATTTAGTGCATAGTGATGCCAAAGAATGTAACTGAGTAAAACAGGAAGAATAAACAGGCAAGCAGAGACAAAGAGCACAGGAAAATGTCTACGGAAAGATGACACATGAGAGGCACTGAGAGACATTAATACAGGGTCTGTCATTCCGTGGATGAAATGCAGGACTGCAGTTAATAAAAGGCACATGTTTCTACTTAAGCGAATAAGTCTCTCTTCTGGTCTTAGCCCACTTAAACCAGTCTGAAGAGCCAAAATAAAAAATAAAACAGGTGCTACGAAGCCAAGCCGCCTGTCGTCTTCTTCGGTTGATCCAATAAAGGCCAATATTCCAAGGCCCAAATAATGGGCTATTGAGGAAATTACAGCACTCATGCCCAGTACAGTTAGTGTAGAATCACATCCACTAATTATAAGATTGCAAATGAGGTCCCAGAAGTCATCCCAAGAAATAAAGAAGGAATCCGTTTCATTTGCCATCCTTAAAATGTACACCAACACTGTAGCCTGAGCTGTAATTCTCGTTAGCCAAAAGACTCTCAGTATATCTGGGAAACGAATCCTCTTCCATGTGTCCTCCAGTAATAACTGTAATCCATAAATTCTATACATGTGCCTCACCAAAAGATAAACATATCGTGTAGAATAATAAAACCACTTAAGTTTCACTGCCAAGACAAGCACTGTGTTTAATGTGAGAATCAAGGAAGAAGTAAAAACTAAAGTCTCTCGGATGTGTAATGGGAGCTCTGTGATTAAGCCTATTACAGGAACCAAGAGATCCAAAATAATTAATTGTGAATAGATGGAATGAATTTGTAATAGTGTAATGTATCCAATTCCTAAGGTGAGCTGTAGAACGATGAGTGCCATCCACAGCGAGGGCCCTTTTCGAGGAAGCAGCTCAATTCCGAAAGCTGATGTGTTGTAGGCACCATAGAAGTCAATGTGCAAAGAAGCATAATAATTTACCAACACTGAAGTTGCAGCTAATAGAAAGGCTGAACTGTACATGTAAAACTTGAAAAGTGATCGTTGTGACAAGATCAGAACAATACTGGATACAAATATACCTAAAAAAAAAAAAGAAGAAGAAGAAGGAAAGAAAGGTCATTTGAGTGCAACATTTTTTTTAAGATTTTATTTATTTGAGAGAGAGAGAGAATGCCCGTGCGAGCACAAGCGGGGAAAGGGGTAGAGGGAAAAGCAGACCCCAGCTAAGCAGGGAGCCTCATGCGGGGTGCAATCCCAGGACCCCGAGATCATGACCTGAGCAGAAGGCAGACACTTAACCAACATTTTTAAGAATGTTTTTGTACTAACAGTTATGCCCCTCTTCCCTTAATTAGGAAATAACAGTATTTTCGAAGTTATGAACATTAAGTCTCAAGACAATTTAGGTTTAAAGGCCATGAAAAGTTTTGTAAAGTCAGAGTTCAACAGACCAATCATACTATTTTTTAAAATATTATTCCTTATCTTTTAAGTTACAAATTCAAGCAGTACTATATATCCAGACACCAAATTACTAAATGATCTTCAAGATTAGTTATTAGTGATACCTACATTTTAGTAAGTTTTTAAATCTTGAAAGAACATGTCCTTTATAATTTCATAACCACTAAAAATAACCAAAATGCAAATATTTGTTCCTATTAAATTTTAGATTTCTTTTTCTTAAAAGTGTTCTTTAGGAAATCAAGTGTTTAACTTTTATACTTACACCTAATGCCGCCTTTTTCTCAGTGAACTCCTGCTGGCTTTTATTTTTCCTGCTCCTTAAATTTGGGGGGGGCTTTTGTTTTCCCCTCTCTACATACTTTCCGACAGATTTCAGAAACATCATCCAAGTTCTTTTTCCTGTACATTACTGTATCTCTTACTACAGTCAACTCTTTTTATTCTTCAAATTACAAAAACATTCAGAAAACCAAAGCATGTTTTAAAAAAATGGAATAAGTATCCCCCACACTCCATATGTAACAAAGTATAGTGTGATATGTGTGATGCGCATCCAGCATCATCTTTCTTTGTGCTCTGACAAATTTTGTGAGATCACAATAAACATTATTGCCCAAGGTTTCAATATGGAAAGGATATCCAAATATACACCTGATTCCACTTCTACGTTACAAGTGCAACACTCAAGATTTCTAAAACCTAACGGACTTCAAATAACTCTTGAGATTTCCAGTTTCAGTTAAAGGTACCATTATTCTCTTAATGCCACCTCCAGCCCCGAACCCTAAAACTTTGACAGTTATTTGCCAATTCTACTAACACCTGTTACCTCCCCCCTTTTCTCAGTGACACCAACCTGTTAGCCGGTCTCTAAACTCTTGTCCAAATCTATCTACAATCCCATCTAGCCAAAAAGTGCCTTTCTGCATTTCTTTGCTCAAAAGCAGCAGCCCTTGAAATTACTATCAACAAAAATCTACATTCCTTGTCCACCCACTCAAGGATCCAATGTGGTATTCCTTCCCACACACACCCCACCACTCCAGACTTTCTCCAACACACCCCTTTCTCTGCCATAACCGCAGGTATGTTTACATTCTTCTTTTTGCCTGCTACAGTGAGCTTCCCAAATCCCTGACTGTTCAAATCCTACCCATCCAGTAGACCAATTTTCTCTGATAGTTACTGATCTTTGAAATTACCAAGAGAACTCAGTGAAATGCCCAATACTCATACACTACCTGATATTGTAGTTTGTAGTTATCTGAGGAGGTCATCTACCCTGTTATATAATGTATCCTTGTGATAGCAAGCAAGGATTCTACCTTGCACGTTATGAATCCCAAAATATTCTGCAGAAAATAAATTATTTCATTGTTTATTGAAATAACTAGGGAAATGTTAATGTAGAATTCTGGATTATATTTTTCAAGGCAACCACAAAACACAGCCCACATGGAAACTGAAACCTATGAAAAGCTAAGACAAAGCTGAGAAACCAGAGCTTGGAGTACAGCAAAAGTGGCAAACCCCAAATTAATCATCTGTCCACCTTATTTCAGCACGTAATCAAGAAAGGACACTGCATATTACAATAGAAGCATTTTACAATCTATTGCATATAAAAGCAAGGGCTAGTTCTAAATGATGACTTTCCCCATGAACTTAAGATTTATCCTGTGCCAACCTGTCAGGTCATTTGTGAAAAGGAGAAAAGGACACAAACACCTGAAAGACACATGAGTTTCTGCATAAGAACCATCTGATTCCTGGAACAAATGGGCCATTAATAATCTCCCAAAGAGTTGACAGCTGGGAATAGGCCCTTTCAATAGAAAATAACTTTTTTTGGAGGTTTAGAAACATTTTCCCATAAGGTAACAGGAAATGGAAGCCACTATATGTAATCTTGCTTTCTCTACATAGAAAAACAAAAGTCAGTATTTTTCCTGAGACAAAACTCAATCTCCTAAAACAAGTCAAAACAACACCCAAATAAGTTAAGTTCTATTTTATGCCACTTATAAGGAGAAAGCCAAACAGGGACTGTTTTTTTGTCAACTTGCTATTCACAAAGGGGTAAATTAATCTTTACCTGTGAATATTCATGAACTCTGCTGTAATTTATAAACCAGTCCTTTTTATTCTAATAGCTTTTTTCCTTGAAGCTTATTTTTACACACAAATGAAGGAATGATTTGATTTTTAGAAATGTTTCTGTAGAAAAAGTGTATTTTGCTTCATGCAAATGTATCAAAGGGACAAAAGGGGAAGAGATGATAGACAATGTAGTGAGACTATACTCAAAGTCTGGATGTATCCTAGCAAGTAACAGTAAGATACCACTCTTCTCGGGGCGCCTGGGTGGCTCAGATGGTTAAGCTTCTGCCTTCAGCTCAGGTCATGATCTCCAGATCCTGGGAATGAGCCCCACGTAGGGCTCCCTGCTCAGCAGGGAGTTTGCTTCTGCCTCTCCTCCTGCTCATGCCCTCTCTGTCTCAAATGAATTTAAAAAAAAAAAAAAGATACCACTCTTCTCTTGATTAAAATTATACCCCAAGACATAATGATGAAACATTTCAAGAATAGTACAAAATTATTTTAATTCCTACCCAAAAGTTGCATGTATGTAAGGTGCTTACATTTTTCTTTTATACTCATGTTCCTATGTATGGAATGTAGGAAAAATCAGCTCTAATTTCACAGAAATCTCTCCAGTAACACTCCTCCAATACTTTAGGGAGTATTGTCAATAGCATCAAAGTTTGTTGCCTTTTCACAACTTCAGATATAAAACTCTTGGTATTTATCCGAGAGGCCTAAGAAAATTAAGCCCAGGTGTAGTTTCTCATTAGGATTTAAGAGTGATCCGAAGAAGTAATCAAGACTATATATAAATGCTACTTTATGAAGAAAAATCACCGTGGGACACTGGAGAATAGAAGTAACTGAAAGCACATCTCAGGGATCCAGTTCTCCAGTGATTGGAGTTTTACTGAAGTCTTCAGGGTAGGAAAACAGGCAAGGAGCAAAATCAATTCAGGAACTTTGAAGATACATAGAACTCAATTCAGGAGAGAGTTCAGGAAGGACCTTTGCAATTTGACTATCAGAAACAAGCAAACAAAACAAACACTACCCAGGCACAGTGTACAACAAAGCATTTAACCCCTTTATGTGTAAAACACATTCATACCTTCTTTAACCTTGTCTGGAAATTTAGGACTATAAATTAGAAGGAAATAAGACATTATATTTATAACTATCCAGGTATCTTTAAGGACCTTTTAAACATGAGCTAAAGAAAACTGTGGAAAAACATTTAAATGCCTAACAGAGTAAAGATGGAACAGCACAGAAATGTTATGATTACCTTAATCCAAAGGGAGCCCTCAGCAATGAAATGTGGACAAATAAAATATCTTGAAATGTTAATCTATAGGTATACTTGATAAACCAGAGCATAAAGAAAATTTTTCTATCAAACTCTCATTTTGGGTTAAAAAGGGTATTCTAACTCTTTTATTAATCAGAACACTAAGTTTTTGCTTCTAAGATTTTTAACATGTTTTTATTAAAAAGAAATCTGAATATAATTTTTTAAAGTAAACCTTATAGGTATTAGAGGAAGAATAAAACAAAGTTTTTCATAAATATATTCATAAACACGTTCTTTTTTGCTTTTTACCCAAAGGGGATCTCATTGTAAACGTGGAGATTTTTTTACCTTTTTTACTTTTTACCTCCCTAAAAAAAAAATGCATTTCTGATTACTTATCAAAGAAGGTATCTTCCAATTTATTGGCCATTCATGTTTCTTCCTCTGAATTGCCAATTTATCTTTTGCCCATTCATCTATGGAGTTGTTTTTCCTTCTTGAGTTGTAGACACTTAAAAATAATCTGACTACAAATTCTTTGTCAGTTACCTGTACTGCAAGTATCTTCTCCAGGTATGTGGCTGGTCTTTTCACGTTTTTTATTTTTTACGTTTTTAATTTTAATGTTGTTGGATTTATCAATCTTTATTTATAAATTTACTTTCAAATATATGTATATGTACGTGTGTGTGTATGTGTTCTTTTTTGAGGAGTAGAGGGACAGTGGGAAAGGGAGAGAGAGACTCTTAAGGAGGCTCCACACCCAGCACGGAGCCTGATGCAGGGCTCAATCTCAGAACCCAGAGATCATGACCTGAACCAAAATCAAGAGTCCGAGGCTTAACGAACTGAGCTACCAGGCGCCCTGACTTTCATATATTTTTAAATGTATTTGTCAGAGAGAGAGGAGATCGCACAAGCAGGGGGAGGGGCAGGCAGAGGGAGAAACAGGCTCCCTGCTGAGCAAGGAGCCTGATGCAGGACTCCATCCCAGGACCCAGGGATCATGACCTGAGCTGAAGGCAGATGCTTAACCGAATGAGCCACCCAGGCATCCCGACTTTCATATATTTTTAAAGAATTTCTCCCTTATTCTAAAAACCAAAAACCTCTGTATTCTCATATATTTTCTTCTAAAAATTTTAAAGTTCTGCTTTTCACATTTAGGTATTAGGCCACTTAGAATTGTTTATATACTGGTAGTTAGGGATCCAGTATATTTTCCATACAACTAAATCACCATTACCTGAATAGTCTATATTTACCTCAATGAATATACTTCAATGCTAACTCTGAAACACATCAGGTTTCTCTATATACATGGGTGCACTGTTTCTGGGCTTTCTATTCTGTGCTATTGGTCTATTGTTGATCTCAGTGATTCTTAACAAGGATAAGATTTTGCACCAACCCCACCTCCCTACCCCCACACCAGGCATTTGGTAATATCTAAGTATCTAGAGACATTTTTAGCAATCACAAAAGGGGGAAGAAGGGTGCTAATGGATATGCAATGGGTAGAAGACAAGGACACTGCTAAAAATCCTACAATTCACAGAACAGCACCCCCCACCTCCCCAAGAATTACCCAGTCCAAAACGTCAATAGTGTTGTTGAGAATTCCTAACCTGTCCCTATCGTTTCAAAATTACTACCGCTTCAATGTTTTCTCACTTCAAAGGTTTTCTGAGTTCTTTCTACAGCATCAAAAATAATTCTTTCTTTTCAAAAAAAGTTATTGTATGTCTAAAGCTAATAAAAGAACAGATTCCCTTTTAACAGATATTTAGATTAACTATTTTGTTATTACCAACAATGCTGCAATGAAAATCCTTTCCCATAGTCTTTGAACAAGTACAACTATGTCTCTAGGTAAAATTCTTAGAATTCTGAGTCAAAAGGTGTATGATGAATTTCAATAGCTAGTGCCAAAAGCCTTTACACAGAAGTGACAGCACACCAAAACTGTATAACTTTACTCATTTCCCCACACCTTTGACAAACTAGTTTTTATATGAATGTTGAACTCTTCACCAATCTGATAACTGAAATTTTGTTCTGACTGCATTTCTTTCATTATAAATGAGGCTGAGTTATTTTTGTTTTGCATACTGACCACTTGCATTTCATTTATTGGGAACTGCTTATCCTGGACCCATTTTTCTCTAGGAGTATACATTTTTCTTAACGAGAGTAAAACTTTTATTCAATTTCATATGCGAATAGTATCCTCAGTTTGTCATTTAAAAGAGCTAAAAAAGTTTTGTCATAAGAAAGTTTTTTTTTATGTATTCAGATTTATCGAATTTTCCCTTGTAATTCTGGGGTTTTGTGTGTTTAGAAAGGCCTTTCCACTTCAATGAATTATCATTACATGAGTAATACTATTAAACTCCTATGCTTGTATTTTCTGCCTTGGATTTAGATTTGTTAATTCAGTATTATGCTGCACTGGGTTACGTTTCATTTAGCATTTAACACCTCCTAAGGATAGCTTAATATTCTTAAATACTCTATATATTGTGATTTGATTTTATTTGGATCTCTAAAATGAGATGCTTTATATTCTGATCTGCTGAAATTCTCATATTAGTTTGATACCAAAAGTGCAGCGATAGTACTTTTCTGTAGGGGGAGGGGAGTTAATTCTTTAGAGATGAGATATAAAATTGGTAATGCTTTTTAGAGAATAGATTTCCATTTTTACAATCTCATTTTAAAGAAAAAGGTGAGACTGACAAGTTTTGAGATTTATATAGAATACTGAGAGATCTACAATTATTAAAAAAAAATGACCAGGTGTAGAACAATTAATTTCAACTATCCTTTGGTATCTTTTACACACAAACCTGTCACTTTCAATAACAACAATAGCTGCCTCATTGAATGGGCCTCAAATATTGAAGACATTTGTTTTTATTCAGGGTGAATTTTTAGCAAGAAAACCAGTTTTTAATAATTTTATCATTCTCGGGGCACCTGGGTGGTGCAGTCTGTTAAGTGTCTGATTCTTGGTTTCAGCTCAGGTCAAGATCTCAGGGTCGTGAGATGGAGCCCCGTTGTCAGGCTCTGCACTCAGTGGGGAGTCTACTTGGGATTCTCTCCCTCTCCCACTTGTGCTCCCTCTCTAAAATAAATAAATCTTAAAAAAATTTTTTTATCATTCTCACAAATGTGAAAATTTGGCAAACTACACTAGCATAAAGTAAGGGGCGGTCCAGGTAATAGATTTGGAAAATATTTTGTATTTCTCACAAAGTGTGAACAAAAATTCTGGGAACAAAGCACCAAAATTACGCTGATGCCTTCTAAAGACCAAAATATCTGTACCGTCTTAAATGAAGTATGGAAATATTTTTTTAAAGTTATCAAGCTTATTAAGAGCTAACACTTAGTAGCCTATACTAGGTCCCAGGTACTATTCTGAGAACTTACATCCTAACTCATTTATTATCCTTAACACCTTATGACAGACCATTATTGCCCAACTTTAAAAACGTAAAGGTAAGCAAAGAGGGGTACAGAGCAGTTAAATAACTCGCCTGAGGTCACATTCTACTTAACTTGTCAAATACAAACTTCCATGATTTACTACAAAAATAAGCATGAATGACAAGGAAAATACCAAAATTACTGTTTAGTGTTCTTAAACTACAAATGATTTAATAAGGAAAATACTCCCTTTTCCTTAAAGCTCCTTAGCCTAAAGCTCAACTCTGAGAGCACTGCATTAAAGCACCTGGTCACAAAGGGATTGTCAGAGGATATGTAGTCACAGGCCAAAAGAACATTCAAGGCAGTGGCTACACTATTTGCCAATGAATACATGAATCCTCTCAAACACAGCTGTTTCGTTTTTGGGGTTTTTTACTTTTTTTTTTTTTGCTCCATCATGACTTCCTCTCAAAACAGAAGGAAAGTCATCCCCCCATCCCCTTTGTCTATGTTATATTCGGTTAGTTTCCAAAGCAGCACTTGGGTTATTCCCAAAATTGATAAAGTTCCCTAGAAGTCTGTTAGCTTCTGTTCTCTCTCTAGCAAGCTCTCTCCCATCCTGTGGAGTTAAGGAATAGAAATGATAATTTTTCTCCGTTTCTCTCCATACCAAGAATTGGCATAGATCTTGCCTGCATGCATATATCATCAACAAATGTGGGTAGGTATGGCGGGGAAAGAGGGTTGGCAGCTTGTCAGGCTCAGCTGGAACCCCTAAGCAACTATACTGAGATAAGGAACTGCCTGTTAATTTATGATCATGATGAGTGGTTTCTAACTGGCAGAAATAAAATGCCTTCCCAACAGGTCCCCCTTATTAATTTTACTTTAACGTTATTTAACTGAAATCACTTTACCCATGATTACCAAAATTAAGCAAAATACGTTAAGTATGAAAGATTAAAACTAGTGAATGCTTTCTAAGCTGAGGTGTAACTGACACATGTTATGTCGAACATGATGATTCCATATTTGTATAGGCTGTGAAATCATACAGCTCCACTTCTGCTACAAATAATGAGGGCATTACACTTTCGCAGTGATAAGTAGGAATGACTGGAATTAAATAGCTTGTGTGTTACTGAGAAATCTTGTGCTAAAGAACATCACTTTCACATCTGTTAAAGATCTAGCATATGATCATTACTATATCATTCTGTATCTGGATAGCAGCTGAAAGTGAACCACACTTGATGTCAGAAGATTTTTAAGCCTAGGCCCTGACAACCACTTAATTGCTGTATATCAAAAGCAAAACACACTAAACCTCTATGCCCCTCAGTTTCGTCATTTAAAAAAATGAGAACGACACAATCCACCTCTGAGGGACGTTTATGCTTTACAAAAGTAAAGTACCAAACAAAATGTTATTTATTGCTAATAACAAAACTCAAAATTTTGGCGGGTGGGGGGGAGATAAAGAAGCAACAGATGGCTCCTAATTCAGAAAGGCTTGGTTAAGGATCTCATCATCAACCCTTCCTCAGCAAACTTCAAAATCACAAGCCTACTAAAAACTGATCACAATTACCTCATCAACAAAATTTGCCAAGTTCCAATTACTTTAAAAAATTCTTTTATGCATAAATGCTTCTCACTCTGGTAATGCAAGTGAAGATGGGGAGTGAAACAAGATATTTTTAACACTCCATTCATATACAACAAGGACACTGATTTTCAGAAGTCTCTTTTGGAAAAGTCTCAGGACTTTCTAGCCACGTTTTTATAGCCATTTTCAATACTTCTCTATTCATGGAAAATTTTAGGACTCGTTACAAGCATCACCTTCTTCATGAGCATTTTTAGCAATGGTTTCAAGGTCTGACATTCAAAACCCTGTCTCTTTTGGATGTCCTTTACCGCAGACACTTCACGATCATGTGGACCTCGTGGATACAGAAGTGACAACATACGAGTACTCTCCATTTGGAAAAGAGGGAAACTGAGGCCCAGGTTTTGGCACTACAAGTCCAAGGTCACACGGCGAGACCGGGGCAAATAGTTGCTATTTTTCTAAGGCTGTCGCATAAGACGCGGCAAGCCAGCACTCATTTCCCAAGGGAAACAGCAGGCAAAGAGCCGCATGCTCACACATCCATGCTTTCTCCCCACCCTCGGGTGCAAAAATGAAAGAGGGCTGACTCTTTAGGAGGACCGCTCCGCTGTCAACTCTGAGGTAAGTGTCATCTCTTCCCCCCTTCCCAACCTGCAAAGACGCCCCTATTGGCGAAGAAACTGGTTCTCAAATACACATACACACACTATCCACAGCTTGCGCACCGTGCCCGCTCCCTAAAGCACGTTTCGGCCCTCAAAGCCATCCGGGACGCAAGCTACCCCGTTCCCCTTACCAAGGAGCCGGAGGAAGATCTGGAGCCCGATGCAGAACCGGCTTTGGCTGGAATCGTAGTAGGAGTTGAAGATGGCGTCGATGATGTAGAGGCAGGGCACCCGGAGCGCCACCTCGAGCGCCGCCCAGACCTGCTGATGGGCCATCCGCACCTGCTGCTGCGGGGGCCCCACCGCCGCCATGAGCCGCTGCCACACCGGGGCTGGGCGAGCCGGGCAGGGCCGCGCGGGGCAGGGCCCGGGACCGCGGCCAGGGGCGGGGGCTAAGGCGGGCGACTCCGCCCCCGCCCTCCCCCCTCTGCTCTCTTACGGCCCGCCCCGCCGCCCGCTCGCCTCTCTTGAGCTGGAGCAGGCGGCGGAGGCAGCGGCGGCGGCTCCCGGGAGGCCTCTGGGTGTCGGTGTTTCCGGTCGGCTAAGGTCTGGCTCCTCCTCCCTCCAACACCTCCCCCGCCCGCGGAGCCACCATCTTGACCTCGCCCGCCTGCCTCTGCCGTTGCTGCTGTTTGGAGGCCAGGCGGCTGCGCCCGCGGTCACGCGAGACCGCGGAGCCCGCGCCGCTGATTGCATCATAATCCGGCGCTGGGGGCGCTCCCCAAACGTCATCGCGCACGGCGTAGCAATCGTCTCGCAGTGTTTCTATGGTTTCCGCCCACCTTCGCGGCTTTGGCGCGACCCCATGGCGCAGGCGCCTTCCGGCAGCCGCGCCCTCTTGACTGAGTGGCTTCTTCACAGGAGGCGAAGTCAGCGTCGGTTGAGCTGGGGACTCCCTGCTTCCGTGAGCGGGAATTATTAGCTGTTTTATTGTAGTCCATTAAACATCCTATAAACGTGGTTCAGAGCTCCTTGGGAGGAAGAAAGCAAAGGACGCCGCCCGCCAGACCTACCCCAACTCCACCCGGAGGCAGGATCTGGGAGAGGGCCAACATTACAGGGAAAATACCTGCGAGGCCGCCTGGGGTCCTGCGGGAGCGTCGCTAAGCGCGCTTTCTGCAGCGGCCGCACTACGTGGCACTGGGCTAGGTGTGGTAGTCGCTGCCAAGAAAAGCATCCCTTCATCTCTTTGCACATCACCTTTCCTACCTTCTACCCGATTGGACAGAACTGAGGACGCTCATCGGCCGCATTTTGCTAATGTTAAGGGCCACTGTGATTTAAGGGCAAGAACCCAGGCCTCACTGTTTCTAGTCTTTGAGGTAAGCGCACCCAGGAAATCCCTTCTTTCCTCCTCTGGGAAGAAGCCATAATTAAGTTTTTGTAGGGGATCAGAATATGCCACCCCAAAATATGCCACTTTGACATAAGGATTATTTTGAGCGGAAGGTAGTTGAGAAACAGCAGCAGCTTAAATTTTTTAAGATCCCTGCCTGCCCTCCTCGCTGCCACCATTTGTCTAAAAAGCGGGGCATAAATTTCCATTTGTAAAGGTGTCGCCCTCTCCCTTACCAAGAAGAGGGCGACACTTAGACTCTCAACCACCCACAAACCTTACTAAAGGAAGCCTTACCTTCCTTTAGTTTCCCCCATACGTCTACCTCACCACAAGTTAGCCATCCCTGAAAGCCTAAACCCCTTTTTCTTTTGTCACTTCTCTACAAAATTATTTTTTTTGTTTTGGTTTTTGTTTGTTTTTTGCTTTACTAACCCAGCCATCTTAAGGGAGATAAAACAGGAAGACCCTGACTCATCTGGGCTTCTAGCCCAAACCCCTCTGCTATCCATTCGTATCAGGGATCTACATGGGTGATTATTCTCTATTAGTTAAAACTATTAGTTAAAAACCCTCCAGAGGGGAGAATTTTAAAACTCCCAACACCCCTTTCTCTGGGTGGGAGTTATGTGTGGTCGGATGACTGTGTCACATCAAAACTCCTCACGCCAGTCTCCTGTTTTTAACCTTTTGTTGTTATTCCCCACTAATAATGACTGGCACCATCTAGTACTTACTTTGTACGAGGCACCACACATTTTATTTCAGTCTTTGCTATCAGCCTTCTTTGGAAGGTGTTGTTATCTCTGTTTTAGAGAGGAGGAAATTGGGGCTTAGATAGGTTATCCAAATCACAAAATATGTGTGTAAGTAGTAAGCGGGTGTGGCCGTAGCTAGTAAGAGTCAAACCTGGGATTAGAACCCAGGACTATCTGAAGCTTAGAACTTCAGGCATCTTTGATTCCTTCCTCTTCTCACCCACAGCCAGTCGGCTACCACATCGTATCCCTTCTTTCCTCACAGTCTCTTGTACCTGTCTCCTTTCTATTCTATTGTCATTGCCACTATCCTAACCCAAGATCCTACTGTAGCTTGCCTGATTAACTACAATATCCTCATTATGATTATTATGATCACTTTTCCTAATCTAGTCTGTTTACCTCTGCCAGGTTAATTTTCCCAAATTGCACATCTGGGGAATAAACTCGTGGTTCTGACAAAATTCCCAAAGGAAAGCAAACTTGATGAGAGGACTATTAAGGTTTATATAGAAAACCTCAGAGATGTAAATTAGCTTCTCAACTCACCTGTTATTCTGCCTTGATTGCAATTTAAAGCAAAAAGAGAGAAGCTGTTACAGAGAAAAGAGTCTACAAGGATTAATCTTAAGGAGTGTGGTAGAGAAGGCAGGCGAGTACCATTATATTATGATCATGCAAAATGGAGAATAAAATAGTTCATGGGTTTCCCTCCAATTTTTATTCAAAAAGTTAAATGTAGTAAATGGTAAATAAAAATCTTGGAAAAATGCTTCAGCCCTTATTGTTTTAATGGTTTCTCATCTTGATGCACAAATTTTATTAGTATAGAATTTTTTAAAGATTTGACAGAGAGCAGGAGCGATAGAGTACTAGCGAGGGTGGGGTGCAGGGGGTGGTGTGGGGCAGAGGGTGAGGGAGAAGACTCCCTGCTGAGCAGGGAGCCTGAGGTGGGGCTTGATCTCAGGACCCTGGGACCACAACCGGAGCTGAATGCAAATGCTTAACCAACCATCAGTATAAGAATTTCTAATTCAAACTAAATCCCATTTGGGCCAAGAACTCTCAGGAGTGGTGGTATGGTCATTCTTATCTTACATGACTTCAAATACATCCCTTTAAACTCTGGATCTGACTTTCCCTATCTATAAAACGACGGTTTAATAAGATCCTGGCAAAGTACTTTAAAATACTATCTTAAAACTAAATGTATATTACTGCCGTGGTTTTTAGAAAGCTTAGGAATTTTAAAAATAAAACATAAGCTTTCAGAAGATTTTACCTACGCCAGGGATGCACTCTTCTGCTTTACATTTGGCATCCCTTAAGTCTATATTCTAAGTTCAGTTTCATCATGTCTGAGCTTCTCCAGTTGCCTGCTTACGTGTTCTTTTATTTTTTTGTTTTGTTTTGTTTCTTAGGGAGAGAAAGAAAGAGGGAGAGAGAGAATCTTAAACAGGCTACATGCCCAGCATGGAGGCCTGATGCGGGGCTCGATCCCATGACCCTGATGTCATGACCTGAGCCAAAATCAAGGGTTGGACGCTTAACTGACTAAGCCACCCAGGCGTCCCTGCCTCTGTACATTTTATAGGTCAAGTTAAGAGAAATAATCACCTGCCAGTAAAGATGAAGGGATGCCCTTCCTATACTACCAAAAAATATCCTGTACTACCAAAAAGTTGAGAACTACAATACCACTTAATAGATGCTATGATTGGAACAGAGGAACAATGGGGGAAAATCTCAGAGGAATAGTTTACTTTTTTTAAATTTATTTTAAAGATTTTATTTATTTGACAGAGAGAGACACAGCGAGAGGAAACACAAGCAGGGGGCGGGGGAGAGGGAGAAGCAGGCTTCCCGTGGAGTAGGGAGCCCGATGCGGGGCTTGATCCCAGGACCCTGGGATCATGACCTGAGCCGAAGGCAGACGCTTAACAACTGAGCCACCTAAGCGCCCCTCAGAGGAATAGTTTTTTACAAAAGGAACTTACTAGCTATGTTTGCTTAGCTTTGCAAGAGGTTTTCTCAGTTTTGTATCAGGAAATGTCTGTGTTAGTCATCTTCTCAACAGAAGCTAAGTTCCTAAAAAGCATAATCCCTCCATAGAACCCACCACAATGAAAAAAAAGAAAAAAGAAAAAAAGAAATATGCTTTCATAGAAATAGCTGCAATTTAATAGTGAATTTAATCTTTGCTTGGTTTCTACATTGACTTGAACGTTGCACAACTCAGGTATGTATTTATATTGAATCCACTCAGAGCAGTGTGGAGGGTGTGTGTGTATTCACGCAGACACACTCCATATACATAAATTGCCTGTGTTTAAAAATAACAATCTGTTCATTTGGCTTTAATGGCTGAGTGCCTTTTAGTTATTCTAAAAAGCCTCTGGAAGTAGGATGTGTAAAAACTCGTTTGCATTTTCTGTTGATCTCTGCATTTGCCAAGTCTTTGTTCCAAACAGCAGCAACTGATTCTGGGCTATCTTAAGCAAAAAAGGAATTTATTAGAGGGTTATTTTCATTATTTTCCAAATTTCAAGAGTGATATGCAATTGGTCCAGCGTATTGGACCATGTATCTTCCCCTAGCTGTACCAGAGAGCAGGTACACGCAGCTTCCATAGAGGGAGAAAGCAGTAGGAAACAGGTACTTAGAACCACCCACTCCACCTCTCCCCACCAATGTATTATGTATTTACTTCAAAAGGAAGATGGGGATGCTGGTAGGAAGGGTAGGCATTGATAGCCCAAAAAGGGATAAATATGTTCCATAACTTTTCCTCAGACCTTGAGAATTACTTAAAAAAATAATTTCTGGCCTGAAATTACTTTATAGTTTTTCTCATTTAAGTAAATTTCAGATCGGTTGTCTGGGTGGCTCAGTCATTAAGCGTCTGCCTTCGGCTCAGGTCATGATCCCAGGGTCCTGGGATCGAGCCCCACATCGGGCTCCCTGCTCGGCGGGAAGCCAGCTTCTCCCTCTCCCACTCCCCCTGCTTGTGTTCCCTCTCTCGCTGTGTCTCTCTCTGACAAATAAATAAATAAAATCTTAAAAATAAATAAATAAATTTCAGATATGTCCATCAAAATTCAGCTACTAGTTGAGTCTTCTGGCTTTGTAAATGCCGAATGAATAGGAAAAGTCTGTTGTTTAGTTAAGGAAACGAGAGAATATAGTGGCATTTGGAATCAATGTTGAGTATATATTGACTACTTTGGTTCATTCATTCATGTAACAGACATAGAGCACTATGTGCTTGGCAGTATGCTTGCCCACTTCTGCCTCTTGTCTCTAGACAGAGTACTTAAACTCTCTAATCATCAGTATCCTCACCTGGGAAAAAGAAAAAAGATGGTTAATACAGCCAGATAAAGTATGAAATACATAGCATGCATCATCCAGTTTAATCTCAACAAACCTGCTGAAAGACATAGACAATAACAGTGGCAGAGCCAGGATTCTAACTGGTATTTTTCTGATTCCAGAGCCTATCTGATCCTCTGCAAGTAATTTTTCATGCTGGTTACACAAATTAAAACATATTTTAAGTACTTAGTATGATATATAGTATGTAATAGTAATTAGTGTGGGGAACAAACTTTAGGAGAATACTCACAGGAAACCTTACAACAGTACACACAACACTTTGCAATGGTTCCGTGTATGGCTCAGGAATACTGTTAAGATATTGTTTGTTAGTTTGGATTGTTATATGTGATCATCATATTCATAGTACTTAATTTATGTTAGAATGTAAATAGGTGATAGGTTCAAATATGTTAGTTATGTTAAGTGATGGTCAAGAATAATCTGAGGGCCAAGATACTACTGAGAGGCAGAGTACAAGTAACACTAAGTTAAAAGCACCTGCCGAGGCAGGGAGCCCAAAGAAGATGGACATAGTACCCCTCTGAGGGATGGGAAGGATAGGAGCCTTTCTCCGAGACAGGATCCTATAGTCCACGCTTCTATTAATCACTTCTCATTTCTGAGCTGCACCCAACTGAGTAGAATAAAAGCTTCAAGATGGAAGATTCAGTACTGTAAAGATTTCAATTTTACTCTCTATGTTCAATGTAAGCCTAACAAAAAATCTCAACAGGTTCTTTTTCTCAAAAATTGACAAGCTGATTTTAAAATTCGTAAGAAAATGCAAAAGGTCAAGAATAAGGCAATCTTAAAGAACAAAGTTGAAGGATATACAGTATCAGATATCAGGACCTATTGTAAAGATAGAGTAATTTAAACAAGATGGTATTGGTGCTTGGATAGAAAAACGGACTATGGAACAAGAAAGTCTAGAAACAGCCCCACACATACGGTCACCTGATTTATGATAAAAGTGTCACTACAGTGCAGGATAAAAAACCCCAGCAATATAATGGGTCTAACAAAGGCTGCACATCACTTAAGGGTGAATGATCCTGGAAGCATTCTCCCTACAGTTAAGAACAATTTAACTTTTATTAGAGATGGGGGGCAGGAATAGGGCATGTTAGAATGCCAGAAGCTTCCCTTTTAAATCAAGATTTAGCAGTTTTTAAAATAAATGCTCTTCAGATTGTGGCGTTTAGTTTCTAGAGTTCTAAAAAAAAAAAAAATGTTGATTTTGACAATTTTTGCCAGTGTTCTTATTGCTTTTATGGAGAGGCCAGTTTTCAGAAGTCCTTACTCCATCGTTTTGGAAGTTGCTCATTTTACTCTTGACACTGGGTAGGGAAGTATCAAGAGACGCCCTGGTGGATGGAGTAAGCGTGGAATATATGCCTTCCTGCCCTCACTGTGTGACAATAACCCTACTTCCTCCTCATGATCACATTCACTTATCCCCACCCAGAATGGGGACTCCTCCTTGCCTGCTGCTCTCTAAGCACAAGGAGCCTGATGTGACTGGGAAACCTCAGTAGGTTAAAGTTTAAAGGGTCTATTATTTTATCTCCTGATGAAACAGTTCCCCAATTAGGAACCAGCCCTCTAGTCTCACAAAGTTGTGGGGATGGGAGGCACAAACTCCCCAGGTGGGCCCGTGGGGAAGGTATGTTACCTTCCTATTGCTGCTATAACAAATAACCACAAACTTAGTGACTTGAAACCACATAAATATATTCTCACAGTTATGGAGGTCAAAAGTCTACAATCAAGGTGTCAACAACTCTGTTCCTACTGAAGCATTCTGGGGGAGAATCCATTTCCCTGCCTTTCTCAGTTTCCAGAGGCTGCCTGCATTCCTTGGCTCATGGCCCCTTCCTTACATTACTGCATCCTGC
This sequence comes from Zalophus californianus, assembly GCF_009762305.2. NCBI lineage: Eukaryota > Metazoa > Chordata > Mammalia > Carnivora > Otariidae > Zalophus > Zalophus californianus. The sequence continues at coordinate 175,062,052 of NC_045598.1, read as the reverse complement.
TTCAGTCATCACACCTCCTCCTACTTGTATTACCTCCCTCTTATAAGGACCTCTGAGATTATATTGGGCCAACCTGGATAATCCAGGATACCCTCCCCATTTTGAGATTCTTAATCACATCTGCAAAGTCCCTTTTACCCTGTAGATAACATATTTACAGAACATGGACATATTTGGGGGGCATTATGTAGCCCACCATAGTAGGAATTCTATTTCTACCCTTTCAGTCCTAGCTGTGCATTTTCTATCTATGTGGGACATGGACTATGTAATAGGTGTTTAGAGTGTATACTGCATCCTGATGGATGGCATCTCATTCATTGGGCATTATCTCCAAGCTTTGGTCTGATGTCAAAAGGTTCTTCCACCACTCCACCAGGCCAGCATTTTCTAGGATGTGATAGGACTGGTGAATCACATGGTCATGTGTCCACTAAAAAACACCTTCGCTGTAAATCAGATCCCTAGGTCAGAGGCAATATTACGTAGGATACATATTGATGGATCAAACACTTGTCAACCCTTGGATAGTGATGCTGGCCAACATCTTGTGGGCAGGAAAGGCAAACTCATACATGCAGATGGGAAGATTCTGGTCAAAGTGAATCACTGCCCTTCCGTGACGAAAGTCCAATGTAATCCACTTGCTACCAGTTAGCTGTTTGTTTTCCTTGAGGGATGGTGTTGTTTCAAGGGCTCAGTGCCAAATACTAGGGAGTGGCTCCTTGGTGAGTAGAGGCCATGCTGTTGGCATCTTGATAACCTACATCCCTAAATATGACTTTATTCATGAGCCCATTATGCTATTGGGGTAGCTCATGACTACAACTGCTAAAATTAACTGGCCAAGTCTTTTTGTTTACTTGTTTAGTTCCTCTTGCGTGGTGTAGGTCTCTGGTAGGCACTGTTCTGCAATACAAAGATTTTTACTCATGTTCCAATCCCAGAGATTTTTCCACTGCCTCCTCTCCCGGCTTCCTTGTCCCTGATCTAATCTTTCCCACTCCAGGCCCCTGATCAACTCGTCAACCTATCTGACATTTGCCGTAAAGGTATATTCTTACTTCAGGCCACTTCTCTTTCCATACAAAGTGGACAACCAGAAGTATTGCCAATTTTGCCTTTTGGGAGGACTCCCCTCACTTCTGAGGAGGGCTGTAGGGTAGCAGCAGTCTATTTTTTTGTTTGAACACATATTCCAAGAAAACCTATCAATTAACTTAGCTGTGCATTTCTCTCCTTCATCAGCAAGACAGAAGAGCCTCTAAAGTGGCCATAATTGTGAGCTGAGGGAAGGGCACTGATGCAAGAGTTATAAATATGACACAGAAGTCTGGGCCACCTGTCTGTGCTACCTGTTCATTTCCTCTGGCCTTTCTTGTCATCCAGGAGTTGTTGATGAGTGGGAGAGATGCAAAAACTTATTCTTTACTGTGAAGGAGATATCTTAGCATTCAAGCAGATCAGCAGCCCTAAAAATTTCACTATTGTAACAGGTTGCTGGATTGTATTAGTGATTATTTTCCATCTTTGGGGTGCAATACACTAGCTTATTGTTTATCTGACCTAATTAATATGATGCTATAAATATAGTAGGTTAGCGTGATATTCTGTGGGATGTTCAGATGGTCTAGATCTCCTCAGACCATATTATGATGGGAGAGTGGAGTCCTACATGAATGCAAACTGCATCTTAGCCAGCTCTCAGGACCCAGGTTCCATACATACCCTCATGGCTCCTGGTAGTACATGTTGGTTAGATCCTTTGACACATGGGCCCAGCTGAAATTGTTCAAAGTAGACCCAAAAATGAGGAGAGGGGGATACAGTTGCTTCATTGTGGTGTTGTGGAAGTGCAGTCTTGTTCATAAAGTTGTGTTACCTTTACTTGAGTTATGAAACTATGCATACATATAGCTTTGATTTAAAAAAATAAAATTCAATTACTAACAGAGAAACTAGGACAATCTATCCATCTATATCTATCTACCTAATGGTGTACGTGCATCTTTATTGCATGGGCCATTCAATCCAGGAGACAATATGATACGTGTGGGGTGTGTGTGGGTATGCATGTGTGGTATGTATGTGTGGTGTGTCTGTGGTATGTACCAAAATACAGTTTTAACCTCATATTCATTATTTTCTATTTGCATTTGCTTCAACCTTGACCTTTAAAAAGCCAAAGAGACAAGAAGCTATTCTGACAGTTTTTGGCCTCTCTGAAATTATGTGGTTGTTGATAGAGTAACCTGGCAGGTAGTATCATATCGAATCAGAAAGATTCCACTGTATTTATTGTTAATATTTTTATATTCAGTTTATAATATAGGTAGGGATTCTAAGCACAACAGTGGTAAGAAATTTTTATGTGCTTTATATGTTGAAATCTTGTGTCAGCTTAAGTACTTGTATATATTTATTATTGCTAGAGTGAATTTCTTCAATGATTTTGAAGTCTAGTAAACTTATACACTTATTATAAACTTCTAAATAGTTAAAAAAAAAAAAACTACAGAAAACACATGAACAACCCCCCTCAAGGCACTGGATATAGGCAATGGACAATGATCCATGGGAGATGCAAACCCTCAAGGCGAGCCACTGAACCACTCCATCTTACTGCCTGGAGAAAGTTTCTGGCTTGAGGGGGAAGCCAGGTGGAGCCCAGCAGACTCCCTGAGGTGGAGATGGAACAGGGAGTCCTAGGAGCCCAGGAATGAGTCCAGAGAGTAGAATGCCAGAGTGGAGAGAGCCACAGAGAACTCCAGACATCTGCTGACCATTCCCCTAAAGTAGCAGCTGAGTAATGATCAATACACACAGTACACACAAAAGGAAACTACCAAAGGCCAAGAAAATGACCGGTTTTATGGCTTGCCCAATTTGAAGTGGTTGCACCCTGAGGCTGTTCAGAATAACAGATACTGGGTGTGCCCAGGGTGGGAGATGTTGTAAATTCTATTGGGGTAGCACACCTGTAAGGTGTGCCCAGGTGGGAGAAAGTGAATCAAAAATGCTATGTAGGGCGCCTGGGTGGCTCAGTCGTTAAGCGTCTGCCTTCGGCTCAGGTCATGATCCCAGGGTCCCGGGATCGAGTCCCACATCGGGCTCCCTGCTCAGCAGGAAGCCTGCTTCTCCCTCTCCCACTCCCCCTGCTTGTGTTCCTGCTCTCGCTGTCTCTCTCTGTCCAATAAATAAATAAAATCTTTAAAAAAAAAAATGCTATGTATTTGTCATCATTTTAAATTTCTATGTTTTTATATTTAAAGTGTCTATGTTATACTTCTATATCAATATATGCACATAATTTATTAAAGTTGTGAAGTTAATGAACCAAGCAACTCACGGTTGAGGGAGTTTAATAAAATTATCATTACTGCTTTTTAATCACAACCTCTCCATCAAGTGGGTGCCTTACCCGGCAACTAACACTGGCGTGCACAAGGGAAGCCTTCAGCACACATTCCTGGACGGAGGTGACAAACGCTCCATGAGCCTCCCGATCCTCTCAGTCGTTCTTCCTTGGTTCCAACAGATGCCTCTTCCTGACCAGGCCAATCCAGCAAGTGCTCGGAGAAAACTGTAACGTAAATGGATATACTCAAGGTGGAGACAAGGCTTAAGGGACCCTTCTTTTCTTCCATTGACACGTAACTCTGGCTCATTCTTTAACTTTCAGTTGAAGCATCCCTGCTCCCATCTTCCCAGGCACACTCTCCACTCCACCCAACCCATATCCCCAAACATGAATGGCTGCCACCTCTGTGTGCCTGTAAAAACCCGTTTGTCTCAGCACTTAGTACACGGTATTGTTTCTTCTGTGTCCACGTTGCTGGAAGTGATCCCACCGTGGGCAGGACTCAGTTTTTTTGTTTTTTTTTTAAGATTTTTATTTTGAAGTCATCGCCACACCCAGCGTGGGACTCGAACTTACAACTCTGAGATCAAGAGTTGCGTGCCCCACCTACTGAGCCAGCCGGGTGCCCCTCAGGACTTGACTTTACTCACCTCTGTGTCTCTGGCCCTCATCACAGTGCCTAACGGAGAAAGGACACAGTACATCCCAATTAATCAATGAGTGGCTGTTCAAAATAAGGACATTCTACTTTAACTACTAAAGCAAATGTACAACAATTCCTCACACCGAAACTGGTAGTTCACCTTCTATAAAGACTACTGAATGAATGAAGTATTCACTATATGCCAGCCATTGTGATGATAGTTCATGTACATTAACTCATTTAAAGCTAAAGAGTATCCTTCAGGATATGCACAATTGTTAACTCATATGTTCAGATGGGGAAACTAAATCTTGAAAGGCTGCCTCAGGTCACGGACAAGGGAGAGAAGCCAGGAGGCATATGAGTGGAAACTCAATTCTAGGAAGACAGAATCCATGCCAATCTTCTGGCACCCCTGAACCCTCAAGGCCTGATGTGTATATCGCAAGGTGAATGAATTCACCCAGGTGTATCTGACTTCAGCAGCCTATCCATAGCTTACTGCAGAAAGCTAACTCCTCAGCCCCAGGACATGTGGCTCCCTGACTCACCTTCCTCACTGTTTCTCACCGGCTTTCCTTCCGCCCCATATTGGCTCAAGTCCCAGCAGTTTCAGTTTAAGGCTCACAAGCTACAGGCACACATGTGAGAAGAAACCCAATATATAAAAGAGATGATTAAGGCAAACAGGCAGGCTGCTCTGTGGGATGGGAATGGAACAATTAGGCCCCCTTCTGGGGTGGGATCACCTGAGAGCTAACATTTCCTGGGGGCTTACTATGTACTAGACACTATTCTTTTTAATCCTTATAACAACCCCCATCTTCAACACATCTCTCCCTGCTTCTGCTATTCCAAATTGATCTAATGATGATGCTCCAAACATTTTCTGAGCAAACTTTTTGCACCTGTTTTTTTTTCTTCCACTAGCATCTGTTTCCACCCTGACTCCACTCACCAAAATCTTAGCCAGTTTTTAAGAGCAATATCAAACACTACCTCTCTGAAGACTTCCCCATTCTCAGAACTTTTCTTCTCCACCTTTGCACTTCTATATCATGCTATCACTCATACGGTACTTACTGTATTCCAATTCGTTCAGTTTTTGTGATATTTCTGCTGCTAGGTTGTGAGCTCCTCAGAGACTGGGGCTGTATCTAATGCACCTGCGGTTCATATACACAGCAGGCTTACCGATACTGTCCTTATTGACACTGTTACAAGAAAAGGGCAAGCAGCTCCAGCCCAACCCCAGCCAGCCAAATGCCAGATACAATCATAATCCCGATAAAGCCACACTTTCCTGTTTCCTTCATCCAGAAAACAAGGCCAGATGGCTTCAAAGCTCTGAAGTGCTTCTCAAACTTAGTCATCCCAAAGGTAAACAGTGATTCTCTGCAATTAGTCATTCCAATGGTAAACAATGGGGCTGGCCGACAAGCCATAAAATATGGTGAGGCTTGAAAAACTCTGCAAAGTATCTCACATTCCCAATAGCTCCTTATGTTGGCCCTGATGTCCACCAGAGAAAGAATATGGAAAGGGAGTCTGAGGCCTGTTAAAATCTAAGATTTTAATTTGAACTTTTAAAATAGCTAGCTTAGGGGCACCTGGGTGGCTCAGTCAGTTAAGCATCTGACTTTGGCTCAGGTCATGATCTCAGGGCTCCCTGCTCAGTTAGAGAATCTGCTTCTCCCTCTGCCCTGCCCCCACCCCTCCTGCTCGTGCGCTCTCTCAAATAAAATCTCTTAAAAAAAAATAGCTAGCTTATTGCACAAACTTAAGGCTGGAAATCTAGATTCCCCATAATTTAAAGCAGTCATTCTTAATCTCTTTTCTACAACAAACATAATATGTAAGACACCTCCCCAACACTCATTTAGGAATGCTAAAGGGAATGAAGTTAATACAATAGAGTAATTCTTAAGCTCTTCCTTCCCTAATTTAGTCAGTCTTCGTAACAAAGGTGCACCATTTGAGTGCTTTGATTTGGGCTGTGTTGCTTAGTCCCGTGGATTTCATATCTCAAATCCATCCACTTCCCACTGCCACCACCCTAGTCCAAGCTACTGCCATATCCTCCCTGGCCAACCACAGAAGCCTCCTCCCAGGTCTCCCTGCTTCTACCCTGGCCCCACTCTGGTCCATTTTCCACATTATAGCTGGAGTGATTTTGGAAACAGCACTGTCTTTCACTCTAAAATATCCAATGCCCTGTGTACAACTGCTTATTAGACAACAGCCAACGAGACCATTCACAGAAATCCTCCTCATCTTGCAAGTAAGGAAATACAAGGCCAAAAGAATATTGGAACCACATACCCAAGTAAGACAGGACTGAGGTCAGAATTCATTGTACAGGCCTCATCTCAATAAGCCACACTGCTTCTCCCAGATACGTAGTTTGTTTTCAATGTGTTAACGGAAGACAAACAAGATGACTTGGACTGATCTAGATCCTGCTTTCAGGGACACAAAATATTAAAATAGGTTGCCAGGAGAAAAGAGGGGTGAGAACCTTGCCTAAACTTATGTATTAAGGGTCACTCACATGTAGATCCTTGTGTCTCAGGATCCACCTTCTCTAGCCAACTAGAGGACAGGGGCGGCATTCCAAATCCAACACTATATGATCCACGTGGGGAGCATAGGATTTCACTGGTTGGATGTGCAGGATTTGTGTCTTCCACGGTGTCCCGTGCACCTGCTGAAGAAGGGTGGCAATACGGGTTTCTGCAGATTCCGCCCACCTCTGCCACTCTGGTTTGGTGGCTGCTGATAGCATTCTTCTCCTAGAATCCCTGATTGCTCCATTTGTACATTGGTTGGTGACAATTTGCTGAGGATAAGGCCGATGCTCCTTCTCCATTTCACTGCTTCCAGGAGGCTGAAGATTCTTGCCTGGATAAGATTCCACATTTTGGTGGATATGCAAAATGCCCCCTGCATCCCGTCTTAGCACTTGGCAGGCAATGGGCCAGCCTTCTTCAGAACTGGGAATCAGTCCCAGGTTCACCCTGTCTGCAATGTTTGAGAGCTTCAGTTGTCTGTTATCCCCAAAGTGTATTTGGCACCGATCTGCCACTCCATTGATATCAAGGTTCTTTCTCAGAGCAACTACAGCATGGGGGTTCCACTCACAGGCATGGACGAAGGTAACACCAGCATGGACTAGGAAGGGCAATGTAAAATAACCAATCCCTGCATAGAGATCCACCAGCACTTCTCCAGCACAGGGCAGCGATGCCACTCGAAGCTTCTCAGTGATGTTTCCGAAGGAGAACATGCACTGGGTCACGTCAAACTTATATCGGATCCCGTTATCCACATGCTCTACCCAGCCATGGTCGCCCAGCAGCAGACTCACTGCTGGTGTTCGAGTGCCATCTGGCGACACTCGCCCTCGTTTGGCCACACGACGGACGCCAAGTGCAGACGCAACAGTCTCCCAGAGTTCCGGTTCCAGATTTTTCCATCGCTTGGCTTGGAAACAGTCCTCGCTCAGCAACAAGAGGTCACCATGTCGTTGCCAAGACCTGGGCAAATCAGCCTCCAACTCAGGTGACCACGTCACTCCCCGGGCCTCTGCCCAGCGACTCACTTCAAGACACAGCCTTTGGGCAGGTGAACAACCCTGGGCCTTCTTTGAGGGAACAGGATCCAGGAGCTGCGTTACTATACAGGTGCCGCCTGGAGCCAGACGATCCCTCAGCTCTTGAAGGTGCTGCTCAGGGAGAGTCTCTCCCAGCACCGGCAGCGCCACCGTGCCATCAGGCATCTTTACTACACGGTGCCGTCTATCCAGGAGTTTCTGCTTCTCGAGATATTCCCTGTATCGCTGGGTAAACCGAGGCTCAGTCACAACCGCGACAACAGCCGCAGGCCTCCCACCTTCCCTTTCCATGTTGCTGGCCTCACATTCTCTCGGATTCCCTCCGTGAGACTCTCTCAGACTCCACTCACCCGGCTCGGTATTATTGACCGCGGCTGCAGGAGGAGCGGCGCACAAGCCCGGGAGCCGGTGTCGGAAGTGACGTCAAACGGACAGGCCGGAAGTAAATATTGAGGCGCCCGTTGGCAAGTAGCGTCGCCGTTGTCGTGATGAAGCCGCTGCTGCCATCTTTGTTGTGGTTTACGGTTAACTTGCTGCCGCCTAGCAGAAGATTAATAACAAGGAGTGCTGTGGGCTTAAAGACGTCCAATTAGTCGGTATCCTCCAGAACCCTCGTGCACTGTCTTCAGTTCTGCTCACGAATCCAAAGAGAGAAGTGCACTTAGAATGATGGGCCGAATTTGGAGAAAGGCTTCCCATCGTCTCATGCTGCTCTCAGGTCAATGTCAGTGGCCACAGCATTTGCCGAGAGTGAAGAGTCAACAATAGCTTCCTCATTCCCTTTCCCTGTTAAGATTGTCGTAACCCTCTCACTGTCCTGAAGTATAAAAACAAACAAACAAACAAACAAACAAAAAGCCCACAAATGTTTGGAAGTCAGAAGAATCTGAGTAAATTATATCACCTCTCAGAACCAAAATCGTCACCTGTAAAGTAAGACTTAGGTTAACTTTCTCAGACGATTGTTAATGGCTGAGATATTATATATAAAACGCTTTGAACAGTGACTGGCAAAGAGTAGATACTCTAAAGAGATATGATGTGATAAGTTGAAGTGGTTAGATAGTAGATATTAAATACCTGTTGGAATGCTTTGGTAAACTTAATGAGGACAACGAGGAATTCCTCTACACCTAAATTCAAATAATGGAAAATAAGAGTTGGAAAGAAGCCCTGTTCTTTCTACTTACCTCCCACCATTCTACACATTAGGATATTGAGACCCAGAGAGGTTAACATTCATAAGTTCCCCAATTCAGGTCTCTGTGTATGGGAGGCACAAGGCTATGGTTAAAACAGTTTCTTGTTTCTTGACACCTATTCAGTATCAATCAGAGTTGTTGTTGTTGTCAGTTTTGTCTCTATGTTTAAAATTCAGATTCCATGGAGAAAATATCAAGTGGGACAGAGTAGAAGACCCTTTTGGTGCCCCACATAAATTTGGGACTCACCATTCCCGTATATGCCAATCCAATGGCTTCTAACTAAAGCACTTAGGAGTCTGACTGATGGCTTTCTCTGCTCACCAGAATTGGCTTAACATATGTTTGAGGCCAGAAATGCTGGGGAATTACTGCCCACCCAACCCCCACCTCTTGAGAGCATTCCTCGACCAGCAACCGATGGAAGTTGGTGAATAAATTTCCCAGCTTCCACACACCTTAGTTGGAATAATTCTAAGGTATGTTCTAAACTGTCTCCCAGCATTCTCTTAGGACTTCAGTTTTTCAGTAATTCTCTCTATGTCACGCACATTCAATTTCTCTTTCTCTTTCTCCTGGATTATTCCCAAAACACACTGCCACTTGCCATCTTTAATGACCTCCCTTGATTCTTCACTTCCACTGATATTTTCAAGTTCATATTTCCCACTACTCCATATCTCCCACTCCCAATTCCAATACCATTTGTGTCTTTAATATCTCAACTTGGTGTCTAATAGGCAACTCATACTTAATATGTGTAAAACAGGTTTCTTTCTGCCACTGTTCCCATGTATATAATAGTACCACATTATCTAGCATCCAGCCATTTACTCCCACACACAGTTGAGAAACTATCTCTAATCACCTCCTGCCTCCCACCTTTTCCTCAACTTCCTATAGGTATTTGGTGATTCACTATCAGGTGTTTACATACTCTATATACTCCATATACTTTTATAACCCAAAGTATATACTAAATTGGTCCACCTCTTTTGATCTCCCGGGCCACCTTCTGGGACATAGATTACTGCAGCTGCCTTCTCACTGGTTTCTCCTTTAGAACTCTTACCTTCCTTTTTTCCTCTACATATACCAACCAGGGTGAGAACTTTCAAAACATTCTGATCCTATCTCTCCCTACTTAAACAGTTCCTGCCTACCCATTGTTCAAAGACTATGCATGACTACCCACCAGACTATGCATGATCTGGCTCCTAAATCTCAGTCTGAGACTGAAAATAGGCCATGCCTTTTCTCATGCTTTTACCTTTGTACTCACCATTCCCTTTGTCTGAAATGCCCTTCCCTCAGATGATGGAATGGCTGGGGATTTGTCTGAAGGTCATCTTCTGGTGGGGCCTTCATTCAATTCAACACTCTCTTCTCCCTCCACTGGTTAGGTCTACTTAATACTGTTTGTTAATTTTAGGATGCTTGTGTGGCTCAATCCATTAAGCCTCTGACTTGGGCTCTGCTCATGATCTCAGGATCATGATCTCAGGGTCATGGGGTCAAGCCCCGCCTTAGGCTCCCCACTCAGTGGGGAGTCTGCTGAAGATTCTCTTCCCTGCCCCTCTTCCTCTGCCCCTCCCCTGCTCATGCTTCCTCTCTCTCTCTCAAAACAAATAAATCTTAAAAAAAATACTCTTAATTTCTCCTTGATTGCTATTTGTTTAGTCTTAAATGTCTGTCTTCCCTAGTAGCAAATAATTTTCTCATAGGCAAGGAATGTTCTTTTTCTGTTTGCTGCTATATCCCCAGCATCTTGTATAGTTCCCAGTCACAAGTCATTGCTTGGCAATACTATAGTAATTAAGAGAATGACTGCTTGATCATCAGGAGACTTGAACATGTTTGTACCCATTCAAGCAGGAATCCATTCCATGAATATAGAATGATCAGAAATTCAAAGATTGATAAGCTAAAATACTCCTTACTGTTTTACTTAAACCTACAGATGGAAGGTTAAATGAATTATGGTACATCCTTTAGATGGAAATAATAAACAGTTGTTATGATTATAAGAAATATTAATGACACAGGAAGTTACTCCTTATACAGTGTTAAGTTGCAAAATATACAACTATGCCTTAGATGATATTTATTTAAACAAGTTTATGAGGGTAAATGTGAACAGTGATGCATAGTGATTCCCTACATGTGTTGTGATTATAAGTGATTCCATTTTCTTTTGTATATTTTTCTCTACTTACAAGTTGCATGTGATGAACGAATATTATCTTTATATCTTAGAAAAATCTTTAGAAAATCCTTGAGGCAGCAAAAAAGTTGTTTTCTGGGTCCCATACAAATGGAAGCTCCCTTTCATTTTATTTGTAGTGGGAGGTGAGAAAAGTCGTATCTTACAAAGTGTTTTTCTCTAGGTTTCCTTCTGTTCCAAAGTCAGTTTGACACTTTACAACAATAATTAAAATGATGTAGCAAGGACTTTGACCCAGATATACCCTACTAGTAACCTGAGCTAAACATAATATTGGGGGATATGATTTGAAAGCTAAATTAATATTCGAGAGTTGGAAACGGTCCTTTAAAAATTGCAGATTTACGAATGATCTCCATTTGTACATGGCCGTCTTGATCCACCATCCCTCAAGTGCGTGACCTTTCCCCACCATTTCCATCATGAGAACTCATGAAAATGACAGCAAAGCAAGAGCAACCAACAACGACAATAATAAACAAGCTTGTAGACAACCCATGAGTTCCAATGCAGAAGAGGATGATTACTTAGTAAAGGAGAAGTAGGTCAGGGAAATTAACTGCAGAGGGAGAGGGGAGGGTGGGAAAACTTTATCACAAATCGCCTCTCCTGAAGTGGCCAGAATTATATAATTCCATATGAATTTTAGTCAGGGAGCCCACACCTGAAGATGAGTTTGTTACCACCTCTTCTTGATGAGATGCCAAACCAAGGGACCGTGCACCTGCCTTTCTTGTGAGAGGCGACATTCAATTCTTTAAGGGCCGGCAGCTTTCGTGTAGGAAGGAGGTTCTACACGGTGTTGGGCTGGCTGTATACACGAGAGCTTGCCTCCATCGCTTGAGAGATCCTGGAGCCTAGAGATAAAGAGGAATAATTGCTTTCACTTTCTTAGTTTTCTTTTCCTTCTGTTCTTCGCTCCACTTGCTGCACCTGGAATGTTGTTCCCTTCCCCTAGGTGCTTCTTCATTTGTTCATTTTAGCATCACTGCTGTGTTTTTTGAACAACTGTTTTCTAACTTCCCTTCACGGAACTCTATTCTGAGTTGTAGATATACTCACGAATACTTCTGATGCCATGAGTGAAGTGTGACTGGAGTTGCAATTTCAAGTGCTTTGTGAGCATGGAGGAGAGATTAAGCCATCCCTCTCTTGCATTTTGAAGAACACATTCTGTTGCTTTTCCTCCTACCTCACTAACCGCTTCTTCTTATGGGTGTACCTGTCTACCTCCCCCACCACATTTGATTTTCCCAGACACTTCACACTCAACACTTCCAAAATGGAACTCAGCTTGTGTTCTCCCCACTCCTCCTTAGCTCATGAAATGCCCCTGCCAGTCTCCTAGTTGCTCATGTCACAAACCTGGGACTTTTCTTTTACTCAGGCCCCTCCCTTGCCCTCAGTGCTCACAACAAAACCACCTCCATTTTGAATGGACTTTACCTGCTGCAGAGTTCCCCAGAGAGAATGCCCTTCTCTCTGCACAGTGTCCTAGACTGTGTCTCACAGTTTCCTTAGTGGATTGTTCACCTCTGTTTACTTCACCAATAACATACTCTTATTTAACTCCCTTTACTTTGTGTCAGAGTACTTGAAGTAAAAACCAAGATGGTGAAGAATTTTTTTCATAAGCTTCGTTTTATTATATAAAGAGCTACACTGTCACATTACAAAGTACATAATGCCATAAGTGAATGTTCCATTATTGTACGTGGGCTTTGAATAATTCATATTATGATACTCGGAGCTTGAGACTTTGTAATATTTAAGTTTATAGAAACTCAAAAATAACAAGATTTAATAAAATTTTTATTTAAAAAGTTCTCACTTTAATCCATTAGTAATTTCATTCCATCATGGCCAGAGAACATACTCTGTATACTTTCAATCCTTTTAGGGTTATCGAGGCTTTATTTTATGACCTAGCATATGGTCTATCTTGGAGGATGTTCCGTGTGCACTTCAGAAGAATGTGTGTTCTGCTGTTGGTGTGGAGTGTTCGGCAGTTGTCTGAGAGTCTGTATCCTTTTAGCTTATTATCAGGTAAAATAATTTTCTGGTCATTATAATTAACAACCATAGTCTCAATTCAAAAACTAGAATGCCTAGTATTAAGTGCTAATCTAAACACATCGTCCTCTCTTCTTCCCATGTACTCAACACACTCCCTCCCTTTGCCGCAGCTCACTTTCATGACTGGTCTCACTGCCCACGTAATTCCCTTCCCAAGACCAGTGAGAACATCCTCAGGAAAGCCTTCTCTAACCTCCTATCCATCTCCCCAGTAAGGAAAATCCTTACCAGTGATTCTCATAGCACTGTGTTCTTCTCTTAGAACCCTTTCCAGTCATAGTTTTTTCATTTTTTAATTAGATTGATGGCTATCTTCCCACAAGTGTGTAAGTTTCAAGGCGGTAAGGAGCTGGATTTCCCCCCATTACTGTATTTCCTTATTGTATTTATGAAGACCTGCCACATATAGTACATTCTCATAAAATATCCGTAGAATGAACACATGAGCGAGTGAGTGAGTGAATGAATGAATGAACGAATGAATGATGGAAGAAGAAAGATCTACAGGAAAGACAGTTTATGGCCCAAGTGAGCGTTTTAGTTCCAAGTTGTTGCCACTAGATGGCAGCAACAATCAGCACCAAAGTAGTTGCAGCCTCTGAGTAAAGTTCTTGGGTTTCTTTCTTTTCTTTTCTTTCTTTTCTTTTCTTTTCTTTTCTTTCTTTCTTTCTTTCTTTCTTTCTTTCTTTCTTTCTTTCTTTCTTTCTTTCTTTCTTTCTTTCTTTCTTTCTTTCTTTCTTTCTTTCTTTCTTTCTTTCTTTCTTTCTTTCTTTCTTTCTTTCTTTCTTTCCTTCTTTCCTTCTTTCCTTCTTTCCTTCTTTCCTTCTTTCTTTCCTTTCTTTCCTTTCTTTCTTTCCTTTCTTTCTTTCCTTTCTTTCCTTTCTTTCTTTCCTTTTTTTCTTTCCTTTCTTTCTTTCCTTTCTTTCTTTCCTTTCTTTCTTTCCTTTCTTTCTTTCCTTTCTTTCTTTTCTTTCTTTTCTTTCTTTCAAGATTTATTCATTTTAAAGAGAGCGAGAGAGTGAGTGGGAGTGGGGAGAGGGGCGGGGGAGAGAATTTTCAGACTCCCTGCTGAGCGCGGAGCCAGATCCCGTTGCCACTGGGCTTGATCCTAAGGCCTTTGAGATCATGACCTGAGTGGAAACCAAGAGCCAGACACCCAACTGACTGAACCACCCAGGAACCCCAAGTTCTTGGGTTTCTAATGGTTTGGATGTCCAGACCTCCTCAGGGGGCCTACCATTCTCCATTCAGTTCTATTAGACCTCCCTTACTGACATGGCCAATCCAGATGCATGAATGTGTTTGGCAGCAAGTAATAAAACTCCCAACAAACAGCAGCTCAACAGTGGGTAGGGAGGTAGATATTTTTTAAATATGAAAAGCAGTTCAGGGAACTCCCCAGTAAACCAGGCTCCTTCTCAGTCTTAGTGTGACCCTTTTATCCTTGAGGCTTCAATATGGGTACAATACTTCTAGGCTCTGTGAGCAAGATGAGGCAGAAAGAATAGGGCAGAGCAAGAGAAAGAAGTGCCTACCCCTTGGACGTCTGCCAACCCCTCTGGGACAGAAAGGGGTCCCAAAGCCACCCTGACTGCAGGGTGGACTGGCTTTACTTTTTGATTATGGGGCTAAATTGAGGAGACATAAGGGAGAGTGAACAAACATCAGCCATTAAGTGACATTCCTCTAGGCAGTAAGCGAAAAATCCCCCTGGAAACAACAAAGAGGCTCTGGAGAGGAGTTTGGATGAAAGACAGGAAGGAGACGTAAGAGCAAAGACTAACTTATATGAAGAATTTTTAATAACATAGTTTAGCTAAGAAAGGACTGAGCTGACTCTTACTGCCTTCACTTTCACTCAGCAAGCTCTGAAAATTCGAATTCAACTGGGAATCATCTTTTTCAGGAAGTCCTTCCAGACTTCTCTTTCGTTTTCCCCCATCTGGGTTTTTTAAATTTTTTTAAGGACAATGTTAAAAAAAAAAAAGATATAAAACAATTTTTTTTTTAAGTAGGCTCCAAGCCCAATGTGGGGCTCGACCTCATTACTCTGAGATCAAGAGTCTCACGCTCCATATTCTGAGCCAGCCAGGTGCCCCAGATTTAAAAGTATTTTTAATAGTGGCACTGAGGAAAATAATAGGTAACATTTATAAAGTGCTTACCATGTGCCAGGCACTAATTTCAATGTTTTCTATTAAGGAACTTCTCCAAGAACTCTGTGAGGTGTTTACAATTATCATTCATATTTTTTAAAAAAGGATATGAGCATTGTCACCGAGCTAGGAAGTGGTGCAGCCAAGGTTCACATCCAGACCAACTGACTCCTGAGTCTACATTTTTACCCCTTGCCCCATGCTGCTGTCAAGCACAACTGACCTACCAGTTTTTGGAGGTCTCCAAAATGATGCCACGTGCCCCATGAATATGCATGATGGTCCCAGTGGGGGGAGGAGAGGAAATACTAAATTTTTCTTCTTTCAATTCATTTTTTGTGTCCCGTGTCTTTAATTTCTCTATCTGCATATATGTAATGAAGTACATAGTATATTAGCACTGTAACTCTTTTCTAAGGTTTATACGTAAGATACACAGATGCATAGTTTAGAGCTCTCTGGGTTAGAGAGGTGCAGGTGAAAAGGGGGCGCTTTTTAGAGAGGCTGGCTGAGTGTATTTGTGTTACTAGGTGTCGCCACCAGGGGGTGCTTTCCTGGGCAAAGAGGCTGGGGACATTTCCAAAGGGAGGGCTTAGGGATTTCATCACTTTCTTTGTATGGCTGCAGTGAGTACTCTCTGAACACACTCTCCATCTTCCTTCTGCCCACTGGATGCTTTTCACACACCTGGCTGGTCCCTCCACTTTTAGGCCTTAGGAAATCACTGCAGAAGACGACCTATCCGAGCCCAGAGAGAAGGCAGAAGAGCGTTCCTATCCCTCCTCTCCACCTAAACACTCCTTACCCCTAAACTCAGCTCAGGCATCACCCGCTCCTCTGTCCCCCGCCATTCTGCCTCCCCCCGCCGACTCCCTCCATCTGAAGGAATCCATGCCCCTGCTAATGTGCCATTAAAATCTCTTCATTTCTCACACGTAGCACGTGCCACAGAGTACAGAGATCCACTTCGCCAACAGTGACCCCCTCAAGAGCAGGGGACCGTGTTTCCTTCTCTCTGGCCTGACGCTCAGCACAGTGCCTGGGCAAGGACTCTTCATCTGGAAATGAGTTTCCAGAGTCAGGCTGTTCTGCTCTCAGGGGACTAAATGTGAACCATCTCACCCAGCTGAATTAAGGCACTGTGGCTCCATCCACACAAAATTTCACCTTCGGGCAGCATTAGCTTGTGAGTCACTTTCCTGTTCTGAGAAGCAGATCTCCTGTGACAGAGACAAAGCTTAAGCTTCAGGTCCCGTCAGGTGCATGGGCTCCTTCTGAAGATCCTGGACCCTGGGTGATGCCTTTCACAGTGGTTTCACGGGGTCATGGGCTTTTGTAAGATTTGCAAAAGTAAGATGACTTATCCAAAAATGGTTAAGATCACCATGTCGCTCCATGCCACCTTCCTCTCTGGTAGGGTGTGGATGTGGGCATCTTGGGGAGTTGGTAGGTGAAGTTAAGATGGGATACATTTAGGGGCACCTGGGTGCCTCAGTTGGTTAAGTGTCTGCCTTCGGCTCAGGTCATGATCTCAGGGTCCTGGATCGAGCCCCACGTCAGGCTCCCTGCTCCGCGGGAAGCCTGCTTCTCCCGCTCCCACTCCCCCTGCTTCTGTTCCCTCTCTCCCTGTGTCTCTCTCTATCAAATAAATAAATAAAATCTTAAAAAAAAAAAGATGGGATACATTTAGTCTGGTTTGGTGGGATACATTTATGTGATCGCATTCTCTTCTGTGTGTAGTTAAGTGCTTGCTAGCCATTCAGGTTTAGGAATTTCAGAGATACTTGTATGGCTAGCCACTGGATTCACCCGGCCCCTTGACACAGAAATACAGGACCAGGTGTTCCATGGTGATGTGAGCATGTTTTCTGATGCTGGGCACTTGAAGGATGCGAGTCATGGAGGAGAAACCAAGTTTCAAAAGTAAGGCATTAGTAGCTAGTATGCAGAAAGCTTCTTTTAACCTTCAGGCAGGTATACTTTTAAATGGAATCTTCAGTCCTCAACAATGTCTGATTAACATTCGGTTCAGAATATACTAGATAACACAGCACATTCATTATAAACATGCCATACGTTAGAAAAGAACTTAGGAATAGCATATATATATATATATATATATATATATTTTTTTTTTTTTTTTAAGAAATCTCTACACCCAACACGGGGCTTGAACTCATGACCCGGAAATCAAGGGTCACATGTTCTGCTGACTGAGCCCACCAGGCATCCTGAGAGTAGGATATTTAGTGAAACATCACATTCAACACAACTTCAACTCACTGAGACACATGCTTCCCATTCAAAAACACACAGCACTCATTAAGCTGTTTTGGCGGAATTTCGAAGCAAGAATTTTGCTTCAGGTCTGTGTTCTAGCCTCCCTGTCGTAATCATTATACCATTCATCATCCAACCTCAGGAGTACTCAACTCTGCTGGGTTAGATCCCCTTTTGGCAGAATAGAGCAAAAGTGTGAAATTCCCGCAAGAGGGAACTTCCTGTAGGACAAGAACACAGAACCACGAGCAAGAGGGGAAAGAGTAAAAGGACAGCCTGGCTCTCCCCATGTCAGCAGCACAGAGAGTAGGCGAGGTCTTACCTGATGCTTAGGACTCACTTTGGCCTTTCTCGGAGTTTCCAGAAGAATCTCCTGTCACTCAACTCATTAGTCTTAAAAAGAACAAATAGGTGATTTCTCTAACAACATGTGTCTGTTTTTTGATCAAGAAATTTTAAAACCAAGTGGCTGCTGGCTGAGGATCTTCCAAAACATTACAGTTTGTGTGTAAACCTAAAGAACAAAAGAAAAGTCCAGAGTCACACTCCCCTATGTCGACTACATTGATGCAGTTCAGGCCCGGAAATCATAGAGCAGGGGCCAAACATCCTTTTCACATAAAAACATTTAAAAGAGGGGCGCCTGGGTGGCTCAGTCATTAAGTGTCTGCCTTCAGCTCAGGTCATGGTCCCGGGGTCCTGGGATCGAGCCCCGCACGGGCTCCCTGCTCCTTGGGAAGCCTGCTTCTCCCTCTCCCTCTCCCCCTGCTTGTGTTCCCTCTCTCGCTGCGTCTCTCTCTGTCAAATAAATAAATAAAATCTTTAAAAAAAAAACAAAAACATTTAAAAGAGATCAATGCAATTTCATTTCGTCTGCATAAAACCAAGGGAAACAGTCATTTGCTCTTTGCTCTTAATGCCTCACAGATGAAAAATTTTAAATCCTGTTTTGTCACTATTGTATACATCAATAAAATGTATGTTTTTTAAATTAAAAATTAGATGGCAGGGCCTCTGGGTGGCTCAGTCGGTTAGGCGTCTGCTTTCAGCTCAGGTCATGATCTCAGGGTCCTGGGATCCAGCCATACATCAGGCTCCCCGCTCAGTGGGGAGCCTGCTTCTCCCTCTACCCCTCCCCCCCCACTCATGCTCTCTCTCTAAGAAATAAATAAAATCTTTAAAAAAATTAGATGGCAACACACACATTTGAGTTTATCAGAATTTTTATGCTTGTAGGCCATAAACTAGTAGCAATAATAAGACCAGCAAGAGTTCTGTGAAGTTGCATGTTTTATACATGCCAACCCCTGATCACAAAAACAAATGTCAGTCAACCACGTTAGAGGAGAGACATGAGTCATATTCCTACTCTCTATGTAGAAAAGGATACTATAAAATTGTTGTCCCATGTAGAGGGAATCAAAGGATATGCAGTTAAATATGAAGAAAAGGTCTTATTTAGGTGCCTTAAACACTTAAGAACAATACTGCTATTTTTCTATTTCGTAATGTTTGTGATATTTGTGAGGTGTTTTTTTTTTTTTAAAGGTAGCAATATGTTGGGATTTCTTTTCTTGTTCTAGATACATATTTGCTTTTGTTCCTATTTTTATACTTGTAATTTTGTATTCTTCCCCTCCCCCCCATTTTTGGAGGTATAATTGACATATAACACTATATTAGTTTCAGGCGCACAAAGTAATGATTCCATGCTTGCATGCAGTGTGTGAAATGACTGCCACAAGAGTTTAGGTCACAACCGTCACCACGCACACTTACAAATTGTGTTTTCTTGCCATGAGGACTTTTTCAGATCTACTCTCTTAGGAGCTTTCAGATAGGCAACACAGTCTTATTAGCTGCAGTCACCCTGCTGTACATTATATCCCTCTGACTTATTTATCTTATAACTGGTAATTTATACTTTTTGACCCCATAAAGACGGCCACAAATGTCTAAATCCAGGCCCCCACAGAACATGAATCTGCTGCTGGCTGTTCTGGGAATGCCTTGGGGTTGCCTGGAGAAAGGACCGAGCTTGCACTACTCTCCTTCTCAGTCCCGGGCCCCACTAGCATATGCTGGGGGGTGTGCGGGGTGCAGGATGCTGGCAGAGCTCCTTCCCCTTTACCACGAGTGGTCCCGGACACTTATCCACTACATTTGGGACAAGTAGTGGTTGCTTTATTCTCTAGAATTCAACTTCAATTTTAACCTAAATTTTCTCTTCCTCCCAGCCGATAGATAGGAAATTAAACTTATTCCTGGGGTTCTCCCCACTGAGGGTTGTGCCATGGTTTGGGGGACCCTCTGAACACCGTGAATTTTGACATGATTTCAAGATGATGATGGTGCCAAAGTACAGGGAAATGGGGGTTCTGATTGGCTGTGACCACACTTGTGTGCGCTTGTGTGGCTTTTTGGCATCCCCACCATACTTGGGTGGGACGGGCACTTTTTCAGGAGGCTTCCTGCATTTCCCATGTGCCTACAGAAAATCGAGGGGCCATTCCAGGACATGGGGCCTGCTTCGCCCTTCACTCAGGACCCACAGAACCATTCTCTCTCATCCCTGCCACCCCCACCCCGCTCCCACATTTTTTAAAAAGATTTTATTTATTTATGTGAGAGAGAGTGAGCACGAGCAGCGGGGAGGGGCAGAGGGAGAGGGAGAAACTAAGCTAAGCAGGGAGCCTGACATGGGGCTCGATCCCAGGACCCCGGGATCATGACCCTGGGATCATGACCGGAGCCAAAGGCTGACATTTAACCGACTGAGCCGCCCAGGTGTCCCCCCCACCCCCAACTCCCACTCCCACATTTTTGCTGAATTTCCCTTTTCAGTTTTGCCCCTAGGCTTCTTGCCCAGACTATGAGCATGTACCTGGGATTCGTCTCTGATTCTGGGGATTGGGCTTTGGGGAAGAATTTCAGGAAGCCAGGCAGGCTAGTCCTGCTCTCTCCTGTTACATCCCTCCTGAGGTCACAAGCAATAAGCCTTGTAAATGTGAATGGGAACAGAGGGAAAAGGGGGAACCCAAGAAAAGCCAAAGCTTAGAAATAAATACTTCAAAATATGGTCTAACACATCTATTTATTCTGAATTATTTATTCTGAGTATGTCTGTCAGGCCTTGTCCTACGAAAGCCTTACTTACCATTTTGCATAACCTGCACGACGGACCTGTGAGTCATGTCTTCTACCTGCTCTACTGGTGATGAAGCTGCGTCCCAGAGAGACTCACTAACCTGTGCAGGATGACGCAAGCCCTGTGTGATGTGAGCCCAGGTGCAGCAATCCTCACGTGTGCTGCATCCTGAGGGCAGGCGCGTGGGGCATCGCTGCGGAATCCAGGGCACATCTGTCAGGGAGAGACAGAGTGTGGGAGGCGTCAGGGCGAGACAGAGCTGGGCCTGTGGATGCAGCAGCTCGGCCAGTTAATAATTGTGCAACCTGGCGTGTGTTTCACTTAAATGATCTGGCCCTCAGTTCCTATACCAGTAAATTAACAGTGTGGAGCTAAATTCTCTGCACCCTGGTTTCCTCACAAGAAAATGAATGATGCCCAGCTGGATGGCTTCAAATGCTCTATCTAGTCCAGACGTTCTGGGGCTCCAAACTGTCTTCTAAATTCCAGCCACCAGAGTGGCTTCTCTCAAAGTGACCCCACAGGCCCCCCAGCCCACACGCACGCCATCCGGATGGTCCGGCAGAACAGGTTTAAAAAGCAGATTCAGGTGCTCAACACTGAGCACCTACACTATACCAGGCGCCGTGTGAGATGAGAAGGGGACAGAAGTTAGAAGGACAGACACGGATTTAGGTTTTTCAGGAGTTCTTTCAGGGAGATTTCCACCCTGGCTTCATCATTTCTACCACGTTACCCAACGCAAGTCACTTAAGCTCTCTGAGCTTCAGTTTATCTTTACTTGGGTGACAATAATTATACCTCTCACAGAACTGCTGGAGAGTTCTAGAATTTTATGTATGTGAAGTCCTCAACAAACTGCCTGGCACACAGTAAGAATTTAAAACTTTCTGGCTGTTGCTTCATCATCATTGTCATCATCATCACTCCAGAACAATGCCTCGTCACGGAGGATGCTCAGAGATGTGTTTTAATTCATTGCATAAATAAACAAATTATCTTCCATGGCAAGGAGGAGGAGGAAGAGAAGAGGAAGAAGAAGAAGAAGACGAACAACAACAACAACAACATCCATGCTGGGACCTTGTTGGTGTTGCTTACTTTCTTGCCTGTTTTCTGTCTCAGGGTATTATAGAACCCACCTCACGGAGTCATTAGGAAAATTTCAGAAGATGAGGCCAAGTTGGCCACTGGTATTTCCTATCACCGAAGGGAGGGGAGCACATTTGTAGGCCAGCATTCCTGTCTGCACCCCATCAGCTCACAGGGTGCCATGGAGAGACCACGGGGGCAGCCTCCTTCAGTTTGCTCCATCCAGAAAATGGCATCGCCGCCTGCCCAGCCTTCAAGACCAAGTTGCAGGAGTCACCCTGACATTCTTCCTTTCTCATTCCTCTACAACCAGACCTTCAGCAAGTGCTGTCCACTCTAGTTCCAAAAGATACCTTGGGTATGCCCCCAGCTCTCCACCCTCATGGTCTTCACCATTATCTCCTGCCCAGATGACTCTAGCTTGAAACTGGAAGCCCCAGTTGTACCTGGAATTCATTCTCTATGCAGAGCCAGAGTTCTCTTTTTAAAACATAAATCTGATCATGTCTCTCCCCCAGCTCGAAACCGCTCAATGTCTTCCCATGGATCTTAGGATAAAATTTAACTTACACGTGCCAGGAAGCCCGGTATGGTCTGGCCTGCTCAGTCCCACAAATTGGTCTAAGCTCTTTGCCATCTGTCAGCATTTTCATCGGCTTCCTCTCTAGGGGATGTTCTTCCTCAGGTCTTCATATGGCTCCCTCCTCTTCATCTTTACGTCTCAGCTCAAATGTTACTTCTTCATTCAGAGCATTCCTGGTCCCCCTTGTCTGAAGTGCCCTTTTCCAGGTTGCTTTTCTTCAATATCTTGCTAATTTCCTCAGTGTGTTCCCACAACTTGTGACCTTCTTCATTTGTTCATTGCTTATATAATGTGTATCTCCAGCTCTTTCACGCAGGTCAGAGACTTTGCTGTTGTGTTCATCACTGTATCTCTCAGTGCTTAGCAAAGTGACTGGTACGCAGTAAATATTCAATAAATGCTTCTTGAATGAGTGACTGTATGATTAAGGAACATGTAAGTAAATGAATGATGAAATAAATGGTGTTCACTCATGCTAACCTCCCATTGTCCTAGACTTCAGTCCTGGACAGAAATCTGCTCTGCTCAGTTAAATGGTATATGTTGGGGGTAGGGTGGTCCAGTGGGAGACTCAACCCATGAGATGGGGCCCTCAGAAAGAATCCACAGACACAACCTGAAAGTGCCAGAGGTTTATCTTATAATACTTCCTAAAGAGCCCATCAGGGTCAGACAGGAGGAGTGCACTCTAGACAACACGGGGTGTTGGCAATGCTGGAGTAGCAAATCGGTTTCACTCTACAGCCCTGCTCAGGGGAATGGGTCTTGAGGGAGAGGAAGAGAGTCTGGTACAGGTCTGGTACCTGCACCTGGAGGAGAGCATGTAGGTGTTTTGAGCCAGCCTGGGTACACAGTGGGAAAAGTGTCAAGGAGTGGCCCCAGACAGCATGGTTGCCCAGAGAAGTGCCCTCTCTGGTAGCTCAAAACTTCAAATGGAAATTCTCTCTTATCTCTACTACTTATGTTAAAGGCAGGAGAGATCAAAGGACCTAGCCCAGTACCTGCTGAGCAGGAAACAGCTCTACTGGCTCCATTTTCCTATTAAATGAGTGTGAAACATGATTCTTCTTATTACCTAACCAACACTTTCCTCTTTCTTTAACAGAAAATGCATTGACAAAACTTTAAATCTACACACATATGGTCAACTAATTTTCAAGGAAAGTACCAGAAATACACAATGGGGAAAGGATAGTCTCTTCAATAAATGGTGTTGGAAAAACCGAATATCCACATGAAAAGGAATGGAATTGGATGCTTATCCACACAAAAACATCAACTCAAAATCGATTAAAGACTTAAGTGTAAGACCTGAAACTTCAAAACCTCTAGAAGAAAACACAGGAAAAAAGCTCCTTGATATTGGTCTTGGTAATGATTTTTTGGAAAGCAAAAATAAACAAGGGGGACTGTAACAAACTAAAGCGCTTCTGGACAGCAAAGGAAACAAAATGAAAAGGCAACCTATGGAATGGGAGAAAATATTTGCCAACTGTATATCCAATAGGGGTTAATATCCCAAATATATGAGGGACACTTAACAACTCAATAGCAAAAACAAAACAAAACAAAAACCAAATAATCTGATTTAAAAATGGGCAAAGGATCTGAAGAAACATTTTCCCAAAGAAGACATACATACAAGTGGCCAATAGCTCTATGAAAAGATGCTCAACATCACTCATCATCAGAGAAATGCAAATCAACTATTACCTCACACCTGTGAAGATGTCTATTATCATAAAGACACGAGATAACAAGTGTTGGAGAGGGTGTGGAGAAAGGGGAACCCTTGTGCACTGTTGGTGGGAATGTAAATTGGTGCAGCTACTATGGAAAACAGTATGGAGGGTCCTCAAAAATTAAAAATAGAACTACCATATGATCCAGCCATTCACTTCTGATTATTTATCCTAAGGAAATGAACTTGCTATTTGGAGGAGATTAGCATTATTCACAATAGCCAAGATATGGAAATAATCTAAGTGTCCATCAACAACTAAATGGTAAAGCAAAAATATATTTATGTAATGTATTATATGATAAATAATATACTTACATATATTTATGTATTATTTAAATATATATTGGAATATTATTCAGCCATAAAAAAAAGAAGAAAATCCTGCCATTTGCAACAACATGAATGAAACTGGAGGGCATTATGCTCAGTGAAGTAAGCCAGATAAAGTCAAATACTTTGTGATTTCACATGTGGAATCTAAGCAAACAAACAAAAAGGCTGAACTCACAGAAACAGAGAATGGAATGGTGGCTGATGGGGGCTGGAGGTTCAGAGGGGGAAGTGGGAGATGTAGGTCAGAGGGTACAAACTATCAAAGATGATCAGGTTCTGAGGATCTAATGTACAGCATGGTGACTGGAGTTAATAATACTGTTTTATACACTTGAAAATAGCTAAAGGAGTAGATTTTAAGAATTTTCACCAAAAGAAAGGTAACTGTGTGACGTGATGGATGTGTTAATTAACTTGACTGTGGTGAACATTGCCCAGGATGCCTGGGTGGCTCAGTTGGTTAAGTGTCTGGCTCTTGATTTTGGCTCAGGTCTTGATCTTGGGGTCGTGAGATTGAGCCCCGTGTCAGGCTCCGTGCTGGGCATGGAGTCTGTTTTAAGATTCTCTCGCCTTCTCCCTCTGCCCTTCTCCCTCCTGTTTGTGCTCTCTCTCTCAAAAAAATATTTTCCCTATATATGTATATCAAACCATCACATTGTACACTTTAAATATATTACAATTTTATCAATTTTTAATACCCCAATAAAGCGGGGGGGGGGGTAAACCCTCACGCTTCTGTGATAGTTTAAACAGTTAATGAAACAATGAACGTTCAGCAAGAAACCACTAAATGTCAGCAGTTTATTTTGATTAAAACCCTCAAGAAGCCTCTCTCAGATCTTTATCTCCTTGACATTGGCAAAGTAATACAGTGTTCCTAACCCTTAATAAACAACTTACGCAAACTGCTGAGCCCAAGGGCATTCTAACCACCTAGTCTTTCCCTGGGAACAGGAGGCTGTACAGGAAATTCTAACCGACCAGGGCCCAGCCATTTGCATACACGCAGAGTTGGCAGGAAACTTGGCACTTCTTGGATTTCTCCTTATTTTCCTTATGAAAACTTAGGCATTTTCCTATTCCTGTTTTTCTGGCTGCCCTTCATATTCCAGGATACTTCAACCATAATTGATATTGGTTAAATGACCACACCCAAATTTCTTATAGTTCTTCAGGTTATACTTTGGCAAATACAATTAAGTTACAAATCATATGAACTGTTAAAGACGTATCAGCAAAAAATACTCTTGAGGCATTCTGAAGAATGCCTTACAAACAAAATGTAGTGATTTGAATAGTGTCCTCCCTCAAATTTACATCCACCTGGAAGCTCAGAAGGTAACCTCATTTGGAACTAGAGTCTTAGCAGGTGTAATTAGTTAAGGTGAAGTCCTAGCGGATCAGGTTGAGTGCTCAATCCAATGACTGGTGTCCTTCTAAGAAGAGAAGGACACAAGAGGCACACAGAGGGGAGAAGATCATGTGATGATGGAGTGAAAGACTGGAGTGAAGGGGTTATAAGCCAAGGAACCCCAAGGATTGCTGGAGCCATCAGAAACTAGAAGAAGAGGAAGGATTCTTCCCTAGAGCTTTCAAAGGGAGGATGGCCCTGCAAACAGCTCGATTTTGGACTGCTAGCTTCCAGAACTATGACAGAATAAATCTCTGTTGTTTTAAGCCACCAAGTTTGTGACTTTGTTCTGACAGTCCTAGGAAACAAATACATACAATCTTCTGTAAAATAAAAACTATCTTCAACATTGCTGACTCATTCATTTGTGCATTTATTCAACTGTTATTTGTGTGTGCTTTTGTGGGGGTGGGGCATCGACCTAGTGCTGGGGAACATGTGGATTACAGAGGAGTTTCTATCCTCAATGTTCTAAGCAGACACACACTAGGGTCAAGGGCTGGCTTCATGGCTGTGTGACCATGGAAGTCCCTTGTGGCCCTCAGCTTAGAAGTGTCCCGTGCTTGGTTTAATGCTCTGCTGTCTTGAAATTCTTAATAATTTTTGAACAAGGGATGCCACATTTTCACTGTGCAGTGAGCCCCACAAATTGTGTAGTCTGTCCTCGCCACACACACAGCATAATTACAGAATCATTAACATTATAAAGGGGGTAGAGAGGAGAACCCATAATCCGAGGGGTTGTTTCTTTCACTAAGGCAGGTGAGGTAGGATGAATTCCTTAAAGAAGGAGTTTGTCTGGAGACAAGGTTCATTTGCCAGATGGTGAACAGAGTGAACAAGGTGTGCTTAAGCAGCGAGCCTTGTGGGATTGACTGGACAACCAAGTGGACTTGGGTAATACTAGCAGCTTACAGTACCACGAGGGGGTGCTCAGGGAGAGGTTGACCGATAGATTTGAGTAGGCTCTGGAAAGGGCTGGGCAATATAGAAGGCCTTGAATTTAAGCCAGAAGGTGATGGGGAACCACGAGAGACACTGACCAACAAGTGACAAGATCAGCTCTCCCAAGAGGTTCCCGGATTTCAGTTGTGCTGTCCTGTGCTCAGGAATCCAGCCACACAGATTTGACCATCAATTCTCGCATGATAACACCAAGAAAGGAGTCTGGGAAACTGATTCTCCCTTCTGGTGTCTACTGCACTTTTTCTCAGTACAAACAAGTTATATGGGCAACAATATGTGTTCCGAGTCTGTCAGGATTTGATAGCCTGAAATAGGGTGGTCCAGGAGGACTTCTTGGCGGAGCTTCCTGGGCTTGGCTCTTCGGGGGGGTTGGGTGTCCAGATCGGTCATCTCTAAAGTAAGGGTCATGCAACACAGGAGATTTTCAGCAACATTAGACCTTGTGGTTGGCTGAATAATGGGTCCCCAAAGACGTCTATGTAGTAATTCCCACAACCTGAGAATATTTACACAGTAACAGGTACTTTGCAGATATGATTAAATTCAGGATTTTGAGATTGGGGGATTATCCTGGATTATCTGGGTGGGCCCTGTGTAATCACAAGGGTCCTTATAAGAGGGAGGCAAGTGGATCAGAGGGAGTAGTGAGAGGTGTGACAACAGAAGCAGGAAGTTGGAGTGATTCGAGGAAGGAGCCATAAACCAAGGCACGTAGATGGCTTCTAGAAGTTGGAAAAGGCAAAGAAATGGATTCTTTTTTGGAGCTTCTAGAAGAAACCCAGCTCTACCATCATCTTTTTTTTTTAATTTTTAAATTTTTATTTTTTTGAGTATGGTTGACACACAATGTTACATGAATTTCAGGTGTACAAAGTTTATATGTTAAGCGATGTTCAACTCACGTGAGGCTGCGTGTAGCTGCAAACCTGTCCCATTACATCACCGCTGCAGTATCATTGTCTGTATTCCTTATGCTCTGCCTTTTGTTCCATAACTGGAGGGCTGTATCTTGATTTTCTTTTCTTTTTTTAAAGATTTACTTATCCATCTTAGAGAGAGAGACAGAGAGAGAGAGGGAGAGTTCCCGAGGGGGGGTTGGGCAGAGAGAGAAGCCCAAGCCGACTCCCTGCTAAGCGTGGAGCTGGATCTCACGACCCTGAGATCTTGACCTGAACCGAAATCAAGAGCTGGACGCTCAGCTGACTGAGACACCCAGGTGCCCGCGGTATCTTGATTTTAGACTAATGATCTCCAGAACTGCAAGAGAAAAAAATCTGTGTTGCTTTAAGCTGCTAAGTTTTTGGTAATGTGTTACAGGGGACCAATACAGATCTTTAATAAATATTTGAACTCACTCTTTTTAAAGTTCCATCTTTGTGTATGCTTATTATGTACATAAATATAGTAATTCAAAGTTCAATACTGTGTGTAAATGTATACAGTTTAAAAATAAGTGAACATACAAAATTGAGGTCTTTTCAATCTTAATGATAAATGTATGCATATTCAAAAATGTGTGCAAATTAAAAAATAAAGGGAGCAGAGGTCTAGATATAATATAAATTAATATAATTATTAATGTTCTTAATATAATTATATAAATCAATTATAATTAATATAATTTTATATGTATGTGACTATACATATACTCAATAATCACCAAAAAAGAAAAAGAATACTGTAGTTAGGCAGGTGGCAATATTTCCCACCTATTTGGTGGTTGCCTTAAAATAGCATAGAAAAATAAAAGTTCAAAAAAAGAAACTTGTCTATTCTTGGGTGTTCACTTGGCCATAGACTGTAGGGCATGTGCCGGACCTATAATCCTATGACACTGTCATTGCCCACCGGTGTAGGTCCCCAAGAAACTATTTCCATTAAAAATCTGCTTTAGGGGCACCTGGGTGGCTCAGTTGTTAAGCGTCTGCCTTTGGCTCAGGTCATGATCCCAGGGTCATGGGATCAAGCCCCGCATCGGGCTCCCTGCTCCACGGGAAGCCTGCTTCTCCCTCTCCCACTCCCCCTGCTTGTGTTCCTTCTCTCGCTGTGTCTCTCTCTGTCAAATAAATAAGTAAAATCTTTTTAAAAAATCTGCTTTAATTTACATCCAAGGATGTGGTAGTTATTTTGAAATATTGTTGATTCCAAACTCATTTCATCAGAGATCACTGAATAGGGCCAACTACTAGTTTTTTCTGGGATGTATCCTGGCAAAATCTATTATATTTACAACTGAGTGCCTTGCCTTGCCTTATTAGGAAAATAATTATGCAAATAGATGTGTAGAAAATGTTTCTATAATTTAAAAATAGTTTTTAGGCTTTTGAAAAAAGTAGGCAGTGCTGGTTGTTCAGATCAGAAATGAAAGATAGTACTAACAACAAGAAAAAATACATTTATACTGTTTATTATAAGAATGGCACTGTTCTAAGTACTCTGCACCTATGGGACTAATTTAACCCTCACAACGACCCTGTGATTGGTAATAGTAAATTGTATTACCATTATCCCCTTTTCATAGAAAAGGAAACGAAGGCTCGAGAAAGTTAAAGGACATACCTCAGACTTCACAGCTGGAGTGAGGCAATGCTGGAATCTGCACCCTGTAGCTTTTGCTCTTGACCACTGCACTACACTGCATAGCCAATTAACAGAAAAGTAAATGATGGTGCAAGTTCCTATTTGAATTTTGGATTGTATTCCAAAGTCTGTCCAGTGTAGGGATGACCTATTTGTGGTTTCATGCTCAGCAAACACACACACATATTTATATGATAAACAAATATGGATAAACAGGGCTATTGCTCTGTATGGTCTCTGCACAGATGGAATAATTATTCATGACTCCTGTCCTTCAAACTGGTTCCTTTACAACTGGCTTTGATTCTAAATTTCCTCTGCATGGACTAATAAAATCACTGTTATATAATAGAAGTATTGCTCCAATTGACTAGGGATTTGGGCTTATTTTTCATTGTTTTCATCATTAGTTATCTCTTGCATTTAGAATGCACGTTGGGGATCCATGGTAGCATCTTCTCTAGAGATTCACTTAAAAGCTGACTGTGGGAAATGAATGAATGAAAAGAAGTGGATAGTTTCTATTAAATTATCTTTACATTGATTTCTCAGATTCAAAGAGAAGGTTCCAATTGTCATAATGGCTCAAGGAAAGAAAGTCAGAAAAATACATAGAGTTGCATGGGAAGTCATCTTTATTTTGGGGTGCCAATTTCAGGGGGAATATAAATAACTTAGAGTATTCATGGTAGGGGTGAAGTTCGTGATCAAGTTTCTAATATTGAGAGCTTTGCAGAAATGATCATAAACACCAAATCTGATCAATCAGAGTAAACTTTCCAACATGCATGTCTAGGTAGCTCATCTTCCTGCTTACTATCCTTTTATGACTGTCCACCTATTATTTTTAGAATAGTGAGAATTCCTTGGCATTATGTCCGAGCCTTTTTTTTTTTGCCATGGCCCCTGTGTGTTTCTCCGGGATACGTGGGCCCTCCTGTGAAGCACACTGTGCTCCGGCCGTGGGAAACAATATCACCCTCTTCCCAGCTTCCGAGGGCAGCACATGGCCATGTTCATGCCACCCTCTAAAATGTGGCTGCAGTGACAGCCCTTCTCCTCGGATGTCTACCCTGGCTTGTCTTCCATTTTCCATCTCCATCCCATCTCAAGAGAAGTTCAGAATTTGCTCCCATATGGGCCCATGATCCAGATTGACCAGAACTCCCCTACAACGCTTATCTCCCTATAAGGATTTATTTGCTGGTCTGTCTTCCCCACCAGACTGAATCCTGGAGGACCACAGTCTCATTCTTTTCCTCTGAGTCCCTTGCCCCAGGCAGATATGGGCCATCTCAACCTGCTCTTGTCAGTTCTCCTCAACGCCTCCCTTTTAGCTCTGAAAGTGTGAAAGAATGGATTGTGCATTTAAACATTCATGTCTTTGAAGACCAGGGGTAACTGCTTTGGTGCATGCCTGATTTAGGACATTTCCAAAGTTAATTTACGTTGACACCTGATTGTTATGATCACACTTACATGCCTGGCTCCTGCATAAAACTCCACTGGAATTATTTTATGTTTGTTATATATGCTTCACAAAAATTTCAGTGTAAGAATTCTAAAACTATGTCTTAATAATTTTTATTAATTTTAATAATTTTTAAATGCATTAGGGGAGCTTGATATTTTATAAAGAAAAGAAACAATAACACAAGTCTATCTTTTGTGCAAGAACAGACTATTTTGTGTTGGATTTGTTTTAGCAAGGGATCTGTCGTAGTTAAAAATCAGAACTCAGGCTAATGTCTGTAAATAAGACACTCTCAGAAAGGACATATTAGAATTTTTTTGCATTGATATTGACAATTAAAACCATGTATTTATTTAAACAGGAGTACAATCCATCTTTTACATTTAGTGTTGCCTCTTGGAAAGGGAACTGCTTGAACTGCACTTAAGAGAATTGAATAGATCTTATATTTCTGCAGAGCAGAAGGAGAGGGACAAGCAGACTGTGGGCTGAGTATGGAACTGGAGACAGGGCTCAATCTCATGACCTTGAGATCATGACCTGAGCCAAAATCAAGAGTCAGGTGCTTAACCGATTGAACAACCCAGGTGCCCCGTTATTTGTAAGCTTCTATATGCTACTGGTAATTTGTTACTTGAATTGCTACCCCTCCACACCCGTTATCATGAAATTTCCCATTTACACATGCCAAAGAAGAGTTTCTTCAGGATGATCCTTGGATTACGAGCATGAGAATCACTTGAAGCTCGTCTTAAAGATGCAGGCTCTTGGGCCCTACCCCAAGCTGTGGAATCAGAAACTATAGTAAGGAGGGCACTTCCCCCCCCATACTAGTTCAACTAGATAGCTTTTATTTTTCTCATAGCAAGAAATCTTGAGGTAGGTAGAGTAGGGTGGTATGGCACCAATGCCTTCAGAGACCAGAGATCCTTCTAGCCTTCTTGTTTTTCTTCATTCTCACCCTCTTAAAATGTCAGCTCCATCTGTGAGCACTGAGTTCCATTGTACGAAGAAGAAAGGGAGAAAGTCAAAAGGCCACAGCACTGAGTCTGCCACCTTTAATATGCGTCCTTAGATGCTCCACCCACTGGATTTCTCACTTATTTCTCATAAACTGTTTTTTTCTTCCTGAGTTTCTTCAATCGCATTTGATGGCTTAAACAAAATCTTTATGCCATCTGATACACAGTGCTCAGTGAATGTAGAGGAAATGCTTAAGACAGCTATATTAAAAAGAGGGGAAGGCATAGGGAGCTAAATGGAATATGAATTAAAAATAATTTCTAATTGCATCAGAAACAAAATACTTAGGGATCAATCTAATGGAAAATGTGTAAGAACTATACACTGAAAACTACAAGACATTGCTGAGAGAAATTAAAGACCTAAATGCATTGGGAGATGTTCATGAATTAGAAGGTGCTTCCTTCTCCTAATATTGGAGGGGGGAGACGAACCATGAGAGACTATGGACTCTGAGAAACAAAGTGAGGGTTTTAAAGGGGAGGGGGTTTGGGGAATGGGTTAGCCCGGTCATGGGTATTAAGGAGGAGCACTGGGTGTTATATGAAAACAATGAATCATGGATCACATCAAAAACTAATGATGTACTGTATGGTGACTAACATAACATAATAATAATAAAAAAAAAAGAAGGTGCAATATTGCTAAGATGCCAGTTCTTCCCAATTTTTTCTTTAGGTTCTGTGCAATCCCAGCCAAAATCCAAGTGGGCTCTTTGGTAGAAATTGACGGATTGGTCCTAAAATTTATATGTAAATGCAGAGTACTTAGAATAGCCAAAGCAATATTGGACATGGCTGGATACTTACTATAATGCTACAGAATAAAGACAGTTTGAAATTGGTATAAGGATGGAAAAAAGGACTATGAGACTGAATTAAGAGTCCAGAAATATACAGGCACATATAAAGCTAAGTGATTTTCTGATAAAGGCACCAAGGCTGTTCAGTGGGCAGAGAAAAGACTTTTCAATAAGTAACGCTTCAATAACTGGACATTCATATGGGAAAAAAGTGAACCTTGAGCTCTACTTCATGTAATACAGAAAAAGTTACTTAAAATGGATCACCAACCTAAACATCAAAGCTAAAGCTATGAAGTTTCTAGAAGAAAGCATAGCAGATTATCTTTGTAACTTGGCATAGACAAAGATTTCTTGGAACACAAAAAGCACTAATCATGGAAGAAGAAAACCTGTTGGCTAACTGAACATAATAATAATAAAATAATAATTTTTAAAAGAAAAAAGAAGAAACCTGGTAAATTAGACATTATGAAAATAAAAATTTTCTGCTTATCAAAAAATAGACGGGGAGAAAGTATTCACAGTGCCACATAAAGTTCTCTAGCAAGTCAAAAACAAAAAGACAAAATACTCTAGCACCCAAAAAATTAGCACACACATAAATAGACATATCACACACAAACAAAGATGTATAATGGTCAATAAACACATATAAAAGTGCTCAATATAACTTTAATCATGCAAGTGCAAATTGAAATCATAATGAGACGCCAATACACACCTACTAGAATGGCTAAAATGAAAAATACTGACAACACCAAACGTTGGCAAGGATATGGAACAATTAAAATCCTCATATGTTGCTGGTGCAAATGTAAAATGGTATAATATCTCTGGAAAACTATCAGTTTCTTATAAATAAATAATAGTTCTTTTATAAATAAATACTCTTCTTATAAATAATCAGTTTCTTATAAACAATCAGTTTCTTATAGATAAACAGGTATCTATCCTATGCCCAACTTAGTCACTTTTATGTGTTTATTCAAGAGAAATGAAATCATATGTCCACAAAAACCTAGTACAAGATTGTTCATAGCTGCTTTATTTATAATTTCCAAAATCTGGAAACCATCCAAATGTCCATCAACAGGAGAATGGAAAAACAAACTGTGGTATATTTATACAATGACATACTGCTCAAAAACAAAAAGGACAAATTACTGACACACATACAGAAACATGGACAAATACTGAAGAACAGTATGCTGAGTGAAAAAGCCAGGCAAGGTAATAGTATGCATTCCTGATTCTGCTTATATGAGGTTCTAGAACAGGCAGACCTGATTTATGCCATTAGAAGTCGGAACACCAATTGCCTGGCGTGGGGCAGAATTTGATTAGGAGCAGGTGTGAGGAAACTACCTGGGGTGATTAAAATGTTCTGTAGTTTACAGGAGCATGGGTAAGTTGGGTGGCATGCCTTCACGAAATCTCACTGAACTTATACTGAGGTACAGTGCATTTTACCGTATGTAAATCATTCCTGAAAAACACCTTGAATCCTGACTACTCTGCCTTTAAAACAAAAATATAGGTATGTCCTAATGATCTGCTTTTTCTGTCAATGGAGATGTGTTACGGAAGTCTGATTCAGTCACTGTTACCATTGTCAAGGAAAAGCTTGCAGCCATTCTAAACAATGTCGAGGAATGGTTTAAAATGGTTAAAGTGATGGATTTGCCATCACATGAATCTTGGATGTGGGAAGCATCTTGTCTACGACTGTGGAAGGCTGTATTGTGAAGCTAGTATCTCAGGCACAAGGCATCTTACAGAGTGTGGGGAAGAAATCAAGAGTCACATAGTTAAAGATAATGATTAATAAGACTTTCTTTAATGGGTCATTTCTCCACTCATTCACCAAGCATGTGAAATTGCTCCGTGCATCCATGGACATCCAGTCCGTCCATGCTTTCTGTGCTGTGTGGGACGTGCCTTTGATACTCAGGAATATTTGGCTGACGCCCATCATCCTTTAGGCTCAGGCGGCTGCTGTCCAAGGTCTGGGCCACCCCACTGTGTGCCCCGGTTATCTTTAGTGTTTATGTTAAATCCCCAGATGCCAAATTTCTCATTCTGATGCTGGGTACTTGCCAAACCATCAGATGTTTACTGACTGTAGAATGGAACTACTTCTTTCTTCATTGTGTAAACCCAAGATTAGTTTTCCTCCACTGGCCAGTGTCTCCTCTGTGATGCTCCTCTATTCACACCTTGGATTTTCAATACCCAAACCTCTATTCCCAGGTATAATGCCCTGCTAATCAGGCCCCACCTTATCTACACTAGCCCTATTTCTCACTACTTTCCAACATGGCAGCATGGAGTAGTGGAGAAATTATAAGTCCAGGAGTCAAGAGAGCTGAGTACAGCCCTGAACTTCCTACGTAATGGGCATATCACCTCCCCTGTCACATGAGGAATTTGGATTCAAAGGGCTCCCTTCCTGCCTTCACTCCCTGAGTTTTAATCAGACAAATATCATTATATTCCCCCATATTTGTCTAAACATTCCCTTGACTGCATCTTTGTTTCATAAAAATATCATCCATATTTTTATGGGTATGTATACCCATAATATTTCGTAAAAATATTACCCAAAGTGATCTTGGCTCTATGGCTTTCCCACTGTTATTCCATACTTTATCTAAACATGTATGGCGGGCACCTGGGTGGCTCAGTCGTTAAGCGTCTGCCTTCGGCTCAGGTCATGATCCCAGGGTCCTGGGATCGAGTCCCACATCGGGCTCCCTGCTCGGCAGGAAGTCTGCTTCTCCCTCTCCCACTCCCCCTGCTTGTGTTCCTGCTCTCGCTCTCGCTCTCTCTGTCAAATAAATAAATAAAATCTTTAAAAAAATAAAATAAGTTAAATAACTAAATAAATAAACATGTATGGCAGTGAACAGTACCACACATTGATCACTAACTCTATTTTTACTCTCATGGTGTCTACCGTCAACATGATAAACAAACAAAATATTTACTGAGCCCCTACTATATACACTGACATCATTACTGTGGGATCCATAAAATAGTCCTTACTTTTAGTTAACTTATAGTTCTTTGTATTTACCCCAACTTCTCCATGCTCCATCAGGGGTATGAGCTCCTTGAGGGAGTGACTGTGCCTTTTACAGGTATTTTTTGTGTCCCTTGGATAAAAATATAGCCTTACTATTTTTCAGGCTTCTCTCATTCCTTCAAGTCCCATTCCATCTCCCCTTTTTTCTTTCCACTTTCTCACAAGATTACCCTGTGGGAATTCGTATTCCTTCCTCACCAGCCACCTGTCCTGCTCACACTCCTGTGCACTTTGACCCCTGCTCACTTGGGCCGCTGGCTGGTGAACTTTGTGGGGCCATTACCTGTTACCGATGGCTTCTGACTGGGGGAGGACCCCAAGATAATAATGCCTACATTATTTCCCCCACCAAGTGGTTATGGGGGCAAGTGGGACCATGTCTCTTGGGCTATTAACTTGTTTGAGTCACAGAGCCCTTTGAGAATAATCCTGTCTTAAAAAAGTGTACAGATAGTCTAGACTTGGCCTATCATTCAGAAGAGTCACTCCTGAACTTCAGGACTCCTTCCACAGACCCACTAGACATCCCACAGACCCCAGGTTATAAATGCCTATTGCACATGAAAATGCATTATAAATCAGAAAGACTAACTTTGGCAGAGGCTGTTATTAGTGTTATTTCCTGGGAGCTAGATCAGTGCAAACTAAAGTCTCTTAGTCCCCTTTTCTTGTCATCAGAGTACTACTCATAAGAATGCCCTATGCCTTCTGTCTCTCTCCTAAGCCCCAATCCAGCCTCAGCATCTTGCTTGGGGAATTAGACAGTGGCTGTGAATCAGAGTTTTGCTTTGGAGGGAAACCTGGCCTAGTGACAATCCTTAAGAGTCTTATCATATATTAAAATATATCTAATGATATTTAAAATAAAGTAGTAGTCTAGTTAGTTTATTTATTATGGGGTCAGTTGGAGTTTATGGGCCAGCTTGGAAACTTCACATACATGTAACATGATAGCTACTTATAAGTATACATTGTAATATGTTATGACTATTAATATATTTCTAGTACGTTATTATTTACATAGTTATTTCTAAATAAACACATACATATTTCTATAGAAAACTATGTTAAGAGAAACCTTTGTAATATAACCTGTTTGTAATCTGGGGGTTTCTTATCCTGCTTTTAAAGTTTTGATGACATGTCACTGAACTTAATATGTTCCAGATAATTTGCCATCCACGAATGGGAGGAATGAAAAATACATGATCCCTGCCCTCAAGGATTTGATAGTAAAGTAGGAATTTGATAAGTACTTATTGATTTATAATGCACTGAACTTTGACACCTGGATAACCTAGCTACTTACTATGTCACACTTCCCTGATATCAAATAGACACCCAAAGGGTAATGATTTCAAAGGTGTCTAATTAACAACAAAGGACCATTTAAGACACTGGCAGAATATGAGGTTCAGTAAGCACAATTTAATCATTAAGATGAAGACATTTATTGTGCATCCTTTCTGGAAAAATACCTCATCACTTTATTTTTGTCTTAATCACCATCTCAATTATAAATCATATTTGAACTTATGTACCTGAATGAAGGTTACTCAAAAGGAAGGGAACAATGTTGCAAATAGAAACAATAAATTATTTAGCCAAAGCTATTCAGAAAATACTAGTCAAAACTGGAACTAAGCTTCCAAACACACTGTCAGTACTTAAATATTTCAAGGTCAAAGTCAGATTAAGCAACTGGTGTTAGATATTTTTAGCAGTAGCTACAATTAAGACTTAACAACACTGGTCAGGCAGGTCTGGAAAATGTCATGATTATTATCTTGAAATTCATTAGGAAATCCATAATCATAAGGGTTTGCAGAGACAGGCAATGGAAAGAACATTTTGTTGGTTCCTACTATGAGCCTGGTGCTTTGTGATCCTTACATAAATTATCTTATTGAATTCTCACAACAACCCTGGGGTGTGGATTCTTTAGTCTCATTTTGTAGAAGAAGAAGCAGAGGGGAAATAACTTGCTGTAGGTCACAACAGCTAGTAAGTGGCAGAACAGAAAAAAATTTTAAATGCATAAAATAGACTGCAGAGAAAATTACCAAGGAAACCAGTTATGATAACTGATAGTAAAATGTTGCATAGTTTCCTATTGCTGTTGTAACAGATTACTACAAACAACAGCTTAAAACAACACAGATTTATTATCTTACAGGCCTGGAGGTCAGAAATCCAAAATGGGTCTTATGGCACTAAAATCAAGGTGTTGACAGGGCTGCATTCCTTCTGGAGGCTCTAGAGGAGAATCTGTTTCCTTGTCTTTTTCAGCTTCTAGATGCTGTCCACAGTTTTGGGCTTGTGACACCAACCATCACGGATTCTATAGTCCCATCCATCTCCTTTGCTCTGCCTCCCTTGACTCCCTTTGTCCCCTTGAGGGATCTTTGTGATTAGATTGGGCCTACTTGGATAATCCAGGTTAATCTAACCATGCATAGATCCTTAACTTAATTACACTGGCTAAATTCATTTTGCCATGTGAGGTAATATATTCACATCCTGGGGATTCACATGTGGACATCTTTGGGGAACTATTATTATGTCTACCACAATTACTTCTTAGTAAGCTCGCACACCTGCTATTCTAAATTCCTAACATATAATCTTGGACTTTTATTTATTTTTTTGAGAGAGAGAGAGAGAGCACGCACATAAGTGCCCGCAAGTGGGGGGGCGTGCAGAAGGAGAGGGAAAGAGAGAATCTTAAGCAGGCTCCATGCCCAGCATAGAGCCCCACCTGGGGCTCCATTTCACGACCCTGAGATCATGACCTGAGCTGAAATCAAGAGTTGGACACTTAACCGCCTGAGCCACCCAAGTGCCTGGAATTGGAATTTTATAATGAAAGGGACCTTTTGTTTCACTTAGCCTAATCTTTTTAACAACAAGGTAATTGATTTACTTGCATTTGTTCCTCCCTATGACTCCCATAGTGGTGTTTTCTTTTTTATGAAAGACCATCTATCTACTTAAATATTGTTAATATTGCAAACTTGCATTGGAGATGCTCAGGATATTTGTTGGTGGTAGTAGGAGTGCTTTGTTTGAGCTGTTATTAAACCTGGCTGATTTGTTCATTAGGAAAATGAGCATGCAGTATGTGCCTACAGCCTAAGCCTAAGGGATAAAGGTGAAGGAGACAGAGAACGTCCCTGCCATCGAGGAGCCTGTGCTCTTTTCCACTGAGTTTATCAGTTAAAGAAAACTATAGGATAAAGATAAGGGGAACATAAGTATTTGCATAACCATTTGGATTAGCATCAAATAGCCAGGAACCCAAACATGCCAAAGATGTAACCCACCATGATGGTTGCTATAAGCTCAAAATAGATTCCTTATGTACTATGTGGCTGCAATTAGAAAGTAAAATTTGCTATTTTTGTAGTCCACTTATGGTTTATAATATACATTTAGACTTACTCTTATTTTTCATTTACTCAGCACCTTATCTTGATAGCAATGGGAAGCCAATGATGAGTTTTAAGGAAGTAAATGAGATACTTATGTTTGCGTTCTATGAAGGGCTGTGGCTGCAGAACGGATCTGGTGTTAGGAGACTGGTTAGGAGACTGTTGCATGCCGGGTAGGAGATGACTGCCTAGACCAGAGCCATGCCAGTGAAATGGACAGAAGTGGGCCTGAAGGAGAGTTGCTTGGCTTTGGTGTGGCAGAAAGCAGATCTGGAGAAATTGTAAACAAGATCCTTCAGGTTGCTGGCTTGAGCAGCTGGGTCAATGGTAATAAGACTATTCAATGAGTCAGAAAACACTGAAAGAGGAAGGAGAGAAAAAGGTGTCAAAAAGATGCCCTTTCTTTTTTCTAATATTTTAAAATTTTTTTGAAGTTTTATTTTAAATTCCAGTTGACAATAGTGTAATATTAGTTTCAAGCATACAATATAGTGATTCAATGCTTCTGGACCGGAAAAAAAGATGCCTTTTCTTTATTTATCATCTCAGCTACCCTGTAAGGTAAATATTGCTTTGGAGGTTTTAAAAGGGAGGAAAGCAAATCTCAGAAACATTAACTTGCTCAAGGTCACACAAACAGTAAATGGTAGGGCTATGATTGACACCAATCCCGTGCTTTTTCTGCTGTCCTGTATCTTGGTTAATCTTGATGGCAATTGTCTGAGTTCCTCTGTGGTGGAGAAGGGAGATTTCAGAGAAGACGGGGGGAGGGGGACACCTGGGAGACCAGAGCTGGGGGAGGGAATTTCTTACTCTGGGATTCAGAAGACCCTGAGGATTGTGCAGAGCATTGGGCCAAGTCAGAGGAATGTTTCAACACACTACAAAGGCCAAGACTGTTGGGCAATAGGCATGCACTAAACTTGCAGTCCTTGCAGTGAGACTGGAATCTGGAAGCCAAAAGCCAAAAAGAACAAGAACAAGGAAGATGTAATGTGAAGAGATGGGAATTGGTCCACGGATGCTGCCCAAAGAAGCCACAGATCTCTAAACCTGTTTCTGCACCCTAGAAGAGGTCATCAAAGGTCATCACTCTGTATCACTCATGGGCCTCACTATGCCTTCAGTCACTCCAGCTGCTTAACCAGTATGGGCTTGGGGAAGATGTGTTCCCCACAAGTCTCTCACTGAGGAATGGTCATTAGATTTGGTTTGGGTGAAGACTATTCTATTTTTGAATATTAGAGCCAATGAGAGGGTATGATAAACAGCAAATCCAGGGTTTTCCAAGATTTCAAAAAAGACAGCATTTCTAGAATGAGGGAGTAGTTCACTATTTTGAATATTTCTGACATCTCTTCTGTCAGGCACTGTGACAGGAGGGGGGATATAGCAGTGAGCAAGATTAATAAGGTCCCTATTCCCACAGAGCTTATCTTTACTAGGGTGAAATACACGATAAATAAATACACAACTAAATGAACAAGACTATTTCCGAAAACAAAAATTGCTAAACAATAAAGTGACATGATTGAGAGTAAATGAGAGAAAGGCAACTCTATATAGCGTGGTCAGAAAAGGTTTTGACAGGAAGAAGTCATGGGAAGTTGTACTTGCAGAAGGAACACAGGGGAAAGAGCCTTGAGACAGGGACAAGATTGGTCTGTCCCAGGATCATAAGGGATGTTTGTGTGACTGAAGTGTAGAGCAAAGGGCAGCATGTAAGGAGATAAGGTTTCAGATGTAAACGCAGGCCAGGTAGGTCATATAAGGACCAGCAGGACTTGGTGAGGAGTTTGGATTCTATTCTAAGTGGAAAGGAAAGCCACAGGAGCAGGCAGGGAAGAGGTTAAGCAAGAGAGTGACACGGTGTGATTTGTGTTCTAAGATAACCGTTTTGTTTGCTTTGAGGAGTATGGATTTGGATGAGGCTCAAGTAGAAGTAGGGAAACTATGCTATTGTGGTTGTGCAGACCAGAGACGATGGGCACGCACTAAGATGGTGGCCGTGGAGATGATGAGATGTGGTCAGATTTGAGACACATTGTGGGAGAAAGCCCAAAGATCTGCTGGTGGATTTAGATGTGAGAATAAAAGAAGAGAAGATTAAAAGATAACTCCAAGGGGTTTTATTTTTAATCTTATTGAGA
Organism: Zalophus californianus; assembly: GCF_009762305.2. Taxonomy (NCBI): domain Eukaryota; kingdom Metazoa; phylum Chordata; class Mammalia; order Carnivora; family Otariidae; genus Zalophus; species Zalophus californianus. The sequence continues at coordinate 175,020,672 of NC_045598.1, read as the reverse complement.
TATAAGCCATATGCCAATAGAAGTCCATCCATTTAAAGCCTTCAATTCAGTGGCTTTTAGGGTATTTACAGAGCTGTGCAACCACCACCACAAAATAATTTTAGAACATTTTCATCACTCCAAAGAGAAACCTCACATGCATTAGTAGTCACTCCTAGCTTCCCTTCCTCCCCAGCCCCGCTGAATTAGCTTCCTAGGCTCATGGAACAAATGATGAAGTGCTTGGTAGTTTAAAACCACAGAAATTTATTCCTTCTCAGTTTTGGAGGCCAGAAATACAAAATCAAGTTGTCAGCAGGACTGCGTGAGCTCCGAAGGCTCCGGAGGAAAATACTTGTTTGCCTCTTTTGGCTTCTGGCAGCTCTAGGTGTTACTTGGCTTGTGGCTGCCTTGCTCCAGTCTCGGCCTCTGTCCTCACATGCCGTCTCCTCTCTTCTGTGTCCTCTCTTCCTGTCTGCTATAAGGACACTTGTCATGGGGTTTAGGGTCCACCTGGGAAGCCGGCGATGATCTCATCTCAAGATGCTTAACTTAATTACAACTGCAAAGGCGCTCTTCCCAAATAACATTATATTCATAGACTCCTGGGGTTATGGCCATATCTTTTTAGAGGCCATCATTCAACCCAGTACACCTGGATAATAACTCTTAGTCAATTTTCTGCCTCTACAGATTTACCTGTGATACACATTTCACTTCTAGGATTTTGACCCAAGAATTTGGGTGGATGGTGGTGCTGCTTACCTAGGGCCACATCAGGAATAAATGGTGTAGAACCATATGTCCTTTGCCTATGTCACATTTGAGATGTGTATTGTATATCCAAGTGGAAATGTCAGGTGAGCAGCTGGATGAATGAGTTTGGATGTGTTAGTCTGGATATGGAGATCTGGGGGTCAGAGTCATACCCATGGCATTTATAGCCATGGGACTGACTGAGATCACGTGGAGTGAAAGGTGAAAGAGGAAGGCTGAGGAACAGTGCCTGGAACACAGTGAGGTAATGCAGAGGAACCTTTAGGGAAGACTCAAAGAAGGGAGCCAATAAGAGGGTAGGAAAACAGCAAATTCAGTGTTTTCCAAGATTTAAAAAAAGACAGCATTCTAGAATGAGGGAGTAGTTTGCTACCTCACATACGTTTGAAATTTAGAGGAAAATTGGAACAGATAAATAAATACTGGGTTTAGCAACATAGATCCTATTATTTGTCAGATAAAAGCAATTTCAGTGGAGTGGGGCCAGGGATGAAGGACTAACTGAGTGCATTAAAGAGTAAATGGGAAATGAGGATGTAGAGATGATGAGCATGAATACCTCTTCCAGGAGTTCTGTCCTGAAGTGAGACAGAAAAATGGGCTATAGCTGTAGATGAGTGTGTTCAAGAGAGGGTTTGTTTTGTTTTAAAGGTGAAACATAATAGAAGATGATTTTATGCTTGGGGAAAGTATCCAGAGAAAGAACGTAAGGATGCAAGAAAAATTTAGTTAATTAAAGGTGTTAATTCTAGGAATGGTCTTCCTGAGCAGGCGATACACACAAAATATGCCTGATGAGAGCAGGAAACTACTGGAGCATTATTTACAATAATCAAGATATGGAAGCAGCCCAAGTATCCATTGGTAGATGAAGGGATAAAGATGTGGCATATATGTATGTGTGTATTTATATGCATATAAATATATATGTATTTATATATTTATATATTCACACATACAATGAAATATCATGCATCCATAAAAAAGGATGAGATTTTTGTCATTTGCAACAACATGGATGGAACTAGAGTGTATAATGCCAAGTGAAATACATCAGAGAAAGACAAATACCATATTATTTCACTTAAATGTGGAATCTAAGACATTCCCTGAGAGGCCAAGTGTTACCATGACACCATGACTGAGTTTGGCAAGGCCATCCTCTACTCCTATTTCCAGAGCTCCTGCTCATGGAGAGTTCGAATCACTCTGGCCTTGAAAAGCATCGACTATGAGACCATACCTATCAACCTCATAAAGGATGGGAGACAGCAGTTCTCTGAAGAATTCCAGGCACTGAATCTGATGCAGGGGGTGCCGGCCCTGAAGATCGACGGAATCACCATTGGCCAGTCACTGGCCATCACTGATTACCTGGAGGAAACTCAGCCCACTCCATGCCTCCTGCCACAGGACACGAAGAGGAGGGCCCAGGTGCGCGTGATTGCTGATGTCATTGCCAGTGGCGTCCATCCCCTGCAGGTGTGGCTCTGGACTTGCACCCCTGCACACCTCTCTCATGCCTCCCCCCATGCTCTCTTACCTTTAGACACACGTGGAGTGTGAGGTGCCACAGTGAGGAACCCAGCTTGGGAGTGGGGGTGGCAGGAGCGCAGGAGGGTGTTAGACCTAGACCATGTGGCAGAGGGGGCAAGGGATCCCAGAAATTATCTGCCCTGCTGGGTCCGCAGCCGCATTCTGAGAAGCCCCAGGTTTTCCAAGGACTCGTCCAGAAGTGCTCGGGGAGGGGTGGGGCCAGGTGGCAGGGGGGAGGCGGAGCAGCATAGGCCCAAGCCCACCCCCGCCTTTAACCAGAACCTCATCTGTTCTGTGTTCTAGACTGGGAGTCTCAAAAGATTTTATTTTTTAAAGTTTTCACTGGTAAAAAAAAAAAAAAGTGGAATCTAAAAAACAAATAAATAAACAAATAGAAAGCAGAATCAGACCTATGAATTCAAAGAACTGATGGTTGCCAGATGACAGATGGGCAAAATATGTGAAGGGCAGTGGATGATAAAAGCTTCCAGCTATGGAATGAATAAGTCACAGGAGTAAGAAGGTCCAGCATAGGGCATATAGCAATGGTAGTGTAATATTGTTGCGTGGTGACAGAGGGTGGCTACACTTGTCCTGAGCACAGCATAACGTATAGAGTTGTTAAATCACTATGTTGTACACCTGAAACTAATGTAACACTGTGTCAACTATACTTAAATAAACAAAAAAAAAGAAAAAGAAAAAGAAAGAGCAGGAATCCTCCCTCTGTTGTAAAGGGACAGAACCCCAGTGGCAGGGGCAGGTGAAAAAGGCTGTGATGTTTTCCAACCACATGCTGCTGCCCAGGAGTTGGGTGGGTATCTGGCCAATACTTGAGTTTAGCCAGAGTTATGTTGCCAAAGAAGAAGGATGGAGAGACAGGGGGCAGGCACGTTAATAGTGTTTCAAAAGGGGCGATTATAATGCCAAGGAATTTAAACTGGGTTCAAAGGGAAGGGAGGACATGAGAGGATTGATGGATAATGAAAAACTGGTGGAGTCAGTGGTTAGAGGTTGTGATAGGATCAAACCGCTGTAGTGATCTAAAGGGTAGAGAGTGATGATCAGAGGGGGGAAATGCTACAGTTGGATTTTAGGGTGACGACATTATTTGTGGTGACCAGGCCAGGTATAACCATGGGCATAAGTGGCTGAAAAGAGGGCAAGCAAAGGATCACTGGAGAGAGAGGAGGTCATGAAACCAAGAGCTCAGGTTGCCCAGTCGAGTGCTGCATAGAGAGAAGGTTGCCAATAAACAGTTGCAAGAGAAGACCAAAATACATGAATCTTCCAACATTTATAGTGTTTTGGTTTGTATTAATGGACCCTGTGTTTAGTGTATTATCTTTTTTTTAGTGTATTATCTTATATAATTTTTACTCAAATGATGTATTTTCCAGTGCCTCAGGGACAACATTACATGAAAAAATCATTTGGGATGGTTAAAATGGTAATGATAAAGGGAAATTCAACCTGGAGATTAATGAAGTCATTAGATATGAAGCTAGTCAGGCAACAGATAATTTACTAAGAGAAGTTGCCACTGGAGGAAGCTATCAAGAGGAAGAACAGGCTTGATTTTGAAACACCTTGAAACTCATGCAAAGAGAAGACTGTGGTGACTCAGTATCTCTTGGCTCTAAGGTCAACATGTTTGCATCCAAACCTGGTTGGTTCTTTGAAGGGTAAGAAGCTTGAACTCTGGATTCACAGACACCATAGGTTTTAATCCCATCCATTACTTATTAGCTGTGTGACCTTGAACAAGTTACTTAACCTGTCTTTACCTCTAGTTTCACATCTAAAAAGTGAGGACTAAAAATAGTTCCTTGGGCGCCTGGGTGGCTCAGTTGGTTAAGTGACTGCCTTCGGCTCAGATCATGATCCTGGAGTCCCGGGATCGAGTCCCGCATCGGGCTCCCGGCTTGGCAGGGAGTCTGCTTCTCCCTCTGACCCTCCCCCATCTCATGCTCTATCTCATTCTCTCTCTCAAATAAATAAATAAAAAATCTTTAAAAAAATAAAAATAGTTCCTATTTGATGGGTTTATTAACGAAGATAAAGAGAGGTAATCTATACTAAAGGTTCAGAACAGCACCTGGAACACAATAAGCACTCAATGGTGAGCTATAATCTTCATTGTTATTATGATCTTTAAGCTGGAGATTTAAAAAAAGCTACTTTGCAAAGCCAAGAGGATTAAATGAGATGAAGTATGCAAAGCACTTAGCACAGGGCCTTCCATGTGGTGATACTACGAAGTGATTAGCTATTACAATGAAATTGATCAGCAGACCTAATCTAATTCTATAGTACCTGGAAAGTGATGGAGGCAGAAAGCAGAGTTATCCCTCTCCTGAACCCATTAGGGGTTAATATTAGTCCTTTGAAGGTCTTTTCAAATGGTGGAGTAGAGACTGTCCTGGAAATAGTTTCAGGAAACAGAAGTCCTGATTGGATCTGAAGAGATGATAAAGATTGTAGCAAGCACAACTTCATTTAGCCACATTCTGTTCAAGGACTGCTTTCCACTTGCAGGTCAAAGAGTCACAAGACTTTCACCAAATAAGCCTTTCACCATTTTCCCCCTAAGCTTTATTGAAGTGTGATTTACAAAGAAAAATTGTATATATTTAGGTTGTACAGCATGATTTTTTAAAGGTGTATAATGTGATGATTTAATATAAGTATATATGTGAAATGATTACCACAATCAATTATTTAAATATCTATCACCTCACATAGCTACTTTTTGTGTGTGTGTGGTGATAACACTTAAGATCCTACTCTCTTAGCAAATTTCAAGCATACACTACAGTATTGTTAACCATAACCACCACACTGTGCATCCCCAGAACTTACTCATCTTACAACTGAAAGTTTATACCCTTTGACCAATATCTTCTCATTCCCTCCTCACCTCCCAGCCCCCAGCAACCACTGTTCTATTCTCTGGTTAAGTTGTACTTTTTTAGATTCCACATATAAGTGGGATCACACAGCATTTGTCTTTCTTCATCTGGCTTGTTCACTTAGCATAATATCCTCTAGGTTCATCCACGTTGTTGCAAATGGCAGGATTTCCTTCATCTTTATGGATGAATAATATTCCATCGCACATATTGCCAAAAGAAAATTCTGAGAACTTTACTTGATGTGAATATTTTACCGAGCGAGAAACAAACTGCAAACAGGATACTTCAAACCCAAAGTCATATGAAGTTCACAGGCATGACATTACAGTATGACTTATAAAGTGAAAATGAAGAAATTGTTTAACCTTTACAATAAGTGTTACTACAGTGGGAGTTTCAATACAGCAGGATATTAGTTAAAAGTGATTATCTTTACCATTTTAGGAAGACGATTTAAGTTTCATTTATGATTATCGGAGGCAGGCACAAAAACAGACACATAGATCAATGTAACAGAATAGAGAGCCCAGAAAGATCACTGTAACAGAATTGAGAGCCCAGAAATAAATCCATGGTTATATGGTCAATTAATCTTCAACGAAGGAGGCAAGAATATGCAATGGGAAAAAGGCGGTCTCTTCAACAAATGGTGCTGGGAAAACTAGACAGCTGTGTGCAAAAGGATGAAATTGGATCACTTTCTTACACCATACAAAAAAATAAACTCAAAATGGATTAAGGACCTAAATGTGAGACCTGAAATCATGAAAACCCTTGAAGACAGCTCAGATAGTAATTTCTCTGACATTGGCCATAGCAACATTTTTCTAGATATGTCTTCTATGGCAAGGGAAACAGAAGCAAAAATAAACTATTGGGACTACATAAAAATAAAACTTGCACAGCAAAGGAAACAATCAACAAAATTAAAAGAAGCTAGTGAACGGGAGAAGATACTTGCAAATGACATCTGATAAAGGGTAAGTATCCAAAATATATAAAGGACATGACCATACTGTTTTGATTACTACAGCTTCATAGTGTATCTTGAAATCCGGGATTGTGATACCTCCAGATTTGTTCTCTCTCAAGATTGTTTTGTCTATTTGGAGTCTTTTGTGGCTCCATACAAATTTTAGAATTGTTTGTTCTAGATCTGTGAAAAATGCTGTTGGTATTTTGATAGAGACTGCATTAAATGTGTAGATTGCTTTGGGTAGTATGGACATTTTAACAATATTTCTTCTTCCAGTCCATGAGTATGGAATGGCTTTCCATTTGTTTGTGTCATCTTCAATCTCTTTCTTCATGTCTTATAGTTTTCAGAGTACAGGTCTTTCACCTCTTTGGTTATGTTTATTCCTAGATATTTTATTATTTTTGGTGTAATTGTAGATGGGATTATTTTTCTTAATTTCTCTTTCTGCTACATTATTAATGTATAGAAATGCAATGGATTTCTGTATATTGATTTTGTAACCTGTGACCTCACTGAATTCATGTATCAGTTCTAATAGATTTTTGGGGAGTATTTACAGTATTCTATATATAGTTTCATGTCATCTACAAATAGTGAAAGTTTTACTTCTTCCTTACCAACTTGGATACCTTTATTTCTTTTTCTTGTTTGACTGCTATGGCTAGAAACTCCAGTACTATGTTGAAGAGAAGTGGTGAGAGTGGACATACTTGTCTTGTTCCTGACCTTAGTGAAAAAAATGTTTTTCACCATTGAGTGTGACGTTAGCTGTGGTTGTTTTACACAAGGCCTTTCTTACATTGAGGTATGTTCCCTTTAAACCTACTTTGTTGAGGTTTTTTAATCATGAATGGATGTTGTACTTTGTCAAATACTTTTTCTGCATCTATTGAAATAATCATATGATTTTCTCCTTTCTCTTGATGCAATGCATCACAGTGATTGATTTGCAAACATTGAACCACCTTATATCCCAGGAATAAATCCCACTTGATCACGGTGAATAATTGTTTGTAATGTATTGTTGGATTCAGTTTGCTAACATTTTGTTGAGGATTTTTGCATCTATGTTCATCAGAGATACTGAGATGTTGGCTTGCTGTTCTCTTTTTATGTAGTACCTTTAATTGGCTTTGTTATCACGGTAATGCTGGCCTCATAGAATAAATTTAGAGGCTTTCCTTCCTCTTCTACTTTGTGGAAAAGTTTGAGAAGAATAAGTATCAACTCTTCTTTATATGTTTGGTGGAATTCACCTGTGAAACTGTCTGGTCCTGGACTTCTGTTTGTTGGGAGTTTTTTGATTACTGACTCAATTTCATTGCTGATAATAGGTCTGCTCAAATTTTCTATTTCTTCTGGATTCAGTTTTGGGAAGTTATGTTTCTACAAATTTATCCATTTCTCCTAGGTTGTCCACTTTGTTGGCATATAATTTTTCATAATATTCTCTCATAATCCTCCATTTCTGTGGTGTTGGTTATTTCTTCTCTTTCATTCCTGATGTTGTTTATTTGAGTCCTCTCCCCACAACCCTTCTTTTGATGAGTCTGGCTTAAAGGTTTATCAATTTTGTTGATCTTTTCAAAGAACCAGCTCCTGGTTTTATTGAGCTCTTTTATTGTTTTTTAGTTTCTATTTTGTTTATTTCTACTCTAAACTTTATTATTTATTTCCTTTTTTTTTTAAAAGATTTTATTTATTTGTCAGAGAGAGAGAGAGAGAGAGCACAAGCAGGGGGAGTAGCAGGCAGAGGCAGAGGGAGAAGCAGGCTCCCCGCTGAGCAGAGAGCCTGACACGGGGCTTGGGGCTCGATCCCAGGACCCTGGGATCATGACCTGAGCCAAAGGCAGATACTTAACGACTGAGCCACCCAGGCACCCCTATTTATTTCCTTCGACTAGTTTTAGGTTTTGTTTGTTCTTCTTTTTCCTGCTTTTTTAGGTGTGAGGTTAGGTTGTTTATTTGAGATTTTCTCTTGCTTCTTGAGGTAGACCTGTATTGTTATAAACTTCCCATTTAGAACAGCTTTTGCTGCATCCCCCAAATTTTGGACCACTGTGTTTTCATTTTCATTTGTCTCCATGTATTTTTGGATTTCCTTTTTGGGATTTCTTGGTTGATCCATTCATTGTTTAGTAGCATATTATTTAACCTCCAAGTTTCGGGCTCTTTCTAGACTTTTTCTTGTGGTTGATTTCTAGTTGCATAGTGTTGTGGTCAGAAAAAATTATTGTATGACTTCAATCTTTTTGAATTTGTTGAGACTTGTTTTGTGGCCTAATATGTGATCTGTTCTGGAGAATGTTCCATGTGCACTTGAAAAGAATGTGTACTCTGCTGTTTTAGGATGGAATGTTCTGTTTTAGGATGGAATGTTCTAATATTAGATCTATCAGGTCCAATGTGTCATTCAAAGCCACTGTCTCTGTTGATTTTCTGTTTGAATGATCTATCCATTGATGTAAGTGGGGTGTTAAAATCTACTATTATTGTATTACTATTGATTACTTCTTTTATATTTGTTATTAGTTGCTTTATGTATTTGGGTACTCCCATGTTTGGAACATAAATATTTACAACTATTATATCTTCTTGTTGGATTATTCCCTTTATGATTATATAGTATCCTTCTTTGTCTTTAGTTACAGTCTTTTTTTTTGTTTTTTTGTTTTGTTTTGTTTTTTAAAGATTTATTTATTTGAGAGAGTGAGAGCGAGAGAAATATTGAGAGAACGAGTTGGGGGGGGAGGCAGAGGGAGAAGCAGACTCACCATTGAGCAAGGAGCCCGACGTGGGACTGGATCCCAGGATCCTGGGATCATGACCTGAGCTGAAGGTATACCTTTAACTGAGCCACCCAGGCACCCCCTGCCTTTGTTTCAAAGTCTATTTAGTCCAACATAAACATTGTTACCCCAGCTTTCTTTTCACTTCCATTTGCATGATAAATGCTTTTCCATCCCTTCACTTTCAATCTGCATGCTGTGTTTTTAGGTTTGAGTCTTTTGTAGGCAGCATATAGATGGGTCTTTTTTTTTTTTAAGATTTATTTATTTATTTTAGAGAGAGAGAAAGCATTGGGGGGGGGCACAGAGGGAGAGGGAGGGAAAATCTCAAGCACACTCTGCACTGAGCCCCACGTGGGGCTTGATCCCAGGACCCTGAAATCATGACCAGAATAAAACCAAGAGTTGGATGCTTAACTGTCTGTGCCACCCAGGAGCCCTGAGAGGTCTTTCTTTTTTATCCATTCTATCACCGGGTGTCTTTTGATTGAAGTGCTGAGTCAATTTACATTCAAAATAACTGTTGATAGGTATGTACTTATTGCCATTTTGTTACTTGTTTTATGGTTGCTTTGTGGTTCTCTTCCTCTCTTCTCTCATGGTTTGCTGGGTTTTTTTAGTGATATACTTGGATTCCTTTATTTTTTGCATATCTGTACTGGTTTTTGATTTGTGGCTACCATTACGTTTGTATATAACATCTTAAGCATTTAGCAGTCTACATTAAGTTGATGGTCACTTAAGTTTGTTCCCCAGAACTCTCTCAAGTTATTTTTGTTTGTTTTTGTGATTGAGTTATGGAGTTCCTTATATACTTTGGATATTAACCCCTTATCAGATATACAGTTTGCAAATATTTTCTACCACTCTGTAGATTGCCCTTTCATTTTGTTGATTGTTTCCTTTGCTGTGCAGAAGCTTTTAAGTTTGATGTAGTCCCACTTGTTTATTTTTGCTTTTGTTGCCTGTGTCATGTCAAAAAAAAAAAATCATTGCCAAGACCAATGTCAAGAAGCTTATCCTTATCTTTTCTTCTAGGAGTTTTATGGTTTCAGGTCTTACATTTAAGTCTTTGATCTGCTTTGAATTTATTTTTGTGTATGTTATAAGTGTATCCACTTTCTTTTGCATGTGGATATCTAGTTTCCCAACATCATTTATTGAAGAGACTATACTTTTCTTCCATTGTGTATACTTGGCACCTTTGTCAAAGATTAGTTTACGCTACATGTGTGGGCTTATTTCTGGGCTCCCTATTTTGTTCCATTGATCTACATGTCTGTTTTTATGCTGGTACCATACTATTTTGATTACTAAATCTTTGTAATATAGTTTTAAACCAGGAAGTGTGATGCCTCCAGCTTTGTTCTTTTTGCTCAAGATTGCTTTGGCTGTTCAGAATCTCTTGTGGTTCCATATGAATTTTAGGATTTTTTTTTCTAATTTTGTGAAAAATGCCACTGGAATTTTGATAGCCATTACATTGAATCTATAAATGGCTTTGGGTAGTATGGACATTTTAACAATATTAATTCTTTGACCCATGAACATGATATATCTTTCATTTATTTGTGTCTTCTTCAATTTCTTCAACATCTTGTAGTTTTTATTATATAGATCCTTCCCCTCCTTGTTTAAATTTATCCCTAAATATTTTGTTTTTTTTTTCAATACTATTGTAATTGGGATTGTTTTCTTAATTTCTTTTTCAAATAGTTCATTCTTAGTGTATAGAAACACAACTAATTTTTGTATATTGATTTTGTTTTCTGTAACTTTATTGAATTTGTTTATTAGCTCTGACAGGTTTTTGGTGAAGTCTTTAGGATTTTCTATATATAAGAGCATATCATCTGCAAACAGACAACTTAACTTCTTCCTTTCCAGTTTGCATGTCCTTATTTCTTTTCCTTGCCTAATTGCTCTAAGACTACAGTATTATGTTGAATAGGAGTGGTGAGGGTGGGCATTCTTGTCTTTTCCTCATCTTAAACCAAAAGCTTTCAGCTTTTCACTGTTGAGTTTGTTATCTGTGGGCCTGTCATATATCGCCTTTATTATGTTGAGGTACATTCCTTCTATACCCAATTTGTTGAGTTCGTATCATTAAAGGATATTTACTTTTGTCAAGTGCCTTTTCTGTATCTATTCATATTATTATATGGTTTTTAATCCTCCATTTTGTTAATGTGGTGTATCATGTTTATTGATTTGCGTATATTGAACTATCCTTGCATTCCAAGAATAAACCTCACTTGACTATGGGGTCTGATCCTTTTATTTATTTTTTATTTATTTTTTAATTGCCTCCCATGCTCTCCCCAAACTATTTTATTTATTTTTTTATTTTTTAAGATTTTATTTATTTATTTGACAGAGAGAGACACAGCAAGAGAGGGAACACAAGCAGGGGGAGTGGGAGAGGGAGAAGCAGGCCTCCCGCCGAGCAGGGATCCCGATGCGGGGCTCGATCCCAGGACCCTGGGATCATGACCCGAGCCAGGCAGACGCTCAATGACTGAGCCACCCAGGTGCCCCTGGGATCTGATCCTTTTAAAGTGCTGTTGAATATGGCTTGCTAGCGTCTGTTGAGAATTTTTGCATCTACATTCATCAAGGATATTGGCCTGTAATTTTCTTTTCTTGTATTGACCCTACCTTGCTTTGGAATGAGCTTAATGTTGGCCTAATAAAATGAGTTTGGAAGTGTTTCCTCATCATTTTTTAATAAGAAGAACCTCCAGCTCTCTCTGGTTCCAAATCTAGTGCTCTTGGCAACTGATTAACACAGCTCTCACCACTGATAATAAAAGAGAAGTTATCATTTATGGAGTGTATATGATGTATTCCAGGCATTCTGCAAAACTCTTCATGTAGATTATCTTGTTTAATTACACAAACAGCTTTGGGAGGTAAGTACCATTATTGTCTAAATTTTGCAAGAAGAACACTGAGGGGCAAAGAGGTTAATTCGTCCAAGGATTTGCAGCTGGTAAGGGGCTGAGGCAAGATATTAGTTCAGGTTAATCTGACTCCAATACCTCTGTTCTATTTATATAATGGATACAATATTGGGTTACAGCTTCTCAACTTTAATAGAACTTTTCATTCCACACACTCTCTATCTTTTCCTTAACAATCATATAGTATTTTCCTATCTTGCTGGGACTTGGGGCAAAGTAACTTAGTCTTATTATAATGATAGTTCCCTAAGGTTACTGCTCTTTTTTTGCCATTCAAATGGCAATATATCATAAAATCAAATACTGATTGGTAGAATGGTGGTTACCAGGGGGTGGGGAGGGAGAGGAATAGAGGAGTTGTTGAGTGTATATAGTTACGGTTATACAAGATGAGTAAATTCCAGATATCTGATGTATAACACAGTCATGACAGTTAACAATAAGGAATTATGTGCTTAAAATTTAAGAAGGTATATGTCATGTTGTATTCTTACCAAAAAAACCCAAACCAAACTAAACCCAAAACAAAGGGATACAAGGAAACTTTTGAAAGTGATGGATATGTTTATTACCTTGACTTTGGTGATGGTATAAGAAGTATATATACATATATCCAAACTTACCAAATGATATACATGAATTATATGCAGTTTTTTGTATGCCAATTGTATCTCAATAAAGCAGGAAATAATATTGGTTGGCTATTTAGTTTTAAAATTCAAAAAATGTATTGAATGTACACGATACTATCCTAGCTGCTAAGGGAAAACAAGAATGAGTTAAACAGGGAAGCTTCCTTCAAGTTGTTTATAAGTGAGGCCTACCCCACAACTAGCCCCCCACTCCCGCCACGCACTAGAACACAAGAAGGTTCAGAGACAGTGATGAGGGAGTTCAGAAAAATAGGTCATATCTTCTATGAAAACATCTTCAGGAGCTACCCCAGGAATGAGAAGGCATTTGAGCTGGACCCTGAAGAATGGGAAAGTTTGTGGACATGTAGAGATACTGAGTGTGAAGGTGCTGTAAACAGGTGACAATGTAAACACCAGCATGAAGACTAGAAATCTTAGAGAATACTAAGGGAGTCATGTTTGGCTCAAGAAAGGGAAAGTAGTAACAGATGTAGCTAGAAAAGCAGTTTCTAATAAGACCATAAAGACGATAAGTCAGTAAGGGGAGCTATTGGAGATATACTTTAGAGGCATAAAGAGAGTACATAAAGACAGTCAACAAATACTGATAGCTTAAACTCTGTCAGAGCCAGCGGGATGGAAAAATGGGAATAAAAATTAAAAACATTTAATGGATAGGGGTACCTGGCCTGTTTAGTTGGTAGAGCATGTGACTCTTGATCTCAAGGTCATGAGTTTGAGCCCCACATTGGGCACAGAGATTACTTAAAAAAAATATATGAAGGGCGCCTGGGTGGCTCAGTCGGTTAAGCGGCTGCCTTCAGCTCAGGTCATGATCCCAGGGTCCTGGGAGCAAGCCCCACATCGGGCTCCCCGCTCGGTGGAGAGCCTGCTTCTCCCTCTACCTCTGTCTGCTGCTCTGCCTACTTGTGCTCTCTATCTCTGTTAAATAAATAAAAAAATCTTTTAAAAAATATGAAAAAATGTCACATTTAATAAAATGTGTGGCATTTAGCAAAGACATTTTTGAAGTGAAAGAGGTCAAAGATGGTTCAAACTTTGAGTTTGAGTTTTGAAGGTGTACAAAGGAAATACAGCAGGAAGAATTGGTGTTGAAGGCAAGAAATTATGGGGACAGGTTATGAAATAATAGCCAGAAACCATTTTAATAATTAAAAGCACAGAAAGAATGTTTTGACTCCTAAAACTATGCCTAAACAAACAGGACATATGGTTTATACATGTGGGTCTGAAGTACTGGATGCAGAGCTCATTAAAACACAAATCATGCAGCACACCTTCCATCTATTTAAACTAACTGACTAGCTAACTAACACTGGAAGTGTAATTCTTTCAATATTTCAAAAACATCAGAAAAATCCATAAATCCCATCTGTTAGAGGTACACCTCCCAAAGCCTTCCATCGCCTTGCTCCCCTGTCGACTGGTTGTTCTCTAGACCTGCTGTCCTGCAACTTCCCATCTCCTGGATCTCCTGCTTTATTCCTTCTATTTGATGGAGCACATATTCCAGTTTTTGTTTTGTTTTTTTGAGTAAAGCGATAGAAGTTTATTAAGTGTAGATACAGAAAACGCTCTCAAGAGTGAGAGGGGAACACATCTTCCAGTTTTTCCTGATATGATGTATGGGACATACATATTTTGAGACTTCAATGTTTAAAAAGGTTATAATCCACCTTCACATTGGATTGCTCAATATAGAATTCTAGATTGGAAATAATTTTCTTTGGAATTTCAAAGCTATTATGTTCCATTTGTCTTCTGGCTTCCAGCATTAGTGTTGAGATGCCTGAAACAGTTCTGAAATGGGATCCTTTTTAAAAACAAAACAAAACAAAACAAAACTTAGTAGAGCTAGTCATTGTGAGTATAGACACACAATGTTACATTAGTTTTAGGTGTAAAACATAGTGATTCTATACGTTATGCTGTGTGCACCACAAGTGTAGCCGCCATCTGTCACCACACAACGCTATTACGGTATAAACTATATTTGAAATGGGATCCTTTTTACTGAACTTCCCTTGACATTTCTTGACTCTGCTGCTGGAAACTTTTAAGATCTTTTTTTGGTCCCTAGTGATCCGATGACAACAAAGTGTGATGACATACTTTAAAGTGTGTCTTTTTTCATCTAGTGTTCTGGTCCCTCAGTGAACTCTCTCGATCTGGGAACAAATGACCTTCACTTTCGGGAGTTTTCCTTCAGACATTTGACAATTTTCTCTCTTACATTTTTAAACTGTGTTGTCTTCCACTTTTTTGCACCTCCTGACCTGATTCTTTAATTTTGTCATTTATCTTCTATTTTATATATTACCTATTATCTGCTTTTAAAGAAATGTTTCTCAATTTTATCTCCCAATCTTTTTGCTACATTTTTCATTTTGACTATCATATTTCAAATTTCAAGAAATACTATTTTCTGGCTATTCCTACTTTTACAGAATCCCATTTTTTTTCCATACATGCGGTATCTCCCCTCATTCTGTAAATATATTAGTATTATCAATTTTCAAAAGTTTTATTTTGCTCCCTACATCCTCTGAGATCCATTTTTTTGTTTTGTTTTGTCCTTTTTTTTTAAGTAATCTCTACGCTCCATGTGGGGCTTGAACTCACGAGATCAAGAGTTGCATGTTCTACTGACTGAGCCAGCCAGATGCCTTTTTTTAAAAGAAGATTTTATTTATTGAGAGAGAGAGAGAGACAAGCAGGTTCCCGCTGAGCAGGGAGCCCGATGCGGGGCTTGATCCCAGAACCCCGGGATCATGACCTGAACTGAAGGCAGACGCTTAACTGACTGAGCCACCCAGGTGCCCCAGATGCCTGCCTATCTATCATCTATCTATCTATCATCTATTTTTATGCTATCTATTTATTTATATATTTTTATGCTAGCTATTTTTGTTGTCTTGAAGGCTTTCTTCAACCAACCTGTGATTTGAAATTCTTGGCTCATATATTGTATTTAAGAGAGAAACAACAAAAAGCTGTTTAGAAACTGTAATTAGCAGATTGGCAGAGCTGCTTAATTGGTGATTTCACTGTCGGGTGATCTGCCCGAGCTGTTTTATTGAGCACTCAAAGAGGAATCCTTCAATAGTATGGCTACTAAACTCTCTTCCTGGAAGCAGAGCAGAAGAGTGACAAGTGGGACCCATGAGTGAGACTGTGGTATTTACTTAATCTCTTGAGTTGTACCTCCCTTGCCCTCAGCTGTTTCTAGTGCCCTTAAGCCCAGTGTCTCTCCAGTAGTAAACTTCTGGATTCCTGCTGGAGTCAGAAGTGGCATGCTCCCAGCTATACAGGATGTAGAAGGGGATCTAGCTTTATAAACACACCTTTAAAATTTTTCACCTAGATCTTCTGTTTTTAGTTCAGTTATATCTCAACCTTCAGAGGTACCTGGTGACTCCAATTCCAGTACTTTTTTGAGACTGTTGCTCAAATTAACCCTCTTGTGGGTTGCTCCATTTCAGCTTAGTTTTCACCTTTCTCTGATCCATCAGGTTAATTAACACTCCTCCATCTGCTCTCCATCTTGTATTTCTGTAATGCTGTCTGCTCTTCCTCTTCTCCTATTAACTCCATACTTACAAGGGTATGCCTTTTTTTTTTTTAACTCATTTACATTCAGTTTAGAGCACTTTTGTTATAAAGGGGTCATAATTATACGTGTTCAACTCACCATTTCTAATAAGTACTTCCTTGTTTTTGATTTGCTTTACTTTGCTGCTGCATTTGAAACTCTAGACCACTCATTCTAGAAACTTTATCATCCTTTGTTTTCTGTGGCCAGATTTTTTCCTTTTGTCACATCATCTCACCTTCTTTCCTTGGTTATTTCTTCTTCCACTGCTTATCCCTTAACTGTTGTTGTTCCCCGAGTCTCTGTCCTCTTATGTTTTCAGTCACACATTTGCTATACACAACTTATCCGCTTACATGGCTTTAAACCACTTCCTTAATGCTGTTGACTCCCAAATCTGTATGTGGTGCCAGACTCACATAAAACTCCAAAACAAGAGGAAAAAAGGGCCCTGTCTCCCTATATCCTACTCAGGAAAAACAAACACACTGGAGCCAAAACAGGTCCTCCCTCTAGAAAAATAGCAGGAGTGAAGGAAGGCATTCAACTTTATAAAGGCAAGAGAAAGAGCCAAAGAAGAGCTGTATTAGTCATGATACTGGAGCTTTTGCTGCAATAAAAAGGAATCCCTCGATCACATGGACTTAACACAAAAAAAGTTTCTATCTCTGTCATGCAAAATCTGCTATGGATTGGGGCAACTCTCCAGGGCAGCTGTTCTCCTATACTGGCTCACTACTCCCGGCATCATCAGTTTCACAGAACTTCCATTTCAGCACATGTTGTGAATCTCACCGCATTAGGAGAGGAGAGAACTGCTTAGTCAAACACAGGCAATTTGGAGGTGAAATATGTCAGGTTTCCATTCATTGGCCAAAGCAAGTCACATAGTTACCCCTAGCTTCAATGGCATAGGAAAGAATAATCCTCTCTGGCCCTGAGAATTGGATACTGTTGAACGGTAGTAATTTACAGCATTGCAAATATTAATTGTAAATAGAAAATCTGGCCTTAAACAAAGTACATTTTTATTTTCATACTTCCAGTACCTAATTTGGTGGTGTCAATATATGTTGAATTCAGATAGAGTTTGGGGATGATTTGATAAGTCTCTTTGAAAAGATGTTCAAGAAAAGTCTGAATCAATGCCTTATTTTCTTCCCAAAACAAACAGGAACATTCCCAATCCTTCCACTGACCTCCCTGCTGGGTTCACAGATAGAGCCATTTTTCAAAAATAGTACTTCCAGCATCTAAATATTTGAAGCCTCATTAAGAACTCGAGTTTAAAGTTTGCAAAGAAGGCATTTCAAGCCATACTGCTTTTATTTGCTTTGATCAATAATCCTCCCCAACCGCAAACACGATGGAAGACCCAGAAAGGAAAAAATGTTATAAAATTTTGCCCTGAGACAAATAGGTGTGTGTATGTGTGTGTGCATGTATGTGTGTGTATTTGGTGTGCAGGTGCACTTTTTATGGTGGGTGTGGGACCGTCAGTCTTGTTGCCCATAGGTATGCTTAAGGACAGATAAATATGAGCTTCATGGAGCATGAAATTAAGCACAGGAGTTTTGTGTGCCAACTGATAGCCCCTCTCATATTTTCTACCTTTCTTCCATAAGATATTATATCTTGACCTGTGACGGGCACTTTCCAATATGTAGATGAGATCATTAGATGATGAGAGGTAGTGTTAAATGACTGATGTAGAGAAATGCAAAGGATCTGAAAGAGAGATTGTCCCTTCAGGGTTTATTTTGCATTTCTCAGGTGTTCTGTAGTTCCTTTCTTTAATAAAAGCTTTGTTTTTTAAAAACAAATTATATACATTTACCATAAACAATTCAAGTAACAGATACAAGTGCAAAGGAGTAAAAAAAAAAAAATCCAATATCCCAAGAATAATAATGACCAGTATTAACACCAGGTGAACATTGTTCTAGGCATCTAATGATCTGAATACAACCATCCTCTGGTTTTTCTCCTACCCTGCTGGCTCTTCTGCCTCTTCCAGTCTCTCATGGGTGAAGAGTCCCAGGTAAGCCCCAGACCCTCTCCTCATCTCCGTCTTTACCCCAATGGGAACTTGGCCAGTTCTATAGCTTTAAATATCTGGATGCTGATGGTTCCCACATTTATATCTCCAGCTTTGTCCTTTGGAACAAGGACAAAACAGCTAGATTGCAAGGAGTTGGAATGCTGAGAAACAGATACAGGCATGCTGAGAAAATAGAGATCCAATTGGATTCTCTTTCTTTTAGCTCTAAAGTTACATGGGCCTCTGACATACTGTTTTACTGTTAACACTATTTTTTAAATCTTACTGCCTTTTAATACTGCCTATCATTTGTTGAGCACCTACTACATGTTAGGTAATATGCCACGTGCTTTACATATATTATCTTATTTCATCCTCATGATTCTTAGGGTAGATTTTAAGAAATAACAAGAAACTCAAAACTAAGACTTAGAATGATAAACAACTTGTCCAACTGATACAGTTAGTAGATGAGTTAGAGTTAGGATTTGAACTCAGGGGGACCCATGCCATTTCTGTATGCTGTATGGCCTCCATTTGCATTTCAATGTAAATTTTACTATCAGTTTAACAATTTCGTACACACACAGAGACACAAACCCAGCTGGGATTTTGATTGACATTGTGCTGAATTTATAGATTAATTCAGAGAGAACAGACATCATATACTTTGTGTTTTCCAAACTTTAATTGGTATTTCTCTCCATTTATTTAAGTCTTCTTTAATTTTTCTTTTTTTTTTTAAAGATTTTATTTATTTATTTGAGAGAGAGAATGAGAGATAGAGAGCACAAGAGGGAAGAGGGTCAAAGGGAGAAGCAGACTCCCTGCTGAGCAGGGAGCCCGATGTGGGACTCGATCCCGGGACTCCAGGATCATGACCTGAGCCGAAGGCAGTCGCTTAACCAACTGAGCCACCCAGGCACCCTTCTTTAATTTTTCTAATTGCCTTTCATGCTTTTCATTGTGAAGCAGCAATCCATGTACCGTAATTCTGATGGTGCTAGGGAGTTCCAGGGGTCAGAATCCTAAGGTGGGAAACTGAGGGATGAGAAGTGCCAAAAGGGAACTACATAAATGTGGGCAGAATAAATGATTAAAGGTCCCACTAAATAAAGCAACAATTCAGGAATTTAAAAATGGACAGTAATAGCTGGGTGTATAACGTATCAGAACGTGTACACAGCAAACAGCCTTGTGCCCTGCCAGCAAGAGAGATGCCAGGAACTCTGGAAGGTATTTGCATGATGTAATCTACTGTGGACTGTTGATTCAGCAGCAACTTTTCATGAGGAGGAGACTGTGATTATTAACTGAGGCATGATGTCTGTCATCTTTAAAAGTGAAGGGCAGGCTAGGCTGAATCCAGGCCCTCCTGCTCTCCCTCTTCCATAACCTTCTCTAACCTGCTGGCCCTCTCTTCAGCAGCCTCACAATTTCCTCAGGACCTTCCTCTTGCCACCCACATGCACCTGCCTTATTCTGTATTTCTCCATAGCTCTAGACATAGACCCCAAGCCCTCCTCTCTCCCCATCTCCTCCATTTACTCAGATTTAGGATATTCAAATGTTCAGAGAAAGGGAATGGATAAGGGATCCAATTAGTACACATTAAATGTGTATTAAACAACAGATAGCTAGGTAGATATTTCTCAAATTAGGGTCCAAAGACATAATCCTAGAGGTGTGAGAGGTTCATAGGAATTTGGATAATGAGAGCTAATATTTATCAAGCACTCACCATGTTCCAGGTATTATTTGAAATGCTTTACATGTATTAATTCATTTAGTTTCACTATAGCCCTATAAAGCAGATGCCTTATTTCCATTCAACAGATGAGCAAATTTAACAACATGCCTTTATTCCATCAGATGAGCGTCCGTGAAAGATTAAGTTATCAGCTCAAAGTTAGAGAGCTAGTAAATGGAGGAGTGAGGACCCAAACCCAGGAAGTCTGGCTCCAGAGCTAATGATTTTACCTCTTTGCAATGCTGTCATCTGGGTCTTGATTGAGACTGGATGGGCCAAGATGGCCCCATAAATGTGCCTGGTAGTTAGCTGGGGTTACTGGCTGTTCCCTCCTCCTCCGTGTGGTCTTTCTAGCAGGATACTCCGGAGTTCTATGTATGGCAGCTGAATTCCAAAGGGCAAATGTCACGTGGAGAATTACCTTGATGCAATGGCAGGTTCCAAGTACACCACCACACAGACTCTACCATAGGTCACAGGACAGATGGGCTTATAAACCAAATGAAGACACCTGAATCACACTGTTTATGTGGCAGCTTTAGAACATGTTCCCAAATTCTTTGGCATTGTTCCCATTGAATTCTCTTGAATCTTGGCTGGCTTTAGTAGCTTGCTGGTAGCTAGCAGAGTACAGTAGAAATGATGCTGCATGACTTTTTTTTTTTTTTTAATTTATTTATTTGAGAGAGAGAGCGTGCACGTGCATGCAGTGGGAAGGGGCAGAGGGAGAGAGAAACTCAAGCAGACTCCCCACCGTGTGTGGAGCCTGACACAGGGCTTGATCTCACCACCCTGAGATCAGACCTGAGCTGAAACCAAGTGATGGACGCTTAACCGACTACAACACACAGGTGCCCCTCTGCATGACTTCTTAGGCTATGTCAGAAAAGGCCATGGGCCTGGTTCTTTTCAGACACCCGCTTTGAGGGAAGCCAGCCAGGAAGGGAGAAGTTCTGCCTTGCTGGAGGGGCTGAATGAAGGTACACTGGTTCACAGTCCCAGCTAAGCATGCAGCTAGCCAATAAGCCAGCATCAATCCTCAGCCACATGAATGTACCATCTTGGGCATCCAGCCAGTCGCTGCAGTTAGCTGACATCTGATTGACATCTTATAAGAGACTCTAACAATGAGCTGCCTAGCAAGGGGAAAGATAAACCAGCTTAGGATAGCAAGGTGGAAGACCACAGTATCTGAATTTTGTTTTACGCAATGTTCATATGTCCTAACCTCCCTGCTGTGCCAGTCTTCTCTGCAGGTGGTGTGGTTTTAAGGACCACAGAGGAAAGTAAGAGAGGAGGTCCTGGAACCAACATATATCTGTTCTGTCAGAGATGAAGTAGCAAGTGTGTCTGGTCATAACTGTAGCTGGCCATTAGCTGGCTGAGTAGCTAGGGGTTTATCTGCTTTTCTTGTAGACTACACGAGGCCACGGTGAGACTATAATGCGTGTCACTAGTAGGTGGCCAATGTAGGGATGACATAGTTGTGTCTAGAGGTAGTATAATCTCTACCTTATTAATATTTAAAGGTCACTTGGTCTATCTCTTTCTATCTAAAGTAGCACTTTCATTTGTTCCATCCTTTTTATCTAAGATCAACATGTATCCATTTACCCCAGGTTTAATGTCTCATAAGCAAATTATGTCTACATTTTAGATTGTTATTTTCTATAGCAGACTTGAATAATCATAAATCATCCAGCAAACACATTACAAGTCCCAACGAGCAAGCCCTTAGATCAGGGTTGTGATGTCCCACTTACCGGCTAAAGCAGGTCACACAGCCAAGCCCACAGTCAATGTGGGACAGGTCTACACAAAGGAATGGATACCATAAGCCACGATTCATTGGAACCACTATTCTAGTAACATACCACTAACACACTTAGAAAATGGTTGAGCCAGTTGTCAAACTTTCAGTCTTCTGTTTCTGGAGTTCACCCACAAAACTGGTGTCCTAAAGACTGTTAGGAATGGGTTCTTAGTGAATAGCTTTTCCAAACCTCACTTCCCAGGCCCTGCCCCAAGCTCAATGAGTCAGAATCCCTTGTGGGTAAGAGATATAGGAGAGAAGAATTTGAGACTGAAATAACTCTGCAGAGGATTCCAACCCGCACTGGGGATGTAGAGGGTTTCAAAAACAAGAAAGACACAAGTCTTCACACCTAACTTCATTTTCCACAGAGCACATTTTTTTTTAAATAGTCTCTACACCCAAGGTGGGGCTTCAGCTCACCACCCCAAGATCAGGAGTCACATGCTCTTCTAACTGAGCCAGCCAGGCACCCCTCACAGAGCATATTCTTTTTTTTTTTTTTTTTTAAGATTTTATTTATTTGACAGAGAGGGACACAGCGAGAGAGGGAACACAAGCAGGGGGAGCGGGAGAGGGAGAAGCAGGCTCCCCGCTGAGCAGGGAGCCCGATGCGGGGCTCGATCCCAGGACCCTGGGATCAGACGCTTAATGACTGAGCCACCCAGGCGCCCCCACAGAGCACATTCTTAACTGCCACAAAGAGGCTGCCTTGAAATTTTTAAAAAAAAATGCTTTTCATGGTTAAGTTAGAGCAGTGGTTCTCAAACTTTTGTGTGCATCAGTATTAACTGGAGGGCTTGTTAAAACACAGATGAGTGGGCCCAAACCCCAGCTTCTGATTCAAGGGGTCTAGAGCAGAGTAGGCCAATTTTCAGGCTTAACAAGCTCTGCTGTCCGGGAACCACACTTTGAGAACCGCTAAGTTAGAGCAATAGAATGATTTAGCGGTAACATTCCTCCCCCGACTCACATTTATATATTGCACTTACATGATTATAGCACATTTACTACATACCAGGTGTTGGCCTGGTGCAGCCGCGGATAAGACAAGGGTAAGATTTCGATCTTGATTGCGCTTGAGCAGATTTACTCTCTAAGTGGATCTAGGCTCGAAGGCAGGAAGCCTAAGTGTCATTAGGTTCAGATAAAGGGGAGATCTTCCTTAGGAGGAGATAAAGAAAGGAAAGGTTGGAGTAGACCGTTGAGCTTGGCCCTGAAAGAGGTCTAGGACCTGGACACGTGCAAACAGTGCAGAATCGCAAAAATTCTTCTCGCCTTGGCAAAGAGAAAAACAAAAACCAAAAACAAACCTTGGCAAACAGCCGGAAAAGATCTGTGACATTCTTGCTCCAGCATTAACGGCCTGCAAGCTGCTGGCATCACAACGAGGAAGCGGATTTTCGCTGTCAAGGCCTCATTCTCAAACCCCTGGCCTCGCCCTCCCTTTGGAGCTCCCAGGGCGGGTGCCTCAAAGACCGGAGTGCCTGGCCGAAGCCACGGTGGGGGCTTCAATCCCCAAAAGCCTGAGCAGGACGCTGCCCGCCCCCCCCCCCCCCCGAGGTTCCGAGCGGTTGGAGGCCCGTGCCGGGCGAGGGGGGGCCGTACGCTGGAGCACCGCTCCGAACAAGCTCCAGGTTTAGGCCTGGCGCTTGGGCGCAGCGGTGGCAGCGGCACTACCGCCGAGCAAGAAATCCAGAGCTGTTTTTCCCCGTTCCCTGCGTTGGACTTAAAGGTGGCGCCAGCACCTGGACGCGCGCCGTCAGTTCCTCCACCATCACGCATCGGAGGAGGTGTGGACTCCTGCGCACGCCCCCAAGTCCGGTGGGAGCATGGCCGGGGAGCTCGCGGACCGCGCTTGCGCGGCCCCGCCCCGTCCCTTCGCCCCGCCCCGTTAGCCTCTATACCGCCGCTAGGGGTAGCGGCGGCGGCTGTGGCCTGGAGCGCGGCCGCTTTGAGGGCGCGGGAGCCCTACGGAGCGCCGACGAGGGCAGGCAAGAGGGTGGGAAAGCCGTCAGGAGCGAAGGGCGGCGCCGAAGGAGGGCGGTGCGTGGCTGACTCATCTCTCTGGAAGATCAAACTGACAGAGACAAACCCTAGCCGCCCGCCCGCGCCGCCCCTCCTCAGCCGAGGGGCGCCCGCCCGCACCGCCCACCCGCCCTCTCCCCGCCCGGCAGCCTCCGGAAAGTTTTTCTCGTCGGAGGGACCGGAGCCGCCGCGGGCCTTTCAGAAGGGAAGGGGGACAGAAAAGGAGGCGATCGACGCGCGGGCCCGGGGAGTGCATGGTGCCCGGTGCCTCTGCTGCCAGTCAGGAGGACATTGGGGCGGGGTCCGGCTGAGCCTACCTCCTTCTTCCCCCTGCCTCGCCAGAAATCGCCCTCCCGGACTGCCGCGGGGGTCCCCGCTCCTCAGCCCGCCATGTCCCGGCTGCTGCCGCTGCTGAGGAGCCGGACCGCGCGCAGCCTGAGGCCCGGCCCGGCCGCCGCCGCCGCCGCCGCCGCCGCCGCCGCCGCGCCCCGCCCGCCGTCCTGGTGCTGCTGCGGGCGGGGGCTGCTGGCGCTCGCGGCCCCTGGCGGCTTCCGAGGGCTGGGCACCCACCCCAAGAAGGAGCCCATAGAGGCGCTGAACACCGCGCAGGGCGCGCGCGACTTCATTTACAGCCTGCACTCCACCGAGAGGAGCTGCCTGCTCAAGGAGCTGCACCGCTTCGAGTCCATTGCCATCGCCCAAGGTAAGAGGTCGTGAGGGGCGAGCCTGGGGGCCCGGAGTCCCCACCCCCCGTCGGCGCCCCGGGAGCCCTCCCGCCCCTCGGCCCGGGACCCCTGCTGCCGGTTCCCCTCGCCCGCCTGGCCTCGCGCCTGGGACGTCCGGCCCGGGGCCGGGGGTTGGTGTGTGTATATTGGGGGGGGGGGATCTTCCGCGCCTCCTGAGTGTCCCCAGGGCGGGTAGGACAGGCGCGGATCGTGCCAGGCAGCCCGGACCGACGCTTGGCTGGTTCCTCCCCAGCCTCAGAAGCGAGCTTCAGCCCAGATTGTCGACCGATACTGTTTCGTTTGTGCTTTGATTTGTTGTGTGCCTCCCCTCCCCAGCCCTCCTGTCCCCCTAAGCCCTTGCTGCTTTCTTGTGAACGTGCAGCTACGCAGGTGGCATGCCTTGTCTGCTTGGAAAGTACCGCAAACCCGAGAGGCAGGAAGAAACTTTCTTGAAAGGTTATCAAACCAAGATGTATGGGTGTCCAAAAGAAGGGTAGTGCTTCCTACTTAGCTGTGTGTTTGCACGCACATCGAGGTGTACTAAGCAGCCAAAGGAAACATTTTCCTGGGAAATGGAAAGAATGGATCAAACCGGCAACAGCAGATACATAACTTGCAAGCCCCTATAGGTTCGGCGCTGCACAAGTTAAACTCCACAGTTTTTGTTGTTTCCCCAGAGGTTGAAAGAATGAAGTAATTAAGAAGGTATTTTTCTGGGAATCTGGCTCTACAATGAAAAGCAGACTTCTGCTTTAAAGTAATGTGGAGCGGTGAAAGCAAGGCTGTTTTTAAGCTAGCATGTTAAAATAGGATATTGTTAAAAATCAGTGCAGAATGCTGTAGGTCTGAATTTGAGTGCAGGTGAAAAAGCTTAAGAATTCCGAAAATCAAAAGGATGAAAGAAGTAAGTGATTCATTCCACCTTAAAATATTTTTGCAGTTTAAATACAGTAGTACAGACGAAATACATAAAACAGACAAGATACATTGCTATTTTATATTACATTCTGATGTGTTTGACATTTTTTAAAAAGTTTACCCACCTTCCCAAAGTTGATAGGTACATAAACATCCCATAGATTCCTCAGTTTAGAGTACATGGATTGGAACGTGGCATTTGATTTGCCAGAGGCACTTGAAAGTGTTTCTTTGGCCTACGTACAGGAATGAAGGAAGGTCATATAAGCATGACTTATCTATACTGCTTCTTCGGAAACTTTTTCTTGCTTTGCCTTTGCACTGCTTTTTTTTCCTACGTTCAGGGAATCGTGGACCGATTTATAGTACTGGATATTCCAGATATTGTCTGTGCACAATGCTTTTAAGGAAAAATGTAGCATCATAATCAGTTATTAAGTGTGTAATCATGCTGTTATATGAAGCAATAATCATATTTGTAAGGTATGTTTGTACTCACTTTGTGGTTTTAAAATACTCAGTTCTGAAAATGTGCTCCTGGGAAAACAACATAGCCCGTCATCTATGCTGTAACATTAATTTTAGAAACGTTTTCTCCATGGACAACACTATTTGAACATACATTAGGCCTTGTCTAAGTAATTTCTTGGAAATTCCTCTGCATTAACATTGTTACAAGTTTGCAGGGCCCTATTAATATAATTTTGACAGTTCTTGAAAAGCACATCCTGTGATACAACTGGATAAATTTTACCTCCTATCTTACTGTTTTAGCACATGGCAGTAGTATTGCAGTAGAGAGGCTGCATTTTCCACTGAAGATAATTTTAAATTGGACATGGTTTTTTTTTTTTTTTTAGATTTTATTTATTTATTTGACAGAGAGAGACACAGGGAGAGAGGGAACAGAAGCAGGGGGAGTGGGAGAGGGAGAAGCAGGCTTCCCGCCGAGCAGGGAGCCCGATGTGGGGCTTGATCCCAGGATCCTGGGATCAGGAGCTGAGCCAAAGGCAGACGCTTAACAACTGAGCCACCTAGGCGCCCCTTGACATGGTCTTAAATATTTTGGAAAGGACCTATAAACTTCAGTCAGTGGAGATCAGTTAGCATCAAATAAACTTAGTAAGTATGTAAGTTATATGAGAGGGAAGTTAGTAATTTGTCTTCTTTATTCAAGATAAACTGGTGAAAATATGGGAAACAATGTGGTAGTCAAATGCCTATCTCCTGTTCATAAGCCAAAGAACTTGAGAGTTTAAATCAACTATTTTAGCCAGTATTGATGACTAAATTATTGCCCGTTGACTCAAATGATACTTACTGATGCTGCTGCTTTAATTTTTAGTACAGTCTTCATGTTCCTTGTTGTGTTCATTACCAATATATACAGTTCCTATGGAGATCACTGAAATCATTTTTCCCCCAATCAGATAAATGAAAAGCTCCCATGTTTTTCTTTTATTGTTGCATTTTGTATGTTTTTAAATACCCAACTCATGTACTAAATGTATGGGGGTACTAAATGCATTTTCTAATTAAATAAATTATGTTAAAAGGACTGTTTCATATTATAGGAAATCTTATGTGTTCTTAGAAAGTGGGCTTGTATGAGCGAAAGAAGTGTTCTGGATTTGGTGTGGAAACATCACAGGAAAAAAATCATCTATGCTTTGATATGCCTGTGAAATCTATTGTTGAAATTTGGTACTTTGCCCTTATCTTTCTTATGTGTTTTATCAGTAGGCATGTGATATGGTCTGTGACAAGATAAAGCTGTGACAAGATTCTAAATAGATAAGGCAAGCTTTGTGGGATGTCTTATCGTAGTTAAATAGGATATTGTGATTTTTAAATTACAAAATGATTTCCTTCCCAATTTTAAAAAAGTTGATATTGTGTTCCCAGTGTACCTATTCAACCTGATCTCTGTTCTTCCAGAAACAGTCCGTATTTTACTGATAGTACTTTGTTGGCTCATTGTTTTTAGAAGTAGAACTGGCAAACTGACATTACAGTTGCCTTTCAATTTTAGCCAAGATTTTAAAAACAAATTTTTCTCCCATTTTTGCAATTACTATTTCTATTTATAATTTTCTTTTACTTTTAAAACATGAGTTTGGTTTTTGAAGAATAGGCAACGCTTATTGTATTAGTTATACATTGCTGTATAACAAATTGCCCTAAAACATAGTGGCTTAAAAGAAACATGTTTTATTTCAGTTTCTGGGGATTAGGAATCTTGTATAGGCTTAATAGGATGTTTCTGACTCAGGGTATTTCACAAAGTTGTTTGAATCAAGCTTTTAGCTGGGGCTGCATCAGCTGAAGTCTTGCCTGGGGCTGGAGGGTCCATTTTCAAAAAGGCTCACTCACATGGTTGTTGGCTGGAAGTCTCATTTCTTGCCATGTGGGCCTCTCTACATGGCTGCCTAAGTGTTCTCAACATGGTAGCTGGCTTCCCCCAGAATGAGTGATAGGAGAGAGTGAGAGCCTAAGCTGGAAGCCACAATATTTTAATAACCCAATCTTAGAAGAGATAGTCCATTTCTTTTGTCCTGGTACATGGTAGGAGGGTACCTTACAGGGTGCAAATACCAGGAGGTAGAAATCACTGGGGGCCATGTTGGAGGCTACCTTCCACATTTACTTAAAAGTGTTAAAATTAATGTTTATTGGAGAATTACACAGAGGGATAATAGTTGGCTTTGGGGGAGACACAATGAAGGATATGATTTGAAAAAGGGAGGTTCTGAGGGAATATTTTTGTTAAATGTGTACTCCAGGTATTTTTAAAATGAGATTTCTTTTACATATAGTAGACAAGAAATGTATGGCGGTGAACAGAGTAGTTTTTCTATTAATGTTAGATCTTAATGAGCTTGCATTTTTTTCTGTTTCTCTGTGAAAGTGGTAATTGTGTACATTTTAAATTGCCTTTTTTTTGCCATTTATCTACATCTGAATAGATATGCCATATAATTCTAAACTTAATCTTGTAATTTTCACCTTTTGTGATTATTTATTTAAGGTAGGATGTTTCATTTTGAGAACTTGCCATATACAACAAGAGGCCTTTGGCAAAATGAAAGGCTGGAAGATTAAAATCTGATATTCATGTGGATACTGAGAATACTTAAAGACAAGACTTTTCATGGAGTTCTGATTCACTAGGAATCTTCGACTCTTTAACAAGAGTATCCTCATTTTTCTCAGCCCATGGTAATGTGAGAAAGTAACAACTCAGTTAAGCTATTGGTTTCTGGGATGAATTGGAGAAAATTGTGTGTTTGCTCAAAGAGAATAAAAAGAGAGCAAGAAAAACATTTCATATTCCAAATTAAGATATGTGAATACAGATATTTCAGGGCCTTGGTTGAAATAGTAAAAGAGGAATAAGGTGTAGCTCACACTAGAACCAGCAAGAGAGAGAGGAAGAACCAGGATGGGGGTATGAAGGATGAACTGAGTCAGGAAGAATAAGAGATCTCTAATAAGCTGAGCGCTTTTTTTTTTTTTTAAGCTGAGAGCTTCTGTATCATTGGGCCCACATAAGTTAAATGAAGCTTTGCTATAGTCAGTTATTTTACCAATATGGAAAGAACCTAATTATAGCAGTATATTCCAACAAACTTAATTCTGAATATTTTAGAGTTACTTGCATAGTGGAGTAGTCTTATTACTAAGGATTACTGCCAGCAGAAAATAGCTAACACAAATAGGATTTTTTTCCTTCCATTATAAAATGGTTATGTACTGTTTAAAAATCTCTGATCGTCACTCACGTATACCTTGATATTCACAGTCATGTGTGACTTAAAAAAACAACTGTTCTATTACATTTCATGATTTTGTGGATCAGGAATATAGGCAGGGCTTGGCTGGATGATTTGTACTGTTTCATGTGGTATCTATGGAGGTCACTTCATAAATTTCAGCTAGCAGATGTGCTGGTCACAGGGTCCAAGATGGTTTTACTCACATGTCTGGTACTTTGGTGGAGGTGGCCAGAAGCTGGGTTCATCTGGAATGGTTGACCAGAGTAAATGCCCCTGACCTCACTAGCACAACATTCTTAAGATGACTCTAGTACTTAGATGGGTCAGGACCCACAGAGAAAAAGTTCCAAGAGGGCTCCGTAGAAGCTGTAAGATTTTGTATTAGTTTTCTGTTGCTGCTATAAAAAGTTACCACAAAGTTGGTGGCTTAAAACAACATGGATTTATTGTCTTAGAGTTCTAGAGGTCTGAAGTCCAGAAGGAGACTTAAGGGGCCAAAATAAAAGCGTCAGCAAGACCCAGCCCTTCTGGAGGCTCCGGGGGAGAATCTGTTCCTTGTCTCTTCCAGCTTGCAGCTGTCCTTGGTTCCTGGCCACATCATTCTGATTTCCGCCTTGGTTGTCACATCATCCTCTCCTTCATTTACCTTTTCGCATCTACCTCACATGATTACATTTAGGGTCCACCTGGATAACCCAGGATAATCTCTTTCAAAATCCTTAATTTAGTGACACCTGCAAAATCTCTTCTGCCATGTAAAATAAGGTATTCACAAGTCAGAGGATTAGGATATGGGCATATTTGGGGGCCATTCTCTAGCTTCCCGCAGACTTGTTATGACCTAATCTTGGAATTCCCAGAATGTCATTTCTGCTGCACGTTGGTTATGGAAATCACTAAGACCAGGGCTGATTCAAGGAAGGGAAATTAGGAGCATTCCATGTAGATAACCATACCTAATAATTGTAGTTTATTCCTTTATATCAGTATGTTAAAAAATTAATCATTTCTGTTAGAATCTCTTTCTCTATTAATGCATACCGTTAGCATACTAGGTGTTTAAGACTTTTGGACATTCGTTCTTGTACGAGCGCTAGTACAGTGACTCCTTTTATATTTGAGATGTTTAGGACTCCTTTTTCTGTATCAAGATTTCTCAACCTTAGCAGTATTGACATTTCGGGCTGGATAATTCTTTGTTACGGGGGCAGTGCTCCACACAGGATATTTAGCAACATCCCTGTCCTCTATCCACTAAATGCCACTAGTGCCCTCCCACCTTCCTCACCCTCAGTGTGTAACCAGTCATGTCTCCAGACATTGCCAGATGTTCCTTGGAGGAGACTCTGGGTTGGGGGTAAGGGGAGGAGTGTAGCAAAATTGCCCTGGTGGAGAGCCGTTGCTTTATATGAAATGCTATAAGGCTATGTCTTCTTCAGTCCTCTGCCTTATCTCCTTGTCTTCTCTCATCCAGTGATACTTGCTATTACCAGTATATTCTCTGTACTTCAAGCTTATTGCTTTATTTTCATTTATTTGTCTCTGGATAAAGACGGAGACCTATCCTCCCTATCAGACTCCTCACTTCTCTATCAAATAAATGAGTGCTCTGATAACTGGTTTCCTTGACTGTGTTGCTTCTTCACTTCTAAGTTCTTGACTAAATTCTAAATATTACACGCTTAGAAAATACGGCTTCAGGAAAGTTCAACACTGCTTCAGTTTCATTCACCAGCAATTAATTTGGTGTTGTCCACCTCAGTAGTCACTTAGTGCTTACTTTTTATAGCAATTATGAGAAGCAGATTTTTATAAACAAATCTGTGTATAGGAAAATTAAAATAATAGGTCTGCAATTTATAGGCTCATCCAGAAAGTTAGGTAGAACTAAAGATAATGGATGATCTTTTTTTTTTTAAAGATTTTATTTATTTATTTGAGAGAGAGAGAATGAGAGAGAGAGAGCACGAGAGGGAAGAGGGTCAGAGGGAGAAGCAGACTCCCTGCTGAGCAGGGAGCCCGATGTGGGACTTGATCCCGGGACTCCAGGATCATGACCTGAGCCGAAGGCAGTGGCTTAACCAACTGAGCCACCCAGGTGCCCCAAGATAATGGATGATCTCGCGTGTTGGGATGACTAATATTGAACCGTTATTAGTGAAGATTGTTTCAGGTTTTCTTTTTTTTTAAGATTTTATTTATTTATTTATTTATTTATTTATCAGAAAGAGAAAGAAAGAGTGAGCGAGTACACGCACAAGTAGGGGAGCGGCAGGCAAAGGGAGAAGCAGGCTCTCCACCAAGCAAGGAGCCCGATGTGGGACTCGGTCCCAGGACCCCAAGATTGTGACCTGAGCCAAAGGCAGACACTTAAATGACTGAGCCACCCAGCCGTCTCTGTTTCAGATTTTCTAAAAATAGGGATAAGTTTGCATAACCACATTCTGGTCTAGTTTTCTTTGGCATATGATAGTGTAAAGCTAACTGGAACAAATAGGGACGAAATCCCTGAGTGCAGATTTTATTAGCATCTTGCTCAATTCAGCTGAATTAATTAGTATGTAGATTTATAGGACTCTAGCCTTATCTTTGACTCATAGGTTTATATCTGTTTTAAGTTAATGAAAACAACTACATAAGAACAAAGTAGTTGTATGTTAAAATATAATAACTCAGTTATCCTAAGTTACCTGGTAAATGAGAGACTCTTAGAGGCAAAGGACATTACAGGTAACAAGACGTCATTTCCCTTAAGCTCTACTTTGATGGCTGTTTGTAGTGGCATATTTGAATGTATTGCATTTTTCTCTACCTTAGTAAAAATATAATGAGCACAATTTAGTTTCTACCAGATGTCAGTATCTTTATATACTATATTTTAATACTTTTCTTTGGGGCTACTTCTATTTGTAGACATACTAGTCATCACACCAAATGCCTCCAGAACACTGTGCCATTTCAGTTGGCATGTTTTTTAGACGCTGTCATAGTGGTAGTGAATGTGTGGGGCTTATAAGCCCCTCCTCCCACTCCCTGGTGCCCTCAGACAATTCTGTTCTCATTCATCCCTGGTGCTTGTGTTAAACTCTTTTCTACTATGAAAGGAGGTCTGCTTCTTGATATCTCTGTTATTGTTTCT
Organism: Zalophus californianus; assembly: GCF_009762305.2. NCBI lineage: Eukaryota > Metazoa > Chordata > Mammalia > Carnivora > Otariidae > Zalophus > Zalophus californianus. The sequence goes on along the minus strand of NC_045598.1, from coordinate 174,988,296 downwards.
AATGTCTACTCTTTGTCACTCTTCCATAGTGTTTTTTAATTTTTTTTCTTTCTCTTTCATTCTCTCTCTGTTTTTTTCATCCCCCTATGTTTCCCAATGGGGTTTACTCCTGATAGACCCTTAAAGGTCATTAGACCACTGTTCTCTTGCTAACCAATTGTATTTATTACATTGTTATTGATCTTTTGACTCCTCAGATCTTACACTAAAGATCTTGTGAGTATTTTTTGCTAACATCTGGATATGACTGTTCAAAGGATTATTGTTTTAAGCACATAAAAGGTAGTTAACTGAGACATTTACTGTTTTTAAAGTTTCAGGGAATTATTTATTTATTTATTTATTTATTTATTTATTTATTTATTTGACAGAGAGACAGTGAGAGAGGGAACACAAGCAGGGGCAGTGGGAGAGGGAGAAGCAGGCTTCCCGCAGAGCAGGGAGCCGGATGCGGGGCTCGATCCCAGGACCCCGAAACTATGACCTGAGCCGAAGGCAGACGCTTAACCACTGAGCCACCCAGGCACCCCAGTTTCAGGGAAATTTAAATTAGAATGTGCTCTTACTTGGTTTACATTTTCTGTTTTCTTTCTGAGTTTTAGGGTAGATTATTTAGTACACTGTGTTATTAGAAACACTTATAATTTTGAAAACAGTCTAGTATTTTGTAACACAACTTCTGAATTTCTATTGTATAAGGGTTCTTATATTTTATAGAAGACATCCTATTACTACCACTATTGCTGTTGCTAACGTCACCTTTACTACCATTAATTAGCAATTATGGAGTATTTGCTATGTGCCAGACATACTGAGATAAGTGAATTTTCAGGTAAGTATTTTATTTCTCTCAGAGAGAGAAGGAATTATTATTTTTTTTCTAGAGACTAAGAAACTGAGGCTCAGATTTCTTGCCCAAGATCCTACAATCTGTGTGGCAGAGCAGTTTTTAATTTAATTTTTTATTCCACCTTCCTGGGTACTCGGACTTGGGATTTTTAACACACATTGGGGGAAAAAAGTAGCACCTCAAATGCTCAAAAAAGTCTCATGTGCTGGTTAAAATACCTTAGTCTATCTTCTGTATATTTGTACTATATATAACATTCAACAGAAAAGCAAATGTGGCATTGTTACTTTGAAAATAAGGGAAGCCAAAGTAAAATCAATATGCAAAAAAATGTTTATAAACCTCTTAAAATGTTTATATGTGAGAATTTTTGAAGAGTCAGAAAACTAGTGTTTGGGACTTCTGACATAAATTTCTATTTTTTAAAAAAAGATTTTATTTATTTGACATAACGAGAGAGAGAACGAGCACAAGCAGGGGGAGCAGCAGAGGGAGAGGGAAAAGCGGGCTCCCCGCTGAGCAGAGAGCCCGATGTGGAGCTCAGTCCCAGGACCCTGGGATCATGACCTGAGCTGAAGGCAGATGCTCAACCAATTGAGCCACCCAGGCACCCCCCCATAAGTTTCTAATTTTAATTTTAATTTTCCTTAAATTTTTTGAGTGAGTTGTTGGATTTTTATTTTAAAATATGTAGCACACTATTCATAGGAAAGCTTTCCAGCTTTGAAAATTTATTTATTTAGCAAATATTTGTTACTGTACCTACCATATAGACGTTGTGCTAGGTGTTGGGGGTATATCAGAGAATTAATTTGGCAAAATACTCTCATAAAGTTTACCATTTTGAGGAAGGAAGGATATGAACGATAAAGTAAATAAGCAAGATAATTGTTGATAGTGTGTGTTATTAGATGAATAAACAGAATGACACTTTCTTTAGATAAGGTGATCTGGGAAGGCCTTTTTGTAGGTGATATTTAAGCTGAAAATAAAGGATTGAAGAAGCCAGTCATTCAGAGAGTTGGAGGAAGAGCATTCTGAGGAGAAGGAAAAGCCAATACCAAGATCCTGAGTTAGGAAAAGACTTGACACAGGGTCAGAGTTGACAGAAGGCAAACATGAGTGCAACTTAAAGAACAAAGGGGAGCTTGGAATGAGATGAGATAGGCAGGTAGGCAGAAAGCAAGATTAGTCAGGGCCTTTCTAGGTAAACTGTATGAAGGCCATTCCTGGGTTGAAATATGAGAGTGAAGTAATGGAATTTGAATAGCACTTGGCTGCTTTTAGAGAACAAACTGGAGGGTGCAAATGCATAAGCTAGGAGACCACTCAGGAAACTGTTGCAGTAGGTTAGGCTAGCGATCCTGAGGGCTTAGACTAGGCAGCCATGGAGAGGAAGAGAAGGAGATGGATTCAAGATGTATATTTGAGAGTGAACTGATAGGATTGCTGATGAGTTAGAAAGGGACAAGTAATTAAGGGAAAGGAAATAGTAAGTGATGACTCGGGTTTCTGACTATAGTAATTGAGTGAAAGGTGGTGCTATTGACTGCCAGGGAGAAGACTGGGGGAAAAATAGATTAGGGATGTGTGTGTGTGTGTGTGTGTGTTCACATAAATCTGGAATTCATAGGGGAAATTGAGACTGCATATGTAAGTGTGGGGGTCAGCAGTTGTACGTAGATGCTACTTAGTCATGGGGGAGAGTAGGGCACCAAGGTGAGAGTCTAGGTCAGGGGTGGGAAAACTACGGGCCACAGGCAAATCTAGATGACACTTCTGCTTATAAATAAAGTTTATTGCAGTAGAGCCACACTCATTCATTTACACATTGTCTATGGCTGCTTTTGTGCTAGAATGGCAGAGCTGAGTAGTTGTGATAGAGACCATAATGGCCCTCGAAGCCTAAAATATTTAGACTGTCTCTTTACAGAAACTGTTTGCTGACCTTTAGATAGAGAAGAGGAAGAAGCCCATGATTGAGACCGTGAAGCTCCAGAGTTTCAAAGTCAAAAGAGTAGGAGCCAGCAAAGAAGACTATGAGGAGGGGCATCCAGTGAAATAGGAAAAGCAAAGAGTTTTGAAGCCAAGAATGAGGAAGTGATCTGCTATGATGTATGTTGCTGAGAGGGCTAGTAAGATAGAATTTGTTTACAAGGAGGTAACTGGTGACCCTGGAAACATCTTTCAATGACATATTTGAATAGATTGAATAGAGAATTACTAAAAGCACTACTTAGTCTTAATTTCAGTATTAGTCTTTTAGAAATTAAAAAAACACTTTAGCTTCTTTACAGAACAGATGTTGGCAAACTTTTTTTAAAGGGCCAGATTGTAAATGTTTTAGGTACTGTAGACCAAAAGGCAAAATTGAGGATATTATATAGTATTTGTGTAAGAGAAAAAACAGATTTCCACAGATTTTTTTAATTGGCAAAATTAAAAATGTAATAAAATACTTCAGTACAATTTTTTTTTTTAAATACAGGTCTTCTAATGAGGAAGATGGAATTCTTTTTGGAGGATAACATTTAACTTAATTGGGGTTCAATATTAGTGTTCCTTATTGTCAAAATTAATTGTAGATATTATGTGTTAATGCCAATCTATAATGGGATTTTATATATTTCATCTTTGAAAATGTCTTTTTCACATGGTTAGGTACCTCCAAATATTGGCATCAGTCTGTAAGCTTATGATTTTAAATTGAACGTATTGATTGCTTAGACGACATTTTTTGGAATTCTATTAGATTTTTCTCCTGATATTTGTCTTTTCACATATAACATTGCAGATTAATCCCTTCCAATTTGTGGTAGGTAGAAGCTCCTCCCTTGCACAGTTAAATGGATTTTGAAATACAGATTTTGTATTGAGGTTTGAAGAATGCTGCTGGAATTGTGGTTTGAGCTAGGAAGATGAAACTGCTACATATTTGTGTGGATATGAAGATCCTGCCTCTTGTTTTAACTTTTAACAGTAAGGGAAGGATATAAAGCAACTTAACATTACTTGTGATTCAAACAACATTAGTTGTCTTCCAGTGACTACTGTTTAATATTTCACATTTAAATGCTATTTTGGGTTGAATTCCTTAAGAAATATTATCATGGCCACAGCTAATTTCCATAGCCATCCCATGTTTGATAATAGTAGTTGAGGGCTGTTCTTCAAACTATTTAAAAATGTAAAATAATTTTTAGCTTAATGGCTATATAAAAAACTGGCTGGATTTGACCTGCAGGCCATAGTTTGCTGACCCCTACACTTATTTGTAACTCATTTATTGAGAATTTTGTACATTAATTATAGTATGTAGTATAAAAGAAACGAATTGTTTTAATAACATGAAGTATGTGTGTATTTGTGTGTGGGGGGGTGGGTGTGTGTGTGTTAGTGTTATAGGGGCCAAGGGCAGGCTGCCCCATGATGGGCCACTTTGGCGTGAAGATTATTTTTGAGTTAAAAACAATTAAAACCCAACAGATTTAGGGAAGGCTCTTTACCTCCCCCACAGCTGCCTAAAAAAATTTAGATAGCGGACCTGCTCCAGGAAGAGAGCTATCACCATAGAGAACTACATTATGATATAAGCTAGGTATTATAGACAGGGAGGAACCTGGCAAGGCTTGTTTGCCCTCAGTCTCCTGTGTCCCATTGTTTCTGAGTGGCCCAGCAAACATTTGTTTACCAAACATTTACTCTCTTTTATCTTTTTGCAAATTGCATTCCTTCCCTTTGAAGTCCCAGACCCCTACCCTTTTTTTTCTTAGTTCTGAATGACATGTATACGTCGTTTTGCCTGTCTTTGGAATTTCTTTTTTTTTTTCATTTTTAAAGATTTTATTTACTTCTTTGACAGAGAGGGAGAGAGAGAGAGAGCACAAACAGGGGGAGTGACAGGCAGAGGGAGAGGGAGAAGCAGGCTCCCTGCTGAGCAGGGAGCCTGTCATGGGGCTCCATCCCAGGACACTGGGATCATGACCTGAGCCGAAGGCAGTTGTTTAATCAACTGAACCACCACATCTCTGTGGATTCCCCATACATAATAAAGTTAAATTTTATTTTCTTCTGTTAATATGCCTTATGTCAATTTGATTCTTTAGCTAAAAGGACCTAGAAGGGAGTAGGAAATTTTTGCTTCATTACACTGTATTTTATATATATCTCAATTCTACTAGTCCATTATCCGTAATGGAAGGAACACCTTGGGCTTATAAGTCACTTATTTTTTTTAGACTTGTTCTCTCATAACTATAACATAGGTTTAATTATATGATCTCTAAGATCTCTACCAGCTCTGTAGTGCATTTAAAAATAATATATACTAAGTTTCCTCTTTTAAAAAATCCTATGAAATCAGTATAATTCCCTTAAATGCCAGAGAGATGTCTTCCACTTGCTTCATAACTGTGGAACCTAATTATACAACTTTGCAATCATTTGTGTTATTTTTGATTGAGTAACTAGTGCTAGTTACAAAACCTCCAGGTAAAATTTTAGAGAAATTCATGCCAATTTTCACCATTTTAGTGCTTGACATTTTATTAAAATTTTTTTTATTTAACAATTTGAGGTCCTACTGTGTACTTGCCAGACACTATTGAGCCACTTGATAGGATTCTTAAAATTATGAAGTTTATGTTTTAGAGAAGATAGAGATAGTTTAGCTTGAAATTATAATGCATTGTGTTAAGTGCTGTGATAGGGTTTATAATGCATTGAAGTGCATTGGAGGGATAACTGGGGAGCTGGGAAATGCAGAGGGGATGACATTACCTTACAGAAAGTAACATTCAAGTTGAAATCTAGAACTCAGTAAGAGGTAGGTGGAGGTAAACGATCATGAATAATGCCATCGTATTTGCAGTTTAGAAAGATCACTCTGCATACAGCACAAAGAAGGGATAGTAGGGGGATTAGACTAGAGGTAGAAGCGAGGCAATTAGGAGAACTTTGCAGAAATCAAAGAAAGATAATAGAGACCTGAACTAGGCTAGTGGAAATAAGGTTGGAAAGAGGCAGACATATTCAAGAGAGTTTATTTAGGAGTTAAATAATAAAACATTTAACTGAACGGTAGAATAGGTATTTGATGACAGGGTTATGAAATAAAAAGGTGAACCAAAGATGATCCTCAAATTTCTGGTTTGAGCCATTGACAAGATAGTGATATTCTTTACAATGGAAGGGACCATGCAGGGTCCCAAGCAGGTTTTGGAATGGAGAAGTTGTGTTCATTTTTAGCTTCTTTGGTGTTGGGTATTTGTGAGATAACAATATATAAAGGTACCCAATAGTTAACTGGCTGTATGAACCCTGGAGCTCCAGGGTAAGATGCAAATCTGGGAATCCTACCCATCTATCTATCTATCTATCTATCTATCTATCTATCTATCTATCTATCTATCTATTTATTTATTTTCCTACCCATATATTTAGCAACTAAGGCCAGGGAGATTAAGTAGAGTGGAAAGAGAAGAAGATCAAGGAGAGAACTATGAAAAACACCAAAGTTTATTGGAGGGGAAGAAGAAGAAGAACCAGAACTAGGAGTAGATCAAGAAGGAATGTTCGCAAAGATAGGAAAAATATCAAGAATAGTGTATCCCAGAAGAAAAGTGAAGAAGAGAGTATTTCAAGAAAGAGGGAATAACTTGATACTTTAGATAGGTCAAGTGCGAGGAGGACTGGGGGGGAAAAAGAGGAGGTCTGTCAGATTGAAAAACATAAAAGAGACCGAGGTGTTTGTTAGAAGCAGTCTTACAAGAACTCTGTGGGGAGAAGCCAGATTTTAGTTGGTTGAAGGAGTATCAATGAGGAAGGATTCAACTCCTTTTTTTTTTTTTTTTTTTAAAGATTTGTTTATTTGAGAGAAGGAGGGTGGCGGGGAGGCAGAGGGAGAGGGAGAGAGATAATGCAAGCAGACTCCGTGCTTGGTGCAGAGTCCCATGCAGGCTGGTCCCACGACCCTGAGATCAGACCTGAGCTGAAACCAAGGGTCAGACACTTTGACTGCGTCACCCAGGTGCCCCAGGAAGGATTGAACTCTTAAAGGGAACGTTGGATATGGAGGGCAGGGCATGTTGGGTAGTAGCTTCAGTTTGTCTGAGAATATCTCTTATAGGTCAGAAGTCTGAACTTAATTTAAATATTTGTTACTCGTGTACTCATTTCTTACAGACAGTCCTGTAGAATTCTGGTCCATCAGGGACATTATTCTCACACTATATAAATTCAGATTTCCAAAAGCCAATTTCAGATGGTACCAAAAAAAAATGACTCACATATATCAAGATAAGATTAAATGAATAAGCAGTTGTGGGCACCTGGGGGGCTCAGTCAGTTAAACATCTGCCTTTGGCTCGGGTTGTGATCCCAGGATCCTGGGATCGAGTCCCACGTTGGGCTTTCTGCTCAGCTGGGAGTCGGCTTCTCCTTCTCACTCTCCCTCTGTGTTTTCCCTCTCTGTCTCTCTCTCTCTCAAATAAATAAAATCTTTTTAAAAAAATAAACAGTTGTTTGAAAACTGCGTTGTATATTATGCCTTTAAACTTTACTAATGGAAACTTTTTTTGTAGATTTGTTTAATTTTTATATTATCTGTATTTTCTTAGAGCCAGTACCTACAAGATACCAGCTTTTACCATTATAACACATTTCAATTGTAATATATATTTTAAAAAAAGATTTTATTTATTTACTTGACAGAGAGAGAGCCACCCATGCACCCCAGTTGTAATATATCTTAATTGAAATTCTGTGTTTTATTATATTTACATAAAGCTTTAACTATTTCATTTTTTTCAGAAATTCACATTCTTACAAGTTACAGATTTTTACAAGTTATCAACAATCTTTTGTTTCTTTTCTGCAGTTCCATTAAAATTTTTATAGAAATAAAAAAGATGACTGAAAACTATTTTTCAAATTAAAATGCCTAAGAGATCGAGGAAACACTTTTTCCTGGGATGTGGAAGTTCAGTGCTAAGACTGAGACAGTCTTGGGTGAACCGGACAGTTGGTCACCCTGCCTGCCCCAAGGGTAATAGTATTTTTGCTCTTTTTACAATTTGAGGTTTTTGACTCATAAGACAGATTGAAAAAGGATCTAGGTAGAGTTTCATGTTCTTCCTGCACAACTGTTTTTCCCTTCCCCCAGGTCTACACCACAATGAACACTGTTAGGGCTCTCTCTCATATTTTTTGCATCTGGTGGGATTTCTGGTCAAAGAACCTGCAAGAAGGTGCAGGTTCTTCCAGTTTATGCATACCCTTGTTACCTTCACACTGTACCCCCAGCCCTTACTCTGTCGTCACTTGTTCCCTTACTGTTCTAGCTTATTCTTCTTATGGTATCTGGTTGCATCTTTCGCAACTAAGCAAGTCCCCTCTGTCCTTGCAGGTGCCTGCCTCTTGTTGTTTGCTCTATGACTTGAGTTCTCTGATAGGTTCAGAATAAGTTATGCATTTGAATTTAGTGTGACTTTGTTTCATCCTAATGGTGAGAGCAAAGCTCTCTGCGGCTTTCTACATCCCACACTGGAAACTAGACCCCTGCTTTACAAAGCTTAATGTACATATAAAATCATCTGAACTCCTATTGAAATGCAGATTCTGTTTCAGTAGTTTTGAAGTGGGACCTAAAATTCTGCATTTCTAACAAGTTTGCAGTGATTTCAGTGCTACAGGTCCATTGAGTGCAAGGTTATAGAGGTGTTTTTGTTTTTGTTCTTGTTTTTAAGGTTGGAAAGAGTTGAGGTCATGTGGATGTTTGAATTATGAAAGAATACAGGTAAACATGTAAGAGTGATAATGTAAGATGTGGCACATTTTGTGAGCTTTTTCCTTCCATCTGGAACAGTTCCTCTGACCTGACCTTCATGACCTTAGCACTTTTGAGATTATAGACCAGTTACTTTGTAGCATGTCCTTCAATTTAGTTTTGTCTTTCCTCATGAATAGATTCCAGTTTTGCAGCTTTGGCAGGAATATCATAGAAGTGGTGTTATGTTCTTTTTCATCCTATCAGTTGCCCATGATTTTAATTTGTCCCTGGTCATGTTAACCATTTCCAGGGTAACCATTTTCTTTGAACATTTGACAAAAGTGGTATCTGTCTGATAAATATTTTGTGGAGAGGTACTTTGAGTCTATGAAATATTCCATTCCTCATCAACTCAATTATTAATTTATGTCAATATATACTCATGGATTCTTTTTCTATTTAATGGTTTATAATTTATTACTATCATTTTTGATCCTCTAATTGTTCCATACTTCACCAGTGGGAACGCCTTCAAGCTGACTTCTTTGTCTTTTTGACAAATCCCCATTACTCTTTTTTGAACATTTCCTTTTTCCTTATTTTCTGGCACCATAAGATGTTCCAGGTTCCTCTTGGACTTTTTCTACCCTAGCCCTGGAATCAGCCATTGTTACGGAGCCCTTGTTTCTTTAGTGTAGAATGGTATTTAGAAACCAAGATCTGGGTATTAGATGTGCTTGTAGTTATTGGGGTGTTGCTATTTCCACCCCTATCATGGACAGGGCTAGTGAATATATGAATATATGTATTTATATATGTAATAAATATCATTTATATTTCTATTTCTCTGTCTATATTATAAAATGAGAGTTCATAGCAATTTCTTCAATTCTGATCCAGCACCACAGCGTACATTCTAGTTTTCTCTCTTCCTGTATTTCTACCTCTATTCTATGATGAAAAAATACCTGACTCCCATTACTTTTATTTATTTATTTTTATTTTATTATGTTATGTTACTCACCATACATTACATCATTAGTTTTTGATGTAGTGTTCCATGATTCATTGTTTGCGTATAACACCCAGTGCTCGATTCAGTACGTGCCCTCTTTAATACCCATCACCAGGCTAACCCATCCCCCTACCCCCCTCCCCTCTAGAACCCTCAGTTTGTTTCTCAGAGTCCATAGTCTCTCATGGTTTGTCTCCCATTACCTTTAATATATTTATTATTTAGATCACTCTTTCTGTATGTCACCAATATTCCATCACCGCCACTGCCAACATATTCCTATATAGATGCCCTTATGACCCTAGCTCTAGCTCTGACACCCTGAGCCACATCCCCTCTCTATTACCATGGGGAAGCCTTTCTCACCCTATTTGGGTTCTGATAGATTGTGCCAGACTGACCCCCCGTGTGAACACTTCCTCCCTCCCCCTTGAGCTCTGAGACCCTGGTCTGCCTCCCACACAGATGCCTACCTCACTGATTCCCACCTTATGGCTTTTAGACTGAATTGTATGGGAAGGAAAAGGGAAACCTCCCTCCCCTCACTTACTTAAATCCTTGCCGTGCTTTAAGGCCAGACTCAAAACCTCTTCCTGGAGGCTGTCTCCCACTTCTTAAGGCTATAATTTTTCCCTTTTGGAAACTTATATGTATTTTTTTCTTCCTCTAATCATCTCATATATGTTTTTATATCCTTGAGATTAGGGACTATTTTCTGCAAGGTTTGTTTTTTGTTGTTGTTTTTGTTTTTTAGTAACCTTTAAGAACTTTTTTTTTACAGCAATGAATGCACATTTTAAAAAGTTTTACCAGCTGATTTATGATACAAGTATTTTACTTTTAAACATGATTTGATCACCGAACCTTGCTTCATTATACATTAGGTATTCTTTCACTGATAGTTAAATGATAGTAAATTAAGTCATTTAAGTGGAAAACATTTAACTTCTAAGGAAGAGAATCTTGTTCTCTTTTATTTACCATTAATATATATATGTAGAAAAAATAATATATATGAAATTCTAATACCCTATTTTTTCCCTGGATTTATGCTCCATTTTTTTTTATTATTATAGGCATTCCTTGCTTTGTATAGTTCCCAAATGCACCAATTTCAGTGACTATATTTTAGTTACATGACAGCAATTCCTAACAACACAGTTCAAATTTTATTTACTACAGTATATTAACTGTGAGTAATTGTACAAAGTACAAACTTTGCCTTCTGCAAAGCACTGTGTAACAACAGATGTACATCATGATCATGACCAATCATATCACTCTTTCAGTCTTTCAGTGATTGGTCACTACTTAATCTGTTGTTCAGTTCACACTGAGATAGCAAAATGTGTAGTTTGCATTGCCTTCTTGTCTCATAGTGATAAACCCATGAGATATTTTAAAAACATGGGTAATCAAAAGCGAATTGACCAAAAAAGATGAAAGTACAGCAAAGAAATGAAAAGTGATCATACATTAGTTTTACTATTTTAAATTTCCCTTTATGTTCATAACTGTTGGCAAGAGAATTTTTATTGTTTTGAAAAAAATTTTAAAAGTCACAGAACAATTGTAATTTTCCCCTTTGGTATTAAGGCTTTATGGTTTCATCTTGCATTGTCATTTTTATGACCCCACACTACTGTGTCAAGTAAGGACTGCCTATGTTCTAACATGCTTCACTTCAAAATTTCCTATACATTTTTTATTTATACATATTTTATTTACTTTATCACTTGAATACATTTTTTGATTTGACAATATTTTTAGCATGCAGATATCCCAAACCCGAGATTGCCATTGTGAAGCAAGCGAAGAAGGTATCAGCAGAGACCCCTGATAGTTTTGGTATAGTACAATCTTAACAGTATTGATTGATTGTCAGATGTTATTGCAAATAGCAAAGCATCTATTTGACAGAACATCTTGCCTGTTTGAAATAGAATGTTTTGGTTATAATGATAACCTTTGTTTTTTGCACCAGTGTTTTAGACTGTCTGCAGAGTATTTATTTTTATTATCTAATCCTAGACTTTGTGGATGGAATAATAATTGCATGTTTAATTAACTGAAGGATTAAATTTATAACCTTAACAAGACATAAAACCACTTATATTTAATTATATTTAAATAACATATTTTAAAAATTATTGAAATGGGGCACCTGGGTGGTTCAGTCAGTTAAGCATCAGACTCTTGATTTCAGCTCAGGTCATGATCTCAGGGTCATGAGATCGAGCCCTGTGCCAGACTCCGTGATGGTTGTGGAGCCTTCTTAAGATTCTTTCTCTCTCTCTCACCCTCTGCTCCTCCCCCCTTGCCCCCATGTGCTCAGTCTCTCTCTCTGTCTCTCTCAAAAAAAAAAAATTTGTTGATATAACTGAGGAAGTGAGACATAAGAAGCAACAAAAATTATGAAATTCTTTAGGATGCATGAGTAGGAAAAAAGGACCACACACAGGAAAAATCTTCAGAATATTGTAAGGAGAAACTGTATTTAAGTAACTGAACTTCAGGGAAATACATTTTTAAAGTATATTCTTCAATATTTTGAAAGCCTTATTTTAAAGTCATTCATGAGTTTTCTTTTTAGATTCAGTTTCCATACAGCTTGATATCTAACTTGTGTTGCATGTGCTGGTTGGAGGAATTATGTTGTGTGCATGTGTGTGTGTATGAGAGAGAGAGAAAGATAAGGGGAAGGAAGGAGAAATAAAAATAACTATATCTCTGTCCCTATTTTATTTTGATTGCTATTTAATATAGATATATTGCCTAAGAAGTATAACACATGTATGAAAAAGTATCAAAAATATTTTATGGAATAATTGAAATTTTGTAAGAATAAAGGTTAAATGCAACTCAGTTTTCTTAGGATGTAGACATACTGTCAAGAGCAAAGACCAGTCTGTAAGAAGTTAAGAGAAATGTAGAGGCATAGTGTGTGTACATACATACACACATTAACAGATTAGTACATTTTCTGTAAAAAATTCCGCAGTATATTCTATTTGACCAGTTCTGATGTAATTTTAAAATTAAAAAGTTTTCATTTCTGTGTATATGTAGAAGTTAAATGTTTAAATGCTAATGTCTTTTTATTGTTGTTTTTTGTTAGAGAGAGAGCTTGAGAGAGTGTGGGGGTGGGAGGGGCAGAGGGAAAAAGAGAGAGAGAATCTTAAGCAGGCTCCACACCTAGCATGGAGTCAGATGAAGTGCTTAATCTCATGACCCTGAGATCATGACCTGAGCTGAAATCAAGAGTCAGATGCTTAACTGACTGAGCCTCCTAGGCCCCCCAATGCAAATGTCTTTTTAAGAATAAAGTTTTAATTTTGAAGTATTCTTTTTTTTTTAAGATTTATTTATTTATTTGAGAGAGAGAATGAGATAGAGAGCATGAGGGGGGGAGGGTCCGAGGGAGAAGCAGACTCACTGCTGAGCAGGGAGCCCGATGCGGGACTTGATCCCGGGACTCCAGGATCATGACCTGAGCCAAAGGCAGTCGCTTAACCAACTGAGCCACCCGGGTGCCCAATTTTGAAGTATTCTGAAGATTGTTTACTTAGCCTTTATTTTTAGGACAATGTAGGGAAAAAGGAATGATAATGATTCTATAGATGATGACAGATATCAGTAGGAGGTAAGGTGTTGCTGAACAATAACTAAATTAATAGTAGAACTTAACCTATCAGTGATCACCTTTTGAGACTCAGTCTTTAGTTGTATCCCTGCTCACTGTAGGGTGCTTTTTTGTGAATATTTAGTTGACAGCTCTGTATTTTTTTTAAACCGTACTTGTTATGCAATAAGGAAGAAATACAGAATAAGAATTGTAGATCTAGAAAGGATCACAGGACCTAAACTCATTTTATGTAACATGGAATAGATCTAGAGGTTTGTGACATGTTCAAGATTTGGCAACTAGTTACATATACCTCAGAGTGGCGATTAGTGTCGAGTCCTTCGGATTTTTAGTTCAGTGTTCTTTTTGCTGTGATAAATTTCTTCAGGGTTAGAAGAGAAGATTAGTGCTAGACTATAGGGTATTAAGTTGTTCTGAAACCATCAGAAACCATGTAATTTCCCATTCAAAACATGTTTTATTTGATAACCATAAGTCAGTTGATATACTCCTCTTTCTTTTAACTGTGATGGATTTTTGAAAAATGATTTATCTGAAAGGAAACTACTTCTTAGGATGGAGAAAAAATTTGAAAAGGACATTAATATTTTAGTTAATTGCAGTTTTACTTCAATTTCAAATATTAATGTATGACCACTGTTTTGATAATGTTTATGTATTAACATATAATTGATTCTTGGTTTTCTGTGGTTTTCTATTTACATTTTATTCATTGAAAGAGGATTAAAACAAGAGAATGAGAACCTGGGTTCTAGATCCACCTGTGTAGCCTCGAGTAAGTAAGTCACTTAACATCTCTGGGCCTAAGTGGCTGCATCTTCAAAGTGGAGAAATTAAGTCAGTATTTCTCAGTGGGTATACTACTGGCATTTGGGCTGGATAAATCTTTATTATGAAGGACTCTCTTGTGCATTACAGGGTGTTCAGCACCCCTAATGCCAGTAGCATTTCCCAGTCACTATCACATCCAAAAGCAACCCTGCATTTCTGAGCAAGGGTTGAGGTATACTCCATGTTGAAAACTACTGGCAGATGGTTTCTAGGGATCCTTTCAGCTCTAACATTCTGTGAAAGAATTCTTATTTGAGGAAAGACTGGAAAGGAAAAAGGTAATGCATTGACTGAAAAATCTCTGCTTCTTCCTAGTATTAAGCAATTTTATTTAAAAATGAATGTCATCTGGAGATCTGTGTAACTATACCCACAGATATATGTACCATTTATTGTGTTCCAAGATGAATTATATTTTTCTAGCTCTCTTTAAGCTTTCCATCTATAATATACTATATATGTATAATATACCTAGTTATATGATTTTTCTAGAGTTTCTTAAAGTTATATAGTATTGTCTCTATGTAATAAGTAAGAGGATCTGATTATTTTTAAAAAAGTTGTACTGTTGGGGCACCTGGGTGGCTCAGTCGATTAAGTGTCTGCCTTTGGTTCAGGTCATGATCTCGGGGTCCTGGGATGAAGCCCCATCTCAAGCTCCTTGCTTAGCAGGGAGCCTCTTTCTCCCTCTCCCTTTGCCGCTCCCCCTACTTGTGCTCGTGCCCCCTCTATCTCTATCAAATAAATAAAATCTTTAAAAAAAAAATCTGTGCTGTTGGGTGCCTGGGTGGCTCAGTTGTTAAGCATCTGCCTTCCGCTCAGTTCTTGATCCCAGAGTTCAGGGATCAGCCCCGCATCGGGCTCCCTGCTCAGCGGGAAGGCTGCTTCTCCCTCTCCCACTCCCCCTGCTTGTGTTCCCTGTCTTGCTGTGTCTCTCTCTGTCAAATAAATAAATAAAATTTAAAAAAAAATGTATACTGTTGTTTTTATCTTAGCCTTTTAAAAAAAGGAATGTCATTATATATAGTAATTATTTCTTTTTTCTGTCTTCCTTTGGCATGAAGGAAAGGAAGGAATATAGTTTCTGTGTTAATAGTATATATAATTTTCAAGTACACATTTAGACATCTAAAAGCAACCACAGATTGATAGTATGTTTGATTATCTTTAAAAAACTATGAAGTGGAAGAGTCAAGATGGTGGAAGAGTAGAAGACCTTGTTTCATCTGGTCCCTTGAATTTATCTAGATAACTATTAAATCATTCTGAACACCCATGAATTCAACCTGAGATGTAAGAAAAGAATTTCTGGAACTCTACAAGTAGAAAAGTGAGTACTTTTTGCAAGGTAGGAGGTGCGGAGAAGTGAATCTGAGGGGAGATATCAGACGATTAACAGCAGGGGAGGCAACCTCCCCGGGGAGCGGCCAAGCGTATGTGTGAGTGCAGGAAAGGGCAACAGCTCTCAGTGCAGGGGGCGGGGGGCGGGGGGGGATGACTCTGTAAAGAACACTAACCAGCGACCCTCTGCCTTCCCCCAGGAGGGGTTGACCAGGTTACATGCATGATCGTGTGACCCTTCTCTGTGCCAGGGCCCTGCAAAGTGCAGAAATGCAGCAACTGACGTCCCCTAGGAGGATTGTTGTAGGTGTACACCATGAAGACCACTTATCCCTGAGGGTTTACTGAAGAGAGGGGACCATTATCTTTTGACTCTGGGGCTGGAGATGGGGCGCAGCCATTTTTATTTTGATCTTCTAAAGAGGCACGGAAAGCCTTCAGGGAACAAAAGGCACACAGAGCAACCAAAAACAGCTTACACTGAGCTGGGCCCCCAGGGGGTATGCAACTCTGCCCAGGCAAAAACACCTGAGAGTCAGTGCAGCAGGCCCCTCCCCCAGAAGACCAACTGGAAGAACAGGTGAATAGCAAGTTTGCGGACCACACAGAACTGTAATACAAACTCCAGTGCCAGGGGAAAATAATATATAGAATTTGAGGTTTTTTTCTCATGATTTGTTTATCTTTCACTTTAAAATTTTCCATTTCTTTTTTTCTTTTTTCCCTTTTCAACTAGTTTCTTTTGTATATATATATGTTTTGCTTTCTTTACAATTTTGGGATTTAGTCTATTCTAACACACAGACCAAAATATACTCAGGACCAAGTGGCTCACCCTACTTTGTACACCCTGTGAGATTATATTCTCTCTTCCCCCCACCATGTTCCCCCCCACCTTTTGTTTTTGTTTTTGTTTTTGTTTTTTTCTTTTTCTTTTCTGGTTTCTGACCTCTTCGGATTTTTCTAGTATGTATTTCACTTGGATCCTGGTTTTTTTTTTTTTTTTTAAAGATTTTATTTATTTATTTGACAGAGACACAGCAAGAGAGGGAACACAGCAGGGGGAGTGGGAGAGGGAGAAGCAGGCTTCCTGCCGAGCAGGGAGCCCGATGTGGGGCTCGAACCCAGGACCCTGGGACCATGACCTGAGCCGAAGGCAGATGCTTAATGACTGAGCCACCCAGGCGCCCCCGTGGTTGATATTTCTGATTATACTCACTTGTTCATCCATTCTTCTCTGGGTAAAATGACTAGAAGGATGAATTCACAACAAAAGAAAGAACCAGAGGTAATACTCTCTGCCACAGATCTAATTGATATGGATATAAGTAAAATGTCAGAGATGGAATTCAGGATAACAATTATAAAGTTACTAGCTGGGCTTGAAAAAAGCATAAAAGACACTAGAGTATCTTTTAGTGCAGAAATGAGATCTAATCAGGCCAAATTAAAAATGCTGTGAGATGCAGTTTAAATTGGATGCTCTAACAGGTGGGGTAAATGAGGCAGAAGAGAGAGTAAGTGACATAGAAAACCAGTTAATGGAAAGGAAGGAGGCTGGGGAAAAGAGAAAAACAACTAATGGACTATGAGGGGAGGCTTCGAGAAATCAGCAATGCCATAACATATAAAATATCAGAATTTTGGGGGTGCCTGAGGGAGAAGAAAGAAAGGGCCAGAAGGTATATTTGAATAAATCATAGCTGAGAACGTCCCTAATCTGGAGAAGGAAACAGGCATTCATATCCAAAAGGTAGAGAGGACCCCTCCCAAAATCAATAAAAATAGATCAACACCCTGACACATAATAGTGAAGCTTGCAAATTTCAGAGATAAAGAGAAAATCCTGAAAGCAGTTCAAGACAAGAGGTTCCTAACCTACAGGGGTAGAAACATTAGACTGGCATCAGACCTATCCACAGAGATCTGGCAGGCCAGGAAGGTCTGGCATGATATATTCAGGATACTAAAAGAAAAACATGCAACCAAGAAAACTTTATCCGGCAAGGCTGTCATTCAGAATGAAAGGAGCAGTAAAGAGCTTCCCAGAACATATAGAAATTGAAGAATATGTGACCACCAAGCCAGCCCTGCAAGAACTATTAAGGGGGATCCTGTAAGTGAAGACAGAGCCCAAGATTAACATAGACCAGAAAGAAACAGAGACAGTCTACAGAAACAGGGACTTTACAGGTAATACAATGAGACTAAATTCATATCTTTTAATAGCTACTCTGAATGTAAGTGGGCTAAATGCTCCAGTCAAAAGACACAGAGTATCAGATTGGATAAAAAAGGAAGACCCATCCATATGCTGTCTACAGGAGACTCATTTTAGACCTAAGGACACTTCCAGATTGAAAGTGAGGAGGTGGAGAACCATTTATTATGCTAATGGACCTCAAAAGAAAGTTGGGGTAGCAATCCTCATATCAGACAAATTAGATTTTAAACCAAAGACTGTAGTAAGAGATGAAGAGGAGCACTATATCATACTTAAAGGGTCTACTCAATAAGAAGATCTAACAATTATAAATACTTATGCTCCTAATTTGGGAGCAGCCAATTATATCAACCAATTAATAACCAAATTAAAGAAACACATTCATAATAATACAATAATAGTAGGGGACTTCAACACCCCACTCACAGCAATGGACAGATCATCTAAGCAGATCAACAAGGAAACAAGAGCTTTGAATGACACACTAGACCAGATGGACTTCACAGGTATGTACAGAGCATTCCATCCTAAAGCAACAGAATATACATTCTTCTCGAGTGCACATGGAACTTTCTCCAGAATAGATCACATACTGGGTCACAAATCAGGTCTCAACCAGGACCAAAAGATTGGGATTATTCCCTGCATATTTTCAGACCACAGTGCTTTGAAACTTGAACTCGGTCACAGGAGGAAATTTGGAAGGAACTCAAACTCTTGGAGGTTAAAGAGCATCCTACTAAAGAATGAATAGGTCAACCAGGAAATAAATAATTTTTTAAAAATCATGGAAACTGGTGAAAATGAAAACACAACTCTTCAAAACCTTTGGGATACAGCAAAGATGGTCCTAAGAAGGAAATACATTGCCATACAAGCCTAGCTCAAAAAATTAGAAAAATATCAAATACACAAGGTAACCTTAACCTAGGACCTGGAGCTGGAGAAAGGACAGCAAATTAAACCTAAACCAAGCAGGAGAAGTGAAATAATGAAGATCAGAGCAGAAATCAATGAAATAGAAACCAGAAGAACAGTAGAACAGATGAACGAAACTAAAAGCTGGTTTTTTGAAAGAATTATAAGATTAATAAACCACTACTAGCTAGACTTATCAAAGAGAAAAAAGAAAGGACCCAAATTAATAAAATCATGAATGAAAGAGGAGAGATCATGACCGACACCAAGGAAATACAAACATTTTAAGAACATATTATGAGCAACTATATGCCAACAAACTAGGCAGTCTGGAAGAAATGGATGCATTCCTGGAAATTAATAAACTACCAAAACTGAAACAGAAAGAAATAGAAAATCTGAACAGACCCATAACCAGCAAGGAAATTGAAGCAGTAATAAAAAACCTCCCCCAAAACAAGAGTTCAGGGCCAGATGGCTTCCCAGGGGAATTCTACCAAACATTTAAAGAAGAAATAATACCTATTCTACTGAAGCTGTTTCAAAAAAATAGAAATGGAAGGAAAACTTCCAAACTTGTTCAATGAGGCCAGCATTACCTTGATCCCAAAACCAGATGAAGACCCCACTAAAAAAGAACTACAAACCAATATCTTTGACGAACATGGATGCCAAAATACTCACCAAGATACTAGCCAGTAGGACCCAACAATACATTAAAAGGATTATTCACCACGACCAAGTGGGATTTATTCCTGGGCTGCAAGGTTGGTTCAACATCTGCAAATGAATCAACGTGATACATCACATTAAGAAAAGAAAGGACAAGAACCATACAATCCTCTCAGTAGATGCAGAAAAAAACATTTGACAAACTACAGCATCCTTTCTTGATTAAAACTCTTTCTTGATTAAAACTCTTGATTAAAACAGAATGTATATTCTGTTGCTTTAGGATGGAATGCTCTGTACATACCTGTGAAGTCCATCTGGTCTAGTGTGTCATTCAAAACACTAAAACTAGTGTAGGGATAGAGGGAACATACCTCAATATCATAAAAGCCATCTACGAAAAGCCCACAGTGAGTATCTTTCTCAATGGGGAAAAACTGAGAGCTTTTCCCCTAAGGTTAAGAACATGACAGGGATGCCCATTCTCAGCACTCTTGTTCAACATACTACTAGAAGTCCTAGCCTCAGCAATCAGACAACAAAAAGAAATAAAAGGCATTCAAATTGGCTAAGAAGAAGTCAAATTCTCACTTCACAGATGACATGATGCTTTATGTGGAAAACCAAAAGACTCCACCCCAAAACTGCTAGAACTCATACAGCAATTCAGCAACGTGAGAAGATATTTGCAAATGACATATCAGATAAAGGGCTAGTGTCCACGATCTATAAAGAACTTATCAAACTCAACACCCAAAAAACAAAGAATCCAGTCAAGAAATGGGCAGAAGACATGAACAGACATTTCTCCAAATAAGACATACAAATAGCCAACAGACAAATGAAAAAATGCTCCACATCCCTTGGCATCAGGGAAATACAAAGCAAAACCACAATGAGATACCTCCTTATACCAGTTAAAATGGCAAAAATTAACAAGACAGGAAACACCAAATGTTGGCGAGGATGCAGAGAAAGGGGAACCCTCCTACACTGTTGGTGGGAATGCAAGCTGGTACAGCCACTCCGGAAAACAGTATGGAGGTTCCTCAAGAAGCTAAAAATAGAGCTACCCTACCACCCAGCAATTGCACTACTCAGTATTTAACCCAAAGATACAAATGTAGTATCCCAAAGGAGCACATGCACCCCAATGTTCATAGCAGCAATGTCCACAATAGCCAAACTGGAGAGCCGAGATGTCCATCAACAGTTGAATGGATCAAGGAGATGTGGTTTATGTATACAATGGAATATTAGCCATCAGAAAGGATAAATACTTACTATTTACATTGATGTGGATGGAACTGGAGGGTATTATGCTGAGTGAAATAAGTCAAACAGAGAAAGACAATTATATGGTTTCACTTATATGTGGAATATAAGAAACAGTGCAGAGGATCATAGTGTAAGGGAGGGAAAACTGAATGGGAAGTCATCAGAGAGGGATATAAACCACGAGAGACTTTTAACTATAGGCAACAACAAACTTAGTGTTGCTGAAAGGGAGGTGGGGGGAATGGAGTAATTGGGTGATGAGCATTAAGGAGGGCATGTGATGTGATGAGCCCTGGGTGTTATACACAAATGATAAATAATTGAACACTACATCTGAAACTAATGATGTACTATATGTTGGCTAATTCAATTTTTATTTTATTTTTTTAAGATTTTATTTATTTGAGAGAGAGAGAATGAGAGGGAGAGCACGGGATGGGGGAGGGTCAGAGGGAGAAGCAGACTGCCTGCTGAGCAGGGATCCCGATGCGGTACTCGATCCTGGAGTTCCAGGATCATGACCTGAGCCGAAGACAGTCACTTAACCAACTGAGCCACCCAGGTGTCCTGGCTAATTCAATTTAAATAAAAAATGAAAAATTAAAGAAAAACCTCTGTGAAATGACAGATAAAAGAGAAATAAATAATTATACAGCCAGAGTTAAACAATTAACAAGTTACTACATTAATTAGGTAATAAATGTGATGAGTAATTGTGTACTGTTACCTTCCTCATCATTACTGCTGGCCAACTCCTGTCCTCAGCTGTTATGTGACTGGCCTGCCCAATCCAGGAATGGCTTAGTTGCCCTGAAGTTAACTAGATACCAGTCTAGGTTGCAGTGAAGCCCCAGGTCCCATGTTATGTTCCCCAGAGATTAATGAGGTAATAGTATTATATGATCCACGTAGAAATCCAGGTAGAAGTTTCTTTTCTACTAAATGTGCATGTTGCAGTACACTTAAATGCTAAATAAAATTACAAAATCACATTCAAATGCCTTTTCTTTCTTTCTTTTTTTTTTCTTTTTCTTTTTCTTTGAGGCGGGGGGGTGTTAGCTAAGGCATGCATTTTTTTAAAAAAATTATTAAAAAGGACTTTTACAATCATAGTTTTTATTCTAGAAGACTTGTTAACTGAAATTTAGTAAGTTAAATATTTAAGTTCCTTGCTATTTCTAAAGAGTGCTTTCACTTTTCAAATTTGAGTTTTTATAAGTGTATTACTTAGTCATATTAATTTGTTTCTTTTTAAAATATTGCTTTGTAGCTTTTATTTTTTTTGCTTCGTAGCTTAAAAAAAAACCTTTTTTAAGCTTTTTCCTGTTTGGTGCATGTTTGATTATTTAATATGATTTGTTTAAATTATTTTATATATGGCATTGTTTGCATTTAAGTTTGTATTCTTTAATGTGTTATATATTTATTGTAAATTTCACCTTACCCTTCAGAACTTTTGATTTTATTAAAAGTCTAAACAGTTATTCATAATGTTCATAAATTGGGTAACTAAGATCTATAGTCTCCAAATTGTTGCTTACACACAGTAGTTTCATCTCTTTTCTTATCATAAATCTCTTATTAGGCCAAAGTGTGATTTGTGTGCCAAGTATACTTTCTGTACTTCCTTAGAGAAAATGCTGGGTAGGGCCTGGAGCAAATAGCAGGTGGTCAAAAGATCAGAAACTGGATAATTGGACACTGATAGTATTATTTGTAATTAAAGGAATAATGTGTGCATTAAACTGTTCCTTTTCTGTCATCTCAGAGTACAATTGCTTTGGTACTTTTCTTATTAGGTACATTATAAATGATTTTAAATTGTTCCCTTGATTTTTGATCTTACATTGATATTTATGTCCATGGTAACAGACTAAAATAAGTTACCATATTTAGAATTATCATTGCCTTGAAAGTGTGATAGAAAAGAAGATTCCTCTTTTTGTTTTTCAAAGATTTTCTTTTTTTTTTTCAAGTTTGGATTTATACTTTGTAAAATATGGTTAAGTTTAATGATGGAATGTTTATGAACCTGAGAAATTATGGTTTCTATTAAATATAATGGAACTCATTCTGTATGTCAAGGAGCCTAGTTTTGTTTTCCAGCATCACCATTACAAACATCTATTATAATTTTATAATAGAGACTAAAATGTAGAAACTATAGGTGTTCTACTTACATTTCTTCAACCAAAATGTCTTGATTTTCAATTTAAGATGTATCTTTAAGTAGAGCAATGTATTTAAGAAAGAAATACGAGGCTCCTGGGTGGCTCTGTCAGTTAGGCGGACAACTCTTGGTTTCCACTCAGTGCATGATGTCAGGGTCCTGGGATTGAGCCCCATCCATGTTGGCCTCCACGTTCAGCAGGGAGTCCACTTGAGGATTCTCTCTCTCTCCCTCTCCTTCTTGCTTTTTCTCTCTCTCTCTAAAATAAATTAAAAGATCTTTTAAAATAAATAAATAAAAAAGAAATACACCAGGCATACCTTATCCTAAAAAGTATTCTAGAAATGCTTATTCATATTAGACTGAAGGGGTTTTTTTGGTAAAAGAGTTATTTTTAAAAGGAAATATAATTAAGGGGAGATGTACTTGTAAAATCATATAATAAACTTCTCACACCTTTCCCACCTAATTGTTTTATTAGCATATTTTGCCAATTAAAATAACTTGACAGTTGATTAGGGCTTAGAAATTTCTTTCAAGGATTTGTTTTGATGACACTTAACCTACATTCTAAAAACATGAAAATATTTTTAGTAGAGTGTTAACATTGAAAAAATAAAAATGCAGCAAGATGGGAATAGTTTGGCATATTCTTTCTGAGAGAAATTTTGCAAAATTTTAAAAATCCTTAAATCCCTTCCTCCCTCTTTATTCCCTCCCTTTCTTTCTTCCTTCCTTCCTTCCTTTCTTCCTTTCGACCTAGTATTGCCACTTAGGAATCTACCCTAAGGAACTTTCAGAGGAACATAAAAGATTTAGGTACAAGTTTATATTAGCGTTCTTTGTAAAAGTGAAAAAGAATAAAGAGTATCTATCTAGTAATTGAGGATTAGTTAAACTGTTATACATCATACGATGAAAAAAATGTCACCAATAAAATCATTACCTTAAAAAATTTGATAAGGGAAAATATTCACCAGATAATGCCTTATGAAAATGGCAGAATACCATTTTATGTATACATCCCTGTAGAAAAAAGATTGAAGGATTATACATCAAAATGTTTCTTTTTTTTAAAGATCTTATTTATTTATTTGAGAGAGAGAGAGAGCATGAGAGGGAGGAGGGTCGGAGGGAGAAGCAGACTCTCCGCCAAGCAGGGAGCCAGATTTGGGACTCGATCCTGGGGCTCCAGGATCATGACCTGAGCTGAAGGCAGTTGCTTAACCAACTGAGCCACCCAGGTGCCCTAAAATGTTTATTTCTGATAAATTATAGGTAGTTTAATTTTTTTTTTCTGTTCTTCTGAATCTAACTTTCCACAATAGGTATGTATGGTCTTCATAGTTGAAAAGTATAACTTTCTCCTTTAGATAAGCCAAAAGAATTTAGTATTTTTAATGTCATTTTCTAATTTTGCTTAAAAATTCTTTATTTTATTTTATTTTATTATGTTAGTCACCATACATTACATCATTAGTTTTTGATGTAGTGTTCCATGATTCATTGTTTGCGTATAACACCCAGTGCTCCATGCAATACATGCCCTCCTTAATACCCATCACCAGGCTAACCCATCCTCCCCCCACCCTCCCCTCTAAAACCCTCAGTTTGTTTCTCAGAGTCCATAGTCTCTCATGGTTCGTCTCCCCCTCCAATTTACCCCCTTCATTTTTCCCTTCCTACTATCTTTTTTTTTTTTTTTAACATAATGTATTATTTGTTTCAGAGGTACAGGTCTGTGATTCATCAGTCTTTTTATTTTTTTTAAGATTTTATTTATTTATTTATTTGACAGAGAGACCCAGCAAGAGAGGGAACACAAGCAGGGGGAGTGGGAGAGGGAAAAGCAGGCTTCCCGTGGAGCAGGGAGCCCAGTGCGGCGCTTGATCCCAGGACTCTGGGATCATGACCTGAGCCGAAGGCAGACGCTTAATGACTGAGCCACCCAGGTGCCCCTGTGATTCATCAGTCTTACACAATTCACAGCGCTCGCCATAGCGCATACCCTCCCCAATGTCCATCACCCAGCCACCCCATCCCTCCTTGCTTAAAAATTCTTAAGTTAAAAAAACCAAACTCGGGGCGCCTGGGTGGCTCAGTCGTTAAGTGTCTGCCTTCGGATCAGATCATGATCCCAGGGTCCTGGGATCAAGCCCCGCATTGGGCTCTCTGCTCAGTAGGAAGCCTGCTTCTCTCTCTCCCTCTGCTTGTACTCTCTCTCTCTGTCAAATAAATAAATAAAATCTTAAACCCTCAATATCCTCATCTTTTTAATATATGTAAATATGAATAAATATGTGTAAATTATGTGTATATATACATAAGGCATCTATATATATATAAATATGGCTTGTTTAAGATGTGTACAGTAAATTCCTATTAAACTAATCAATTTTGACTGAAAAGCACAACCAAAGGCACAAGGCATTGTATGGCTAGGTTGCAGACAGTTGTTCTATTTCCAGAGGTTCTATTCTAAAACTTTCATGTTGATATTCCTAAAAAGCACAATTTAAAAGAATTTTCTACTTTATTCTAAGCATTAATATAAAGGGTAAATTTTAGTATACTTGTGGCACTGATAAAAATATTTGAATACATAAGTTACATTTTAGTTATGAAGTATTCTAAGATATTTTGGTAAAACCTAGTAAGAATTTTCTAGGATTAAAGCAAATGTGAGCTTTACAACAGTAATAGTTCTTCTATGGTTAGAGGTCATATGTCATTGCAGTAATATAGGCTTGATTGTAGGATTACTGTCCCAAATACATGTTCTAGGAAAAGCTTTCTCCTGAATCTTACCAATAAGAAATTATTGGTTACCTTCCGATACAGGAAAAAGAAAAAATAAACTTAACTGGAAATTAGTTTATTAGAGCCTATAATTAGCCAATTTTATCTACTAGATGCCATTTTCGGTTTAAAAAAAGAGGCAATGATAAATGATTGGTCAAGAATTTATTTTGAAACAAATTTTGAGAACATGGCCTAGGCAGGATACAGAAACCTTTAGACCTATGTCCTACAGCAAAACCTGAGAACCTCTGGCACAACTGAGATGCTTTCTATTCATCTGTTCTTCTCATAGTGCTTAACATTGTGCTATGTATTATGAGTGTCTTTGTGCACAATGGAGTCTGATCTAAAGATATCAAGTTTAGACCATTAGATGGCTGATCAAAGAATCACAGTAGAGGGACTGAAAAAAACCCATGTCCTAGCAACTCATTTGCCCAGATCTAGGGAGTCTCTTTCATGTGTGTTCTTCTGTCAGGCTCCCTTTAAAATAATCTCCCTTCCTCCCTCTCTTTTTAAAAATATGTCTGCATTTGAAATCTCTCATTTCTCCCTTTGCTGTTCTCTTCCTAACCCAACATTCCTCTTTCTTTAAGTGAATAGTGAATACAACTTAAATATTTATATTTATGTAACAAAAAATAAAAAGCAGCTAGATTAAATACTTGTTTATTCCTGAAATGGGAGAAAAAAATCCTTAATTGTGTTTTCTTTTGACTCCCTTCTGATTTCTTTATGTGACAGTGCCCTCATTTTTATATTTACTAAAAAGATAATAATTGAACATTAAAATGATGATTGTGATGTATTTTAATATTCTAATTCATCAAAGAAATATTCCTTTTTAAAAATTTTAATATTACTTAGGTAGTAACAGTATTTTATAAGCTACAACAGGTCTCTGGTTGCTTCAGGTAGTTAGAAAACTAACTGAATACTTCATGCTTTGTACAGTCTAAAAAGTTAGAGTTTCATTTAATTAGAAAAAGTAAAATTGCTTTATATGTTTTAAATTGTTTTCTGGAATCTTTCAGGGTTACTGAAGCAAAACAAAATGTTGAAAGTGTTGAAAAATCTTATGTTTAAACATACAAGGTGTTTTTCTTATGTTTTCAAGATTTGTAATGAATATCTAGGATATTTTTGTATTAGAAAAAGATTTGTTTATGTATTGTAATAATTGAATGTATTTAAATTCTCAAGGATGGATTGGAGGAAGAGATAGTTCCATTTCAAATAATTTTCATTTTGATTTGATACAGTATAAATTAGCAGTATGCAACAACTGTCTTCTCTTATTTACCCTCCCTCAGGCACACTTTTAAATGTGAAATCAAAAGGAAAAAAATCCTATAAGTAAATATTATCTCATAAATGCTTGCTGGTAATTTTCCTAACTTGTGTTTCTTTCTCTTTTTTTTTTTTTAAGGGAGGGGAGGAGCAGAGGGAGAGGGAGAGAGACAATCTCAAGCCCCAAATGCAGGGCTTGATCTCAAAACCCTGAGATCATGACTTGAGCTGAAATAAAGAGATGTTTAACTGACTGAGCCACCCAGGCGCTCCCTAACCTGTGTATTTCTAAACATGGGACTCTACTAAGAGCAGCTTCTCCTTCAAACAATGAGAAATATTTAAGAAAGGAAAAAATGTAAGGAAGTCTGGAGATGTTATTTTTTGCCACTATTATGGATAAACACTTATACCTTGGGAAAGCAGAACAGTTATCATTCAGTTAAGGATTTTTGTGTCTGTGTTCATGAGGGATATTGGTGTGCAGTTTTTTCTTTTTTGTCATTTCTTGGTTAGGTTTTATTTTTAGAATTATTCTGGCCTCATAAAACAAGTTGGGAAGTATTTCTTTATCTTCTGTTTTTTGAAAGGGTTTGTGAGTTTGTGTAAGATTGGTTTTTTTTTTCTTTAAGATTTTGATAAAATTCAGCAATGAAACCATCTGGGCCTGGAGGATTTTTATGTGTTTATGTTATGCAAAAGTGTTTGATGACAAATTCAATTTTATTAATGGATAGAGCTATTCAGATTTTTTGTTTTATTTTACATCAGTTTTGGTAAATTGTATTTTTTAAACAATTTGCCCATTTCATCAAAGTTGTTGAATTTGTTGGCATAAAGTTATTCATAATACTTTTTTTAATTCCTGTAGGATCTGTAGTGATGTCCCCTCTTTCATTCCTGATATTAGTAATTTGTGTTTTCTCTTTCTTGATCAGTGTACCTAGAGGTTTATTAATTTTGTTGATCTTTTCAAAGAACCAACTTTTGCCTTTGCCTATGCCCTTTATTGTTTTCTATTAATTTCAGCTCTTTTATTTCCTTCTTTTTATTTACTTATTCTTGATTTAACTTGCTCTTTTTTCATAGCTTCTTAAGTTAGAACCATAGGCCATTTATCTTAGACCTTTCTTCTTTTTAATGGAAGTACTTCAAACTTCCCTTCAAGCATTCATTTAGCTGCATACCATAAATTTTGGCATGTTGTATTTTCACTCATATTCAGTTTGAAGTATTTTCTAATTTCCCTTTTGATTTCTTCTTTGGCCCATGTATTTAGATGTTATTTACTTTTCAATTTTTTTTTCTAGATATCTTACTGTTATTGATTACATTTTGGTCAGAGAACATATTCTTTATTATTTTAATCATAAATTTATTAACATGTTTTGTGTATCAGCTTATGGTCTATCTTGATGAATGTACCATCTCCACTTGAAAAGAATATGTATTCTATAGTTGTTGGGTATCACTTAAATATTAAGTATGGACGAGGATAATTGGTAGTGTTCAAATAATCTATATCTTACTGATATTTTTGCCTAGTTTTCTGTCAATTGCTGAGAAAGAGGCTTTTATATCTCTAAGTATGATTGTAGACTTGTTTATTTTGCCCTTTAATTCTGTCAGATTTTGCATCACACATTTTGAAGCTGTGTTATTAGGCATAATCAAATTGTTATTATGCCTTTTGATGAATTAACTGTTTTATCATTCTGAAATGTTCCTGGTTCTGGCCATATTCTTTAAGTCTACTTTATATGATAATATAGCCACTCCAGCTTTTATAAGTCTAGTGTTTAGTATATCTTTTACCATTCATTTACTTTCAATCTATTAAAGTGTAATTCCTGTGAATATCTTATAGTTGGGTCTTGCTTTTTTATGTTTTGACAATCTCTGCCATTTATTTGGAATGTTTAGTCCATTAACATTGAATGTAATTATTGATGTGGTAGGATATAGGTTTGCTATTTTACTATTTGCTGTTTGTCCCTCTGTTCTCATTTCCTGCATTGTTTTGCCTTAATTTAATATTTTTAAAAAATTCCCTTCAAATCATTTACTAGCTTTTTCGCTGTATCCTCATTGCATTTTGTCTGTATGTGTGATTGCTTCAGGCATTACAAATATGCATTCTTACTTCTTCATAGACTACTTAGAGCTAATATTGTATCACATAATAGACATTGTAGAAATATTACAACCAAATTGGTCCATTTGTAACCTCCTTCATCCTTTATGCTTTGACGTTATATGAATTACATCTACATATGTTATAAACTCCATAAGACAGAGTTAAATTTTTTTTCTTTTAGACAGGTCTACGTAAATTAAATTACTAGGGAAAAAGTAGTTTTTTATATTTACCCAATATTTACCATTTCTGATACTCTTCATTCTTTCCTGAAGATCCCTCTGCCCAACTGGTATTTCCCCTCAGTCTAAAGAACTTGCTTTCACATTTCCTATATTGCAAGTTGGCTGGCAACATATTTTCATAGTTTTAGTTTATCTAAGATGCAGTTTGCTTTCATTCTTGGAGGATATAATCTTTCTGGATATAGAATACTGTGTTGACAGCTTTTTTTTCCTTCTTGAAATATATATAAATCATTGTTTTCCTTTAACGTGTCATTTTTTTGTGACTGCTTTCAAGATTCCTTTTCCTTTATCATTGATTTTCTTCATCCTTATTCTACCAGGGGTTCCCTAAACTTTCTTGAATCTTTTGAAATTTTGTCTTCCACCAAATTTGGGAAATTATTAGGCATTATGTTCTTAAATATTTTTTGGTCCTTTTCTTTCTTCTCCCTTTTTGGAACTCCAGTTATACGTGTATTGACTTTTTGATATTTAGGCACAAGTCTGTGAGGCTGATTCATTATTTCTCAATCCTTTTATTTTCTGTTCTTCAGATTGGGTTATTTTTATTGATCTATCATCATGTTCACTCTTTGTTTTATAACCTCCATTTTGCTTTTAAGCCTATCCAATTAATTTAAAAATTTCAGATAATATATTTTTCAGTTCTAGGACTAGAGTTTGGTTCTTTTTTATAGTTTCTATTTGACTATGTTTTCATTTATATTTTGAATATAATTTTAATTGCTACTTTAAAGTCCTTGTGTGCTACTTATAACATTTGAATCACTTCAAAATTGATCTCTGTCTATTGTTTTTTCTCCTGAAAATGGGTCGTGTTTTCCTGTTTCTTTGTGAAATAATTTTGGATTACATCTTAGTCACTGCTGCAATTACCATATTGTAGAGACTCTGGGTTGTGTTTTGTTCTTCTAAAAAATTCCAGTTTTTCTTTTCTTGTTTTAGCAGGCAGTTGATGGTTAGGCTCATACTGCAAACTCTGTCTCTTGGTGTGTAGCTCAAATCTTCAGTTATTTTACCCTTAGCTAGCATTTTTTTTTTTTAACTGCAAATGTGTAGTTCACAGGTCAGCCATATATTTGAACTGACTGTATATACTGGATTTAGGGCTCCTTCTTTCTGAGTCTATCCCTTCCAGGACTCCCTTTTCACTTTCCAGTGGCTTTGGTTACCTTACACCCTATCCACTGCTTCTTCAGGCCAGAAAGATTGAAGATTTTTCGTTTGAGTTTTAGTTGCCACACATATTGTGGGTTGAGGCTGCCCTCAGGCCAAAAGCTGCAATAAACAGGTAACTCACTTAGTTCCATTCCTTTTTCTAAGTGTTGATTCCTTACCAGAATCAACCTGTTTTTGGTCATTTTCTAGTGCATTTAGGTAGTTATTGTTTGTGTATAGTGTATGGTTATTCTATGCAGGAGAATTGGTGTTGTAGGAGGTTACTAATAAGCCAATAGTAGAAGTAGAACCAGATTTTTTAAAGCTAAAATCATTGGAAAATATGGTATGGTGAAGTACAAACTTAATAGTTTTCTTATTTTCTTAAGATATTCAGAAAAAGAAGAAAGCATGTTGTATATCAGACACACACATACACACACAGAAACTGAAAGAACTAGTTTTTCTAACTCCAAAGTCTTCTTAGTGAAATATTAGATTAGAATACATTTCCAGTGTAAGTACAGATAGTTTACCATATGTCAAAAGAAAATTTTGTATAGATTTTTAAAACCTGCATAGATTGTGTGGGCTTATTTCCAAGATGGAGTTCTGTTGTATATTGTACATCCAATGTTTTTCACTTCTGATATATATAGTTTTGATTCAGTTAACATAGTAAAGAAGGTAATTTACAGTGTCAAAGTCCTCAAAATGATCACTTTATGATTTAAAAAAAATTTGATGGATAATTTCCAGTATAATTTCCACTTTCTAGGAAATGTTCCTTTCATGTTTCCTCTTGCTACTCAATAGGCTCTTTGTGAAGCAGGAGGCAGAATCTCTGCTTTGATTTTACTTTATTCTCTGTGCCAATGGTTTTCCTCCCTACTCTATCTCCTTTATATTTCTTTCTCTTCCTCAGTCTTTAAAAATTTTATTTTTTCATTACTTTTAATTTTTTAATCTTTATGAGTAATAGGAAAGGAAGATTAGGAATATTGATTATATTATTTGGTGGTTTTCTCTTTGCTGCACCTTATACATTTGCCTACCTCCTCTCCTTTCTTCTTAGGAGTTGTAAAATATTTTAACTATTTGCTCAGTGTGAATATGTAGGGAATTTGATGAAGTAAAAGCAAGGACTCTGTATATTCTCATTCTATTGGGAAGGTCCTGCTTGTTGAATTTTTAGGTATTTCAAGATGTTCCAGTCAACTGACAAGGACTTCTCCTCACAGTGTCAGAACTGTAGTGATGATGAGAGTAATGCAACTAGCAAATAGTTCTGGTATGTAACCACTTTTGCATGTTTACTTCACCAGAAAGCTCTGTGGAGTACAGTGGTATCCTATATTCCTTGTTAACATTTGGAAAACCATTTGCATGCTTTCAAAATAGATTTTGAGGTAATGGTGTTAGTCAATAAATAGAGAATATGTTTTAATCAGATGTGAAATTCTGCAGAGATTAGTATATCTTCATTTCATAACTCCTCTAAAAAAGGGGAAAACAAAATTTAAGCTTGCATTCTTAGAACCTTCTGAATAACATGATAATTGATTAAACTCAAAGTTTTAGTGTACTTGTTGCAGAACCATTTTGGTACCATATGTGTTTTTAGTAAAATACCATTCACAAATATGGATGATACTTCTTTTTTATATAGCTTATCAGTGGGGATTTATTTGCTTTTTACTTTTCTAAAACCAAATTTTAGTTAGTTTAGTTTTAGTTTAGTTTACCTTTAGTTCTTATGTTGTTGTAGATTATAAATAAATATTTTCGAAAATATATATCCAGTTTATTTCCCTGGGCAGTCTGGTAATACTAAATCTTTAGAACAGTGTGATTCGTGGTGTGGATTCTTCTCCATAGACTGTCAGTTAATTCTCTTGGACTGGATGAGGATAAAGAAAGTATGTTCTCTGCCATTTTACCATAGCTTACTCTTGTACTTATACAAATGGTGAGATGGTTATTGTTACGAAATTAGATACATTGCTTCTTTATAATAGTTGTTAATTTTTAGATTTAATGATGGCACTTAAAGATACTTACTTTGATTTATACTTGGGAAAACTTTGTGTGTTTATTATGCTATATATTATAAGTAGTTTATTGTTACTTAGGATTTTGAATAGCACACTACTTTTTTGGGTCATTTCATTGTGTAGAATATTCTATATTATCCAATAGTATATAAGTTTCAAAACTCAAAATATTCAGTATATTATCAAGGGAGATTAAGGAACAGAACACAATCCAGTGAAGTCATTGTTGTAATACTTTGCTTTAAAAATGTTATTTTCTGTTTTTTAAAGGATATCTAGGTCTATTTGAATATTCTTTTTTCTGCTATCAATGTTTGTTTGTATATGTAACTCTTAAGTCGTTTATCACTGCATCTTAAAGAAGGGTAGCTATATTTCAAAGGGTTTTTTTTTTCTGTAATTAATGTAAACAGGTTCACTATATAGATGCAAGGACTTAAAAAACACAAAAATGAAAAACTAATGATTACCCAGGGTCATAAGTTCCATGGTAGACTTGTAACTAAAGTTCAGTTTTGTTTTCTAGCCTTGTAATTTAATCCATACCAAGTATTATTTTCTGTATGGATAACTTTGGTCCATTAACCTACAAAAATTTATGAATAAACTTTGATATTCTCACACTTTGTAAATCTGCTGGTATTTTTTTATTGTAATAAAAAAGAAATCATGCTATAGTAACTAATTCTTGACCTAAACCCTTTTTTTCCCCTTTAGAAAAGTTGGAAGCTCCACCACCCACCCCAGGACAGCTGAGATATGGTAATGGTTCTATAATTGTTAAATATCTGTGCATCTATCTTTTAGATATAAAATAACTGTATCATTTACTGTTAATATAGATGAGTGAGTAAATTTAATTTTTCCAGATAGAGTGGGTTATCTAATTTATCATGCCGAAACAAAAAGGTTATAAACTTGGTTTACAACATATTACAATATTATGGAATTTCTAATATTGTTAACAGTATCTAACATTGTTAAACTGTTGTTACCATCTAGAAATAAAATTATACTTATGGTAAGGTTTTCTTAATTCCCAGAAAAAAGGATATGTTTACTTTAGTTTGGATTTAAGTTGGGTAATTTCAGAACTAGAAAGTCTGGGCTAGGTAGAACTGTTCTCTGGTAGAGAAAATACTTAGAGCTTGCTGTTTATGATGATGAAGAAAGCGAAGTTCATTTAAGACCACCAGGAAGAAGAAGCTTATAATGGTGCTGGTGTGCTTTCTTTACTCTGTTAAGATGAGAATAAATAGTCAAGGCTAACACTGGCATAATGTAAAAACAGTTTGGGATCTTATTGTAAAGACAATAAAAGAAGAGAATGTTTTAACAGTACAGTGAATTCGAGTAGGTTGTAAGCGAAAGCTAAATACTAGATGTGTTTTGCTGTTTTAGAGTAGTATTTCCCAAAGGAGATTGAAGAAATCACAAATTAATAGGAGATCATTACATACTGGAGAGCAAACTTACTTGATTTTTTAAAACTTACTAACTAGCCAGTTCTTTTTTCTCTCAAAGGTAGAATATAATTTATATTAGAAAAAAGTAACTTTTCCCAAATACCAAAACATTTAAGAATTCTTTAAGACTTTAATTCCCCTGGTAATTTTTCCTGATTCTCCTACCCTAGATTCATGCAACTTCATGTCCATAACACTGTATAATACTATTATCAGTTTTTTGGTTATAAGGAAATTAACTGTTGATATGGTATGTTATCATACCCAAACTTCTTGAGGGTTGGTAACCAAGTCTTACTTATCTTTGTATCTCATACATGGTGGAGCGTCCAGTACATGTTTATTTAACAATTTGAAAATTGTATTTTTTCCTTTGTGTTGACAATAAATTTTTACTTATATGATGTATTTATTTAGGTCTAAACATAAAAACATGATATATTTTATACTTCAAAGTTGCTTACTATAAAATTTTGAATGTCTAGTAGTTAAGCAACTAGACTTAGACAAAATCAAAGAACTAAGGCTAGACTCTTTAATTGAGAAATCCCATTTCATTAATGTGCTATTTGATTTTTACCATCTTTAATAGCTTTTAAAATAATACCTTTTTAAAAATAATATTCTTTATAATTAAAAAGATGCTACTTTTTATCTTGAACATTCTTACTTGATAGCAAGAAGAAATCTGAAATGATCTAGGATATATACACACTTTTCCTGTGATCTTAGTCTTCAGTAGTGGTTTTGGGTAGAGTGTTTTTTTTGTTTTGTTTTGTTTACTGTTTATTAACCTTTCCTGGGTTGGTGCAGAACTCACTAGAGTAATGTCAATTTTTTTTTAACTTCTGGATTATATTTTAATTATGCTTTCTATGGACTTAACTGCATTAAAAGCAAAAACACATACAACCAGTTCGCTTAAGGACCTATTTTTTGGATATGTTATAAAATTCACAAGTTTGATGTTTATCTAAAAAAGTCATCCGTTGAATTGTTGTTGGCTATATCTTGGCAATTTTATAGATGAATCAGAATAAAGTCTTTTAACTAGCCCAGTTTTTAATCTGTTTCACAGTCTGCCTTCAATTGTCTTAATATGGAATTCTCTTCCTTTCCAGGTTAGTGGTCCTCAACTTAATTAACTGATATTCATTGAGTATCTGGTATGCACTATGCATTCTGCAACGTGCTGAAGATGCAAATATGAAAAAAATGAGACTGAATGTATAAAATATATATAGGTATTAGTTCTTCCTAGTTACACTTCTATTATGTCAGGTCATTGAGATTCTCTTTTAGATAGATAAGGTAAGGTGTGCCTTTGTGAGGAAAAGGCCAAATTATGTTTTGATTTAAATCAAAATAGTTTGTGAAAGCTTTCAGGGATTCCAATATTGTGAGGGGGGAAGAGACTGCATATAGATGGCTAATATAGATGAGATAATTACATTTTTCTCACATTTGTCCAAAAATTGTTTAGTGAGTAAAAGTGACCATAGAGCTTCCCTGAAATTTGATTCAGGGTACTTTTTATTATTTCTAATATGGATATTAATTTTATGATATCAGTCTTTAGGTATAAGAAACAGATGGATATCAATAGTAATTAAATCGGTAAAGCATAGTACTCATAATATGTATTTACTTATTTGTTCTGCCGTTAACTGTATGTACGTTTTATGTGTAGCTAGTAAGAAAATGACCCAGAAATCTAACACAGTTATTTTTACATGTTACATGTTTTTAAATTTTGTTTTGTTTCCCCAGTGTAGCTTCTAGGAAGTAGTTAAACTTATAGCAGGAGCAGAATCTTTTGGCTATAGGGAATGAAAAGCAAATTTCAAAGGTTGTCAGATCTGTTTAGGAGACTTTAATCATATGGTCTGTTTTCTCATTTAAAGTTAAAGAAAACCTAAAATGTATTTTCTGTTTTTGATGTTTTTCAGTATTCATCCACAATGCGATACCTTTCATAGGGTTTGGCTTTTTGGATAATGCAATTATGATTGTTGCAGTAAGTTCTTTCTTTCACCCCTTCTATTTTGAGTTAATAAAGAAATTAATGTGGTCTAAATTTACCTAATAATTTATATATCCTAGCTATAAAATTTTAGTTAACATCATAATGAACAAGGCTACTTTTTACCATATTTCATGTTAATTAAGCTGTCATTCAGTTTTAGGGCATTATATGTATTAATCATTAAGACTTTTGGTAAAGCACTGACAATAATAAACACATATTTATTAGATCTATATTATTCTGTTCTAGTTTCAACATTCTTATTAAAGGAAAAAGTATATAAAATTTTCTGATGTTCTTTAATTTTACTGACAGTTCTCATCACATATATGTTATTTGCTTAGTTCCTTGTTTAGTTTTTCCATGCAGAAATGTTTTAAAGGGTGTTTTGATGTAGTCTATCCATTTGACCCAAAGGTATTTTAAGTTTTAGTTGAGAATACTGAGTGTATCTCCTTTTTGTCTTTGTTCCATTGTAGTGTTTAAAAAAAGTTCCCCTTTGCTGTGGTCATTTTAATGTAAGTGTGTCCTTTAAAAGTGTTTAGTCTTGGAGAAGGCTTCTTTACCTTTCCTACCATTGAATGGCACCTTTTGTTAATGAATACCAATATTGGTCGTTGGTCCAATTTCTAAAGTCAGATATGAGTCCATGATTAAAATGCAAGTCTTCTAAAACTGCCCCAGTGCTCTATCCACTTCTCTTCACTGACTCTAACTTGAAAAAAATGATTTTAGGATTATTGAATGTGAGAAAAATACATATGAGAGCAAGGGTTTTTTTGTTTTGTTTTGTTTTGTTTTTTGTTTTTTTTTGGTGTCTTGGAGGTCACATGTACTACAGATGGACATAAATAGAATATTTGGTTTCAAAACAGGGACTAAAAGTATAATTTACATTGTGTAGATTATAAAATTTGCTTAAAGAAATTCTTTAAAATTTAAAATTTAAATTTTAAATTAAATTTTTAAATTAAAATTTTAAATTAAAATTTAAATTAAATTTTAAATTAAAATTTTAAATTTAAAATTCTTAAAAGAATATATAAAAAGATTTTTTTGCTATTATATAGTCTCATCTTATGTCAGATTAATGGGGCTCAGCTATCCAGAAAGTCTGGCTCCTCACCTTGTTGACATAGCAGGAAGGTATCCTGATGCTTAAATAGTCACAGCAGGTGCTCTAGCACGTGCACAGCTTGAATGTGGAAGCACCCATTGTGTAGTTCTTTAGCAAAGCAGCCTGACAAGAGCCTCTAAAATATAATTTCAGAATGCTGGTTTTTTGATTGATTGTGACATTTTCCTAATATGTATATAAGAATTAAATTGGCCAATTTATATTATCTGCCAATATGAGAATATATCTGTGAATATTCAGCAACTTAGAACCATACTGCTTTTAGTGAAATTACTAAAATTTGAGTTGGTTAGGTTATTGAAATAGTTACTACATAATAAATCATATCTAATTATAATGAAAACCCCCATTATGATGAATTTATAAGCTGTAGATAAGACTTGATGTGTTCTTAGATTGTCTGAATTAAAGTTTCTGTGTGACAGATATTTCTTTTGGTTTTATACAATTCAGTATTTAAATTCCTCTTAATTGACAGCTGGTATCCATACTACCACCTTCATATTCATTTGTTTTTTCCACCTCAGTAGGGCAGACCTTAGATAGTCAAATACTAAAAGACTATTGAGGAAGTATTGAGATGATATATTTTGCATAAAGAAGGGTGAATAGAGATTTTAAAGAGAGATTGGAATAGGGAAACTGGGTAGCTTCATAGATCGTGAATTTTACAGTGTGTTACTACTTATTTGAAATAAATATCTAAAGTAATAGATAATCTGCATCTAAATACAGCTATCAATAAAGTGAAACACACACACTCTAGAGTTAAATTATTGTAATGTTGTTTACTGTTTTCTGTTACTCAGCCTGTGTCTCATTGTTAGTATAACTGAGAGTGAACGATTTTTCTAAGTCTGAGATGGTTGACTCCAAGTTAGTAATGCTTGTTCTTGAAGTTTACATTGAAATCCAGTTTAAGGGACATAATACGAGTTTCTACTTATATAATATTGAGATAAATGTTTAGACCACTGGCTTCAGTACCTGAGTAAGAGTGGTATGTGTAGCAAAATTGTTATTTAGTGATAATTGCAAACTAGTTCAGGGACAGTGCAATTTCCCAAAGAGGTTGTATAATAAATAGACTGCTGAAACTAAAATACATAAATAATATAACTCTAGAATCTATGAATAGGAAAATAAGTAGTCATCATTATCTTAAGAATGTTTTTCACCTTTTAATTTTTTAAAAACATTGTGGGACAGCTATGACTGTTTTAAGATAGTAAGTTAAGGAAATATTTGATTCTTCTTTTCTGTCATGCCACTGACATTTGATGTTTTCCTCTTTGCTGTTGTCCTCTCTTGGTTGCTAGTCTAGTTGTAGTCATCAAAACAAATTCCTACGTAACTTCCTGTAATAGATTGACCTTTATTGTTGGCTGCTGTTCATACTCAGCCTTTGTTTTCATAGTTTTTTATTATATTTTTGTATTACTAGGCTTGCTTTTTATGACATGTTTTGGTGGTTTTTTGGATTACGTTTCTTACAATTTAATTGGAATAGAATTTGTTAGAATTCTAGAGTAGTTTAATTGTATTCAGATGATGAACCAGATATAAATTTAAGATAACTAGTATTAGAGGTACAAGATAAAACTTGATGTAACTATGGGAAAAAGTAAAGAGTAGTAGTCCATTGTCCTAAAACTGTCTTTGACTTTATTTGAAGCTTTTGTTATTAGAAGGTCCTTCAGGTTTCTTAAATTCAACTAAATGATTAAGCATTTGAATACTTTTTAAATACATGTATTGCAAACAGAGTTTTCCTGGGGCATTCCTAATGAATCGTTGCTGCTAAGGATGCTATATTTATTTTTTATATACGGTACCTGTCAGGTGCCTTTGTTCTATATTAGTGCTCCAGTTTTTTGTGGGGGTTTTTCTTGTGTTTTTTTTCCCCAACCATATTAAAGATACACATCTTTATTCCTTATGCATGGTCTTTTCCTCTTTTTCTTCAGAAATCTGTTTCTTTTGGGTTCCTTCACAATCTTTCTTGTGATTTTAAATACCTGGGAGACTTTTATGCATCAGGCTTTTCTCTCCATATCCAACAAGAATTGTATTTTATTTTTTAAGATTTTATTCATTTATTTGAGAGAGAGAATGAGAGAGAGGACATTAAGGGGGGGGGCGAGGGTCAGAGGGAGAAGCAAACTCCCCGCTGAGCAGGGAGCCCCATGCGGGACTCGATCCTGGGACTCCAGGATCACGACCTGAGCTGAAGGCAGTCGCTCAACCAAGCCACCCAGGCGCCCCAAGAATTGTATTTTAAAGAGATAGAACCAAAAGGCCTAGGCGAGAGAAAAATAAGGAAACTAACCCAGCTTCTCTTCAGTTGTTTTTTTTTTTTTAATTTTTATTTTTAAGATTTTATTTATTTGAGAGAGAGCACAAGCAGGCAGAGGGGCAGAGGGAGGGGAAGAAACAAACTCACTGCTGAGCAGGGAGCCAAATGCGGGGCTCGATCCCAGGACCCTGGGATCATGACCTGAGCCAAAGGCAGACCCTTAACTGATTGAGCCACCCAGGAGCCCCTCTCTAGTCTTATAAATAATTGAGTAATGCAATATTTCTATATACCAGATAGGGCATTCTTTTTTTTTTTCCTCCATAAATATCATTGAGATTTTAAAATTTATTTAGAAATTTTCAAGCATCAGTATTTAGGAGGAAAATGAAGTCTACTTGTGGGAGCATTGCCCAAGCATTAGAACTCAATTAGCACAATAGATCATAATATTTCTTCTTTATTCTGTGTAATAACCCATTAGAATTGTTTAATCTTCTTCATTTCAGTTCCTTCTCTTTAAAGTGGAAGTAAAAATACAAGTCCCTCTTGTCTACAGGGGAATGGGATGGATGTGGAAAGTCAGAAACTCAATAAATTCAGTACCTTGTTTTTTACTGAGGTTCTATCTGTTGGGCAAAATGCTGTTGTTGCTCATAAATGAATCATGTCATCTCACTACTTAATGGTCAAAGAACTCAGTGTTAGAAAGATAATTTTTGAAGTCTGTGATCTCTTGGGTCCCTAGAAATTAGTTTAGTCTGTTTTTTTTTTTTTACTCTTTTGATAAATACCAATAATATAGATATATCACTCAGAATTTAAAATTAGGTGAGTTGGTCTTTGTGTTCCAAGAGGTTTAAAGAATCTTTGTGGTTGGAAAATATAAATTCTAGATTTTTAATGATGGATTATATTGCTATTTGTATTATAATTATATTTGTTGCTATTTTTATTTTTTGTAAAAGCCTAATTTTAATGAATCAAATGATAGTGATGTTTCTGCATGAATGTATATATTTAATAGTTAAGTGCATTACTGCATTATATGAATATTTATGCATATTATATATATATGTAATTTTGCTGCAGTAACCTGTGGGCTTAACCAATTTATCTGTTTTTATTAATACTTTGCTATTTTTATAGTCACTTCATTAATTTTTAAGATTAATTTCTTTGTAATCATTTTTCAGGGAACCCATATTGAGATGTCTATTGGAATTATTTTGGGAATCTCAACCATGGCAGGTATTTAATAAGTCATATTATTATTCCATTGTACTTATATTTATAAAACATTTTAGCAGGTTAGACTTAGAAGAGGATGATTTATTTAAATAAATTTACTCATTGAGATGTCTATTAGTTTGTCTCCTTAATCCTGTTCTTCAAATTCTTAATTTTGTATATGTAGCACTTTTTTCCTGAGAAATTTTAGGTACTTTATGTTAGTTGTTAAGTAATAATGCTGTACAGACTATGTTAAAATACGTTTTTCTCTTAATTCAGTGTTACCCCAAAACCTTTTTACTCTTGTTTTTACTGATTTATTTTCAAGTTGGGTAGAAAAATCAAATAAGGAAATATAAGATTGAAAGTCTAATTTGGTTCTATTACTTTCTTTCCCCTAGTTGCCACTGTGTTTTTCATGATAGTGAAATTTAGGAATGGTTCAGTGTTGTGTTTATTGTGTAGAAAGCATGAAGTAGATGAATTCGTGAAAGAGTCATTTCTTCTCTATGATTTCTTGAATTTCAGAGCTATGCATAAAACTTTACTTGAACTTCCAAATATCCAAATTTCCTTAAATATAATGAAAGAAAGCTACAAGATACTGTATAAGTATTGAAACCAAAATGGAAACTGGCTGCCACAACAGAAAAAACCTACTACTTGTTAGAAGGGGAACACTATAATCCCAAGAGACTTGTGTTCTATTTTGAAATCTTGAGGTTCAGAGCTATCCAATGAGTTACTTTGGATATAGTTGTAGTTTCAGAAACAGTGATTACTCTTCCAGATCAGTGCTTTACTGATGATACAGTGATGTATTATAATGATTTTTCTGACTTCCATGTAACAATTCACTTACCACTTCTCAATTTTTTAGCTGCTGCTTTGGGAAATCTTGTGTCAGATTTAGCTGGACTTGGGTAGGTCCATTCATTTATTCATTTGTGCATGTGTGTTCTCTTTCTCTTCGCCAGTCTTTAATTGAGAAAGATAAAAAATATGGGACATTTATTATGTGTTTTCAAACTAAAGTTTTAAATTTAATATTTCTCAATCGGTAGTACTAAGTCTTCAGTGTGCATCAAATACAAATACCTGGGTTATACCTCAGAACTTGTGTCTCTGGGTATAGGGACCTGGAATTTGTGCTTAAAATCTTCTCAAGAGATTGATACATGCAAAAAGTTTTTCTAAGACAACTGTAATGTAAGCAGAGTTTAATTTTCATTTACTGAAGTATTCATGTGTATTTTATAGACATTTCCAAGGTGAGACAGGATTAAAACCAAGAACCCCATCATTATTTCACCCCACTCTTCTCCCACTAAGCTCAAAGATAAGAGATATGGCTCAAATGTGAGGATACTGACTGGGCATGTTTTCTGGAGAGAGGAACTTTCAAAGAGAATAATGGCCAGAGCATACATGGGTTTGGCCTGTTTTTGCTCTTTATTCCATGTGGCTGGAATGATGAAACAAAGCAAGGATGTCTACTTAGAAAAGGCCAGCTTTCTCTCTTTCTCACTTTACATTCTCTCTTCCAAGCAGCACATGGCCTGGGCTGCCTCCTGAGCTTGAGGAAGCCTGGGAAGTATAAATTAGACTAAGTTGGCATTAATTATTGTGATAAACATAGTCTCTTTTGTTCAGTCTTTGGCTCTGTTTTTTTCTTCCATGGTTCATGAGAGTGGTAAGTTTTGAGATTTGGATTTGGGCCTACTAGAAGTTTACTTAGCCTTATAATCTAGGAAAAGGCAGCTTCATAAGGGATCTGACCCTGTGTATTAGACTTCTGTACTGCAGTTTGGGGCCAAAGCTACTGTTAAAACACAAAGTTTCTTTGCTTCTGGACCAGGGCAGAAATTTTATATTTCTCAGATTCCTGACATAAATCTATAATGATACCACCCTTTACACATTCTGTTTCCCCATTTCCAACATTAAGGTTAATAGTGGTAATATTACAGCTACTGTGATAGCTTTTTATATTTAATAGAACTAAGTGATCTAATAGATTTTAAGGCCATTTAATTTTAGATTGCATCATTAATTGGCTATTTTTGATTAGAGATAAAGATTTTGTTGGAGTCTTTAGATTTAAGAACTATTTCTCCTCTGCCTTTAAAAAATATCATTAAATAACAAATGCATTTTATTGATTCTTAGGTACCCAGTTTTTTTTAGAACTTAACATATCTGATATTGGGATCCATCTTATAACTGATGTATGCATAGTTCATTTAACTGGCAAATTTTTTTCTTTCTTAGAGTTCACAAAGTGAGTTTATATCCAATAAATGATGGGAAGTTAGACTTGATAAATACTTGAGATTGCCCTGAAAATTCTAGGCTGTTTTACTTAGTATATCAGTCTAATATTATATATGCTTTTTAAAGATTTTATTTGAGAGAGAGAGTGAACAAGAGAGAGAGAGAGCGAGCAGGAGAA
Organism: Zalophus californianus; assembly: GCF_009762305.2. NCBI lineage: Eukaryota > Metazoa > Chordata > Mammalia > Carnivora > Otariidae > Zalophus > Zalophus californianus. The sequence goes on along the minus strand of NC_045598.1, from coordinate 174,945,283 downwards.
GGGGCAGAGGAAAAAGGAGAAGCAGACTCCCTACCGAGCAAGGAGCCCAACGCAGGGCTTGATCCCAGGCAGGACTCTGGGATCATGACCTGAGCCGAAGGCAGACGCTTAACCAACTGAGCCACCCAGGCACCCCAATCTAATATCATATGTTAACGTGCTTTGCTTTGAATTTGGAGTAAGTGCATGACTGTAATTTTATTGCAAAAATTTTTTATATACCTTGAAATGATCTTTTAAAATAAGAGAGAGGTGTGCCTGAGTGGCTCAGTCAGTTAAACATCTGACTCTTTTTTTTTTTTTTTAAGATTTTATTTATTTATTTGACAGAGAGAGAGAGAGCACGTGTGTGCACAAGCAGGGGGAGCAGCAGAGGGAGAGAGAGAAGCAGGCTTTCTGCTGAGCAGGGAGCCCCATGCGGGGCTCAAACCCAGGACCCTGGGGTCATGACCCAAGCCCAAGGCAGATGCTTAACCAACTGAGCCATCCAGGCACCCCAAGCATCTGACTCTTGATTTCGGCTCAGGTCATAATCTCAGGGTTGTGAGATTGAGCCCTGTATTGGGCTCTGCACTGGGTGTGGAGCCTGCTTGAGATTCTTTCTCCCTCTCCCTTGGCCCCTTTCCGACCCCCTCAACCCCCTCCTTGCTCTCTCTCTCTCAAAAAAATAAAAATAAATAAAATAAGAGAGAGTAATTGCTCTAAGTCAATTAGTTTATCTATGTATGAATATATTAATATTAAAAGATTTTGAACTGTATATATTTATGCACAATAAAAATGAAAATTGTAAAAAACATTTACACCATTTCTAGGGTGCCAGTTACAGGTGTAAAATTATTTTATTTCTTTTTGTGGCAATTAGTTTGTTATCTGAGGACATTTGTGTGTCTCTTTAAAAACTTACATTCTGTCCTTGTGTTTTTTTAAAGACTTGCAGGCTATGTTGAAGCTTTGGCTTCCAGATTAGGCCTGTCAATTCCTGACCTTACACCAAAACAAGTGGACATGTGGCAAACACGTGTTAGTACACATTTTGTAAGTACTTTATATGGTTTATGATTATGAATTCAGGTAGCCAGAGCAAGATACTGTATAGTTCAGTCCTTTGAGAAATTTGAGACTAAATTGATTTGAGTGGAGTTTTTAACAAAAATTGTCTAAGGTTTGGCAGTTTTCAGAAGAACAATAATTTTTTTATTGTCTATTTTTTGTAGGTGTACTCGATTTTTAGAATATTCTTTATATGATTCAGTTAATGTGAAGGAATATCTGTCATGTCCTAGAGACTGAAGGACATAAAATGAATATAAATTACAGTTATTTTTAAGAATTGTTTAGGTGAAAAACCAGACATGTAAACAAATTATAATTTAGTGCAGTTATAGAATTATGCACTAGATATAGCAATAGCACAAGTAAGAGAATTAATACTTTGTGTGGAGAAATTTCTTTTGGTGGTAAGATTTCTTGGTGATTATTAGATCTAAGCTGATTTTTGTGTTATTGATGAGATGTTTACTAGATGAACAAGAGAATTCTGAATACATTGACTAGCAAGTAGAAAGACATGATAAAAACAGGGTATGTTCAGAGAAATACAAGAAATTAGGTATTGCTGGACTATAATATAGTAGTTGAAGATCGAAGCAGCAGTAAGAAACAGCATTGGAGAAGTAAGAATGGGGATCAGACAGGAAAGACATTGTATAAGCTATACTAAGGAGCTTGAACCTCATACCTAGGTGATGGAGTGCTAGTGAAGAATTTTAAATAGAAAGGAAACTGGATGGATCACAGTGCCACCAATTAAGTCAAGAAGAAAAGGAGGAAGGACAAGTTAGTAAGGAAAGATTATGAGTTCTGTTTTCGATTCGGTAAGTTGAATTTGAGATGCTTATAAGACATTCAAGTGGTGATACCTTGTAGGCATTTGGATTAAAAGTCAAGAGTTAGAGAGGTCTGTATTAGAGATGATGAGTATTATCAATCATTCATTCAACAAATATTCATTTTTTACCTACTGTATGCACAGTACATATGTAGGAGTTTTGAATATATTGGTTAACAAAACAAGATCTTTTTTTTTCTGGTGGATCTTACATTTTAACAGTGGAGAGAAGACAAAAAATCTGATAAAATGTTTAATGTACTAGAAGTTCACAAATGTTAAAGAAACTAAAGAAAAAAAGAAGGCAGAGCAGGGTAAAAGGTTGGGAGTGTTGGGATGGAGACAGCTTGCAGGATTAAATAGGAGGGTCAGCAGGCCTCACTGAAAAGGTGATAGTTAAAACCATGGGAAAAGTGAGATTATACAGGACAGTGCTTCTCAAAGTGTTATGCCAGGGCCAGCAGGATCAACACTACCTGGAAACTTGTTAGAAATGCAAATTTCATGTTCCACCTTAGACTTATCTATTTCTTTGTAAAAAATCATATAGATGTGTCCATATCCTGCAATTTGTAGATAAAGTGAAGTGAGATTAGCTGGCTAATATCTGCCACAGTTGTTGAAGAATCAGGATATTCTAACATTCTAGCAATTTGGCTTAACATTTTAGCACTACAGTTAGGATCAAGAGATTATTTTCCTGGGCTTTCTTCTCATGTAATTGATAATTCTGTTTTCTTTCTGTATTATAGGCAGATCCATTCCCCTTTCCTATTATAAAAGTACTTCAATTACTAAGCTAGTGTGTGTGTGTGTGTGTGTGTGTGTGTGTGTGTATAGTGTGTATGTGTATGTGTGTGTATTTTGATAAATCTTCCACCAGCATATGAAGTGATTCTATTTCTTAGTTGTTGACTCTGCTTCTTTTATGTTAGGATCAAATCTACTCTGTAATATAACATTCAATTAACAAATAGCCTGAAGTAATTTAAGTTAGTGATCAGCAATCCATTCATGACATAAGCTAACTCTGACATTTACCCATAATGGAATATATGCAAATGCACATGTGGGTTCCTGTTGACACAGGTTGTATTTTAAAACCTCATTTATAATTTGGCTGTTTGAAACTCAGAAAATATTTTCTTGCAGAGCCATATTATGGATATACTCAAGTTCTTAGGTTAGCCCCAGTGTAGTTAATTATAAGGCCTAGACTATCATAAGACCTAATAATAATATATAAGTAACTGATTTTTCAATGGAAAGATGTTTCAGGTTCTGAATCAGGGAGCCAGAAAAGGATACCCCACTTCTTTCCTCCCTCTCTGCCCTGTTGACTTTATGCCCCATTGAGATAGTTGGGTTGGAATTCATTAACTGGGAATCCTACAGTGAGTGGGGAGGAAAGCCTTGGTTTCCATGGACAATAGTAACAAGCATTCTAACAGAATGGGTGAGAAGTAGAAGTGGCAATGGACATTTCATATATATGGGAAAGTCAGGAATCTAAAATAAAATAGTCTCTCTCTGTGTTTATAAATAAATATAAATGAATACAAACTTTAAGGTCAAGATAAGGATCTAGGATTAACTTTTTCAGCCTCTGGAATGAAGAAAATTTCTGCTTATTAAAACTCTGTAGGAGTGATACTTTCCGAAGTTTGACATGATGAAAATGACAAATCTGACTATTAATATAAAGCATGGGTATACCACCATCACTACTACCACGACCAAAAACCCAAAAATAACAGAGTTGAAAATTTTTATGCAAGCTATTGTCAAACACTAATGTCTAATCTTGAAATTTATTAGAAAACTTGCAGGGTCTGATAGATACATGGACAATGTATAGGGAAAAAACATTTTATTCAAGACTGTTGATTATGTAGCTGTCATAGCACCTGTAATGTTTGATAGAACTTGTTTTATTTATTTGCTTTTCTCTGTATAACTAACTGGAAGTTCCTGGGAGAGAGAGAGAGCGACTGCATCTAATTAGTCTTTGTCTCTGTGTTACCTAGCACAGAGCTTGGCATAGTAGATTCTCAATAAATGTTTATATGAAGAAATAAAACGTAATTGAAAGAGGTTTAACCTTGATGATCATCCTAGAAATGCAAATTTAAAAAATTATTTACAAAAATAAAAATTTAAAAGTGTTCATAGTGTAGGTATGGTTGTACAAAAATTGGTGTGTGTATATCCATGTACATATACATATACATAATACAGTTGACCCTTGAACAAGCTGGGGGTTAGGGGCACCATCCCCCCCATGAGTTGAAAATCCACATATAACTTTTGACTTCCCAAACACTTAATTACTAATAGCTTACTGTTAACTGGAAGTTTTACCAATAACATACATAGTTGATTAACACATATTTTATATGTTATACATATTATATAAAGTATTCTTATAATAAAGTAAGCTAGAGAAAAGAAAATGTTGCTAAGAAAATCATGAGGAAAAGAAAATACATTTAGGAGTACTGCACTGTAAAAACCCACATATAAGTGGATCCACACAGTTCAAACCTGTGTTGTTCAAGGGTCAACTATATTTCAATTGGTATATATGTTTTTGCAGTCATTTTTGTGTAGAATAGACAGCATGGCATTCATTACCCTATGAATATGCACAAATATATTATTTGATTTTTAAATAAATCATTGGGAAAAACTATACACAAAAATGTTTATTGTAATATCATTTATACTGGTGAAAAAGCAGTGACTTTTAATGGTAATAAGGAGAGCTTTAAACAGATTATAGGCCATCAATTCAGTGGAATTAAAAGTTTTCTATTAAGTTTGTGAAATAGTTTGAAAAAAGAGCTTATTATAACGTGTGGCTCTGGGGGAAGAATTGAGGCAGAAAACAAAGCTATGTTTACATAATGATTAGACCTACATATAATTAGGTAGACATGGGAATAAATATTGAAAAGGAATATATACAAAAGGAGCAAATCCAAATATATTGAGAATATTTGGTGAGTTTTTTTTTTCCCCTATCTTCAGATGTTAAAATGTATGTACAGTTTCTAAAAGGTATTTTTCTACTTGAATATTTCTTTGGTGTTATTTCATGGCAATTTGAAAAAACTTTTCTTAGTTGCATTGAACTTTAAATATTACTTGTTCTAGAACCTTTTTGTAGCTTATTGTTCTTTTAATTGAAGTGTAGTTGACATACAATATTATATTAGTTTCAGGTGTACAACCTAGTTATTCAACAATTACATATATTACAAAATATCACAATTAGTATGGTCACCATCCTTCACTATACAAAGTTATTATAACATTTTTGACTATACTTCCTGTGCTGTACTTTTCTTTCTCATGACCTATTTATTTTATAATTGGAAATTTGTGCTCTTATTGCCCTTCACCTATTTCACCCATCCCCTCCATCTCCTCTCTGGCAACCACCACTTTGTTTTCTGTATCTATGAGTCTGTTTCTGTTTTTTGTTCTGTTTTTTAGATTCCACATGTAAATGAAATCATATGTTATTTGTCTTTTTCTGTCTTATTTCAATTACCATAATACCCTCTAGGTCCATCTACATTGTCACAAATGGCAAGATTTCATTCTCTTTTATGGCTGAGTAATACTCCATTGTGTGTGTGTGTGTGTGTGTGCGTGTACACACACACGTGTATACATACATATACACATGCAAGTATACAAATGTATATGTGTAGTATACATGCACATGCACAATATACATGTATGTACACATGCATATACATATACACCTGCGTACATGTATATGTATGTGTGCGTGCACATACACATATACTACATCTTCTTTATTCACGTATTGATGGACCCTTAGGTTGCTTCCATATCTTGGCCATTGTAAATAATGCTGCACTAAATATAGGGTTATTTATATATCTTTTCAAATTAATGTTTTTATTTTCTTTGGGTAAATACCCCGAAGTAGAATTAGTGGGTCATATGGTATTCTTATTTTTAAGTTTTTGAGGAGCCTTCATTCTGTTTTCCATAGTGGCTACACCAATTTATATTCCGACAGTGCACAAGGGTTCCCTTTTCTCCATATCCTCACCAATATTTGTTATTCTTGTCTTTTTTTTTTTTCTTAATTTCAGTCTAGTTAATTTCAGGTGTACTGTAAATACAGTGATGGAAAAATTCTATATATTACTCAGTGCTCATCAAGATAAGTGTACTCTTAATCCCCTTCACCTGTTCTACCCACCTCCCCTCTGATAACCATCTGTTTGTTTTCTGTAGTTAAGAGTCTGTTTTTGGTCTGTTTCTCTTTTTTCCCCCCTTTGTTTTTTCTTAAATTCCACATATGATTGAAATCATATGGCATTTGTCTTTCTCTGACTTACTTCACTTAGCATGATGCCATCTAGATCCATCATGTTGTTACATTCTTTTTTTATGGCTGAATAATATTCGTGTGTGTGTGTGTGTGTGCACTTGGGCTGTTTCCGTAGTTTAACTATTGTACCTAATGCTGCGATAAACATAGAGGTGCATATATTCTTTCGAATTAGTGTTTTTGTATTCTTTGGGTAAATACCCAGTAGTGTGATTACTGGATCATATGGTAGTTCTATTTTTAATTTTTTGAGGAACATCCACACTGTTTTCCACAGTGGCTGCACCAGTTTGTATTCCTACCAGCAGTGCATGGGAGTTCCTTTTTCTCCACTTCTTGTTTCTTGTGTTTTTTATTTTAGTCATTCTGACAGGTGTGAGGTGATATCTCATTGTGGTTTTGATTTGCATTTCCCTGATGATTAGTAGTATTGAGCACTTTTTCATGTGTTGACCATCTGTATGTCTTCTTTGGAGAAATGTCTATTCAGGTCCTCTGCCCATTTTTTAATCAGATTGTTTTTTGGTGTTAAGTTGTATGAGTTCTTTATATATTTTGGATATTAACCCCTTATTGGTTATATCATTTATAGATATTTTCTCCCATTTAGTAGATTGCTTTGTCATTTGCTGATGGTTTCCTTTGCTCTGCAAAAAGCTGCTTTTCAGTTTAAAGTAGTCCCAATTGTGTATTTTTGCTTTTGTTTTTTCTTGCCTGTGGATACAGATCCAGAAAAATGTTGCTAAGGCTGATGTTCAAGAGAATACTATGTTTTCTTTTAGGATTTTTATGGTTTCAGGTCTTATATTTAGATCTTTAATCCATTTTGAGTTTATTATTGTGTATCGTGTAAGAAAGTGGTCTAGTTTCATTCTTTTGCATGTAGCTGTCCAGTTTTCCCAACACCATGTATGAGACTATCTTTTCTCCATTGCACATTATTGCCTCCTTTGTCATATGTGGCTTCTTTTTATATTTAAGTTAACTATGATCAAAAGAAATGCAATTACAGTTGAATTTTATAACATATAGTAATTGTTTATCATAGATACTTAGGCAAGGATTCTTCTTTCAGGGATAAAATAACTTTCAAAAAATGTTTTCTTTTGTTTCCTTAGGGCAAAGCTGTTGGGGTGACTATTGGCTGCATTCTAGGAATGTTTCCTTTGCTTTTCTTTGGAGGAGGTGAAGAAGATGAAAAACTGGAAAAGAAAAATTAACCCTCTTAGAGTATCTATAAAAAAATGTAAACTAATGTACCTCAATTACTAAATATGCTGTCACAACATTTAGGAATTAAGACAATAACAGTGCATAGATATGGGATCAAATAATTCAGCATGTATTATGGAAAACACTAACTTATTGTGGCTTGGTTTTCTTAGGACATCTTTTTAAAAAACGTTTAGTATCCATTTTGTGTAAATTGTTGAAATGCTTTTTCATCAATGGCAGTCAACATTTTACCTTTTTCTTTTTCTTTATATATCAAAATATCATTTAAGTATCAGTCATTGACGTACTGTACTGAGTGGGGGTTTGCGTATTTGTTACTTTATGTGTGTGCATGCATGAAAGGATCTTCTGTCTTTGCTGTTGTTCTGTAGTTACAACTCAGCCTTGAGATTTTTGCCACATTACTTAAGGTGTTTAATATAAGTTAAAGGTTTTTTTTTTTTTACTCTATTTGGCAACATCAATTTTGTACTCATTTACATTGAACATTTACAGTCATAATTTTAGTCATTTTTTAAACTCTTACTCAATTCAAGATAGACACACACTTTAAGCATTTTAAGTATCTATTACTCATTTTAATTTTCTTATTACCTCACTGTCTCAAGAGCCAGAGGTTTAATCAGAATGAATAATTATGTGGTGTCTCTACTACATAAAACCATGTATGTTAATAAGTATATTATTTTCAGTTAATTTTTTTAATCTTTAATTTCTCCATTTTGAATCATAACATGGTAGCTTCTGTTCCTAAGGGGAAGAAAATGATTATTTTAGGGTCTTTTATAAATGGGGGTTGTGGAATTAGGGTAAAATAAGGGGTTTGACATGACACTTGGAGATTAAGAGGCTAAAAATTTTTTTAGAGAAAAAGAAAATGGGAACTGTCAAGAAGGCTTATGGTATAAGTGGTGAAGTTGAAGTTGTGTTTGGAAGGTTAATGAGATACAAATTCTATTGTTTGGGATGGATTTCTTTTTCTCCAAAGCATCTTCTCATCTGAATTGAATGAATCTGAGTACTCCATACTCATAATCCTGATGTCTTGTTTAGTGAGTTTTATTTCTGGATAACTACTTTGAGGTGAAGACTAAATATTTTATATTTTTCTTTTTTGCTATGAATAGTCTAGTAGTCAAAAGTTATGTGAGGAAGAATCTTTTTTTTTTTTGGTCTTCTTCTTTTGTGATGTTTAAATAATATTCTAGGTTGAGATTGCTTTTCAGCCTTGCATATCTAACATATATAGTACAACTATATATATGAGTCATAAATTTTAATTTTATGAGCCCTTAAAGTTTGTTAGCATGTGGTCTGTTACATATGCTAAAAAATTACTCTTACTTGTAAGAGTAAACACATTATGGAGGAGAAAAACTGAAATTAAAATAACTGGGCCACTGAAATTATTTATGTTGCTAAATAGATGCAAAAGAATGAAAGCTTCTAAGATGGCTGTATTTATAGTTACCTTAAAGTTTTATTTGCACATGTTTACTTTGACCTCTTATTTTCAGAGGGGCTGTTTTTTCCCACAAGGCACTTTGTCATAAATTACCCTCTGTGCACTCCAAAATAATTCAGAGCTCTCCTTTAATCATAGATTTTTGAGGAAAAAGAAGAAAATAAATCATATAATATAAAAATAAATATATGACATTCTTATTATGTACAAATAATACAGTAGTCTCATTTGATCAAATTAGAAGTATAGAACTTGACTTCGTAAACAGAATTGTGGTTTTTATGTTCCACATAGTACTACATACACACCAAAAAGAATTTTTTTTATTATTTTAGCTGGTAGGATTAGAGTGCTTATTTAAACAATTTTTTTAAATGTCTAAGTGCATTTGTTCCTAACTTGTATATTGCCAGTCCTTTCTGTTTTCTAAAAACTATTTTATTGTGGTGCTTAAATTTTCTTATTAATTAAATCCCATATCCAGAAACCTTGTCTGTGAGTTAGAAAGGGCTTTGATTATTGGTTTTCACTTTTTGCTCTTGAAAGTAATCCAGTCCTACAGAAGCTTTCAGTTTAGCTGAATGTCTGCAGAATTATTTAAGGTGTCAAAACATAGCATATATAACCTTCATGTTGAAAGATATTTTAATTTGGGGGCATAATAAATATTTGAATCATTCAGATAATTAACTTTCAAAAAATGAAGACCTTTTGTCCTTAACCTAAGGTACACATCTTCTCAAGATCTTATTCTACATGAGTATTGGTGCTTGGCACAAAGTGATTTCTGAAAAATGGCTCCCTTTAAGAGATAATGACTTCATAAAAACATAGTTTCATGGTACTTGTCACAAATAACCTTATTTCAGATTGAAACTGGAATCTTTTTTCTCATATTAGCTATTTCTTTATTGGAAGCACCATAACTATAGTTAAATACAACATGAGCTACTTTAGTACCGTTTGTTTGAAATTCATGTTGTCTCTGTATTATGATTTATTGACTTGTTGATGCATGTGAATTGGGTGCATTTTGTTGCCACTGTATGTTAAATGGTGACCAATGTTTTTACAAAGGAATTGAACAAAAAAAAATCTTTTAAGAAATTTGGAATGTGGTTTTGATTTTGAAATTTGATTTTCTTCCTAATCTCTAAGAGAGTGCTCTGGTTATTCTGTCACTAAAGGAAATAGAATAAATAAATGCAGATTTTTTTACAGGATTGTAGCAATGTCACTGAGACAGTAAAATGGAATTATTTACTGCCTCCCTGAAATCCACATTGGCGATCTATTACAGATTATGAGAGAAGAATGATCCTATATTTAGACAATTTGATCTTTAATAGGATGTCAAAAATAACACTAGAGAGATTGGCATAAATCACACTGATGGGTCTTTACAGCAGAGATATCCAAGCCTTCTGTAGAATAATGCCTCATTTACTCCTTTTCTGTAGGAGATGAATTTTGAAGGTAATGGAAGTTTATCTTTCACACAAAAAGTTTGTGTAAACCATTTTGAAGTAAATCTTCCTAATTTTAGAATTATGTTTTCTTCCCATCTTAAAAGAATGTATTAAATGTAATGTCATCTTTTTCTTAGTGGCTAAGCACCATCCCCATGGACATTATTATTGTGCTGTAATGCAGTGCCTCAGGAAAACTTTAATTTTCCTCCCATCTTTTTACTGCTCTTGGCTTTTGGCAACTGCCTTCTCTCTCTAACTTGCCACTTCTTAGCTGTATGGATTTAGCAGCTAGATAGCCAGTCTTACCAGGAACTTTTGGGGAAATATTAGGCTATGGAGCCTGAGTGAGATGATGATGGTGATGATGATGATGATGTTAGTTCCCTTTTATTAAGCACTCACTTGCTGTTTTGTAAGTATTTTACACACTGTCATATTTAATCACTTTAAATAACGACGTTAAGTTGGTGCTATTATTATCCCTATTTTATATTGGGTAAATTTTATGTGGAAAGTTAGTAGTAGCACCATGAGGTCATTACTAATAAGTGGACTGGAGTCCAACGTTGTCCAGGTTTGAAGCCTGTGTTCTTAGTTACTATGCAATAGGGCATCAGTTGTATGGACTTTGTAACGTCTCTTCTCTGCTTAGGTTCCTCTTTACCTTCAGATTTGTTTACAACTTGCTTACAAAAACAATTTGTTACAACTTGTTTACAAAAACAATTTGTAAACAAACAACTTTTAAAGTTGTTTTCTTACCGATAATCTAAGGGAATTGTGCTTATATCTCAAGGTTCATTTAAGAAATTCTGTGCTTACTATGTGCTCAGAACTGTTCAAGGAACTGAGCAAACAACCAGAACATCCTCATTCTCATCAAGTTTATTCTGGGGAGGGGGGCATCAGTGGAGCAAATATACACTTAAATATTTTTTATTGCAGACAGTGGTAAGTTCTAGAGATGAATGAAACAAGGTAAGGGGAATGGAAAGTACCAGTGGTCATATGTGAGGGTTTATTTATTATTAATTTTTATTTTATTATGTTACATTAGTCACCATACATTACATCATTAGTTTTTGATGTAGTGTTCCATGATTCATTGTTTGCGTTTAACACCCAGTGCTCCATGCAATACGTGCCTTCCTTAATACCCATCACCAGGCTAACCCATTCCCCCACCCCCTCCCCTCTAAAACCCTCAGTTTGCTTCTCAGGGTTGAGGGTTTATTTTTCTAGAATTGTCAGGGAAGACCTGAAAGAAGTGAGAACGTTAACAATACATGTTAAGGAAATCTCAGACCTGTGAGCTATATTTCACTTTGGAATGTATTGTAAGATGTTTTTGTTTGTTTTGCATTATTAATGCTTTCTGGATTAAGTCTAAATACTAATATTTAAATATTAGGATTAATACTCCCCACATATTTACTGACAGCCGTAGAGGGAAATGGCCCAAGAAGCCTGGGGAAGCTACCTGGGAATTCATACAATCTGTGGATAATCCATCTGCAAATTATTTAGGGTTTGTTTTGTGCTCATAATGAAATCTTACAGATCACTTGTTTTTACCAAAGCAATAATTGCTATTGGTATATGAGTTGTAACACTGAAATTGGTTTTTCTTCTTCAACTTTTAGAAATGGAGTACTGCTTAAAGCGAGGACATATAATATTTTAATTTTGAAGCTTCAGGACTTCTAGTGTCTACCGATCTTGTGCTGACAGCCGTATGAAGCACATAGTGTTATGACATCAAACATGTTAATGCCATTGACAGGTTTATGAATGAAAGAAATTTGAACAATTTTTTTTATTGACACCAATTAAAAAGAGTAGGCACCTGAGAGATTGTGTGATTTGACAAGTCCAAGTCAAACTTTTTGTTCACAGGAATAGAAAGTGAGAATGATGACCGAAGAATTAAAGTTAAAGGAACTACATTTGAGGGGAAAAGGGGTGAACCTTCCAAAACTGTTGGGTAAAGGAATTTTCTGTGAGAATTGTGAAATTCAGTAAAGGTTTGCCAGTTGCTAATATGAAAGCTATACATTTGTGTGGTGCTTTACCATTTATAAAATAGTTATGCAAGTGCTAGATATACATGGAGTTCAAGAGAGTTAGATGAACAAAAACTGGGGGTACTTTAATTAGAGTTTTTCTCTCCCGCATGTCAACCCCACCATCACCATTCCTGCACAATGGTGGTTATTCTGTATCTCTTTTTACCTTATGTCTCAAGTGCAATTGTTTTCTTCTTTATTTTCTCTTCTTTTCCCCAACCTTGGACTGATGGAAATGCAGTTTTTATAAAGTATATTATGTCCTGTGCTGTTATTTTTAAAGTATATAGGTCCGACATTTTCTCTTTTTCTCCCTTGCCCCCAATTGGGAGGAGAAAAAAATGTAAATGAATTTTTAGTTCATTTTATGGTTAACAGTTTTAACTGTTCTTTCTTCCATACTAATTCATACCCACATTTCATAAGAAGAAAAAGATCTGACTGTGCTTCAAATGTCAGGGCCACAAAGGCACATAGTAAGCATCCAACTTGTTCACTTCTCTATCTGTAATACTTTGTACAGAGCCTGAAACATGGTGGGTGTACAGTAGATATTTGTTTAATGGGTCAATTCTTGCCACCCACATCACTGTGCACTTCTCTCTAGGAACTTGAATTCTGGCTTGACTCCCAGCCCGTTGTGTATCAGTACTAAACACTTCCTAAGTCATGTTCTGTATCATTTTTGAACTTCCCACATTTTGCTTCAGGTAGATTGGTTCATGGTTCATCTTCTACTGGCAGTTCTCTAGTCCATTGTTTGTAACATATAGTCAAATGCTTAATGGGAAATATAGTATGTATGTATCTCCTGTTCTACTGGTTATCAAGGAAACAAACATTCTTTGGTTGGCATGATTTATTCTTAGTGAACTTGTATTGGGAGTCAGTGGTGACCACTTTACTTTCTGTTTAATCTGCACTAATTTTTCCCTTGAGGATTAATGTCAAGTATATTAGTCTACAATTTCTAGAACCTATCTGCACTCCTCTTTTTTCTGAGTAGGGCATTATTTACCCAACTCTGAACTTGATGGTACTTTTCCTGATCTCATTATTTCACAGAGTACAGCTTTGTAATTGTATCTCAAATTCTTTCAGTATCACAAACCAAAGATTTTAAAATGTTTTGACTCAAGACTCCTTTAAACTCTGAAAAAAGATATATAGAGGTCCTCAAAAACCTTTTGTTTGTTCATGAAGGCTATAAAAATATTTACTGCTTTAGAAATTATAACTGACAAATTACAAAAATATTTAGTTTATTTTAAAATAATAATAAACCAACTTGTTAACATAAATGATATACATTTTATGAAGATTATTTTCTGAAAGTATAGTGAGAAGAGTAGCATTGTTTTTACATTTTTTACAGATCTCTTCAATGTCTGGCTTGCTAGAAGACAGCTGGATTCTCAGATCTTTCTGCATTCAATCTGTTTGATATTTGTTTTGTTTGAAGTATATCAAGAAAATTTTGTCTCACACAGATATATAGTTGGGAAAAGGAAGAATATTTTAATAACCTCTTTATATGACTAGATTTATTCTTGGACACTACTAACACTGCAGAAGGGGTAATTTCTAAATGGTTCATTGCACTGTAGAATTCAAAACCATATCAATGAAATTTTGCAGTGGGTTACATTAAAACCTCTTGTTCTACCTTGCACTTTGACTGAACATTTTTCCCCATGCATGATTTTATAACACCATGCATTCAGCATTTGGAAATTATTGGTTTACCAAATTATGCAGATCTTCCCAATGTTAATACATTTCCCACATAAGATTTAAAAATCATGTATAATATGACCAGTGGTATCATTTTAAAAAGTGCCTCTTAAGTATTGGGAAGCTTTCAAATTCAGATGGCAGATACATATTTCCCAAAGTTGTGATTTTCATGTGAAAGCTTAAATTTTGTCATTGGGAACACATACCATTAATGTTCCTTGAAGTGACAGTTCACTTCATTCATGTTTGAGAAAAATATCTGCCAAATATGCACATCTGAATAACCAAGTTTATCTCACAAAACAATGTCATAATTGCTTTTCTCCAAGATAACCATCATATTTTGGTCTCCCCAGAAGTATTTTGTGCACATTTGCCTATTCATATAGAATATTAAAAAGACATTTATTCAACAGTCAATATTTAAAATAAATAATTTTTATTGCTTTTTGAAGGACACTGAGTGAAGCTTTTCTTCTCCCTCTCCCCCAACTGCAAGTGCATGGCAATGAAGAATACAGTAACTACTGGTGTCTTTATTCATTCTGATGTTGGTGCTTTTACACACCATGGCTTTTGCACCATCAGTGAACATGTCACCACTGTGAAAAAGGTAAATAAGGTTTTAGTATATTATGAAAATGGTTTTGACCTCACAGACAGAATCTGCAGACCACGCTTTCACACTTTGAGAACTGCCATCCTGAACTTTCCTAATTAGTTTAGAACCGCCATCCTGAACTTTCCTAATTAGTTTAGATTAGGTTTAGCTGTAAGTAACAAAACCCCAAAATAACAGTAGCTGAAACAAGATGGACATTTATTTCTCTCTCATATAAAATTGTTGTGGTATATTGCCCAGGGCTAGTATGCTAGTATAAGGGTTATGTTCCACAAAGCAGCAAAGCCCAGATTTCCATCCTTCTGCTTCATTCATGTAATTAGTTTTTGTTCTCAGTAGTCACTTTATGATCTAAAATGGCTGCTTCAGCTCCAGCTATCACATCTGCAGTCTATCCAGGAGGAAGGAACTAGAAAGAAAAGGACTTGAACCAACTTTTAAGTTGCCACATGACACATCTACTTATGTTTCAGACCTCCATCATATGAACACTGAACTGAAAGAGACGCTTGTAAATCTCCCCATAGGTATGGCTGAATATATAGCCAAAAATTGAAAGACGGGAAGGACATTTTGGGGGAAAACTAGCTGTGTATCACAATCTATCATTTTGGCTACCAAGTATTCATGTCTCACCTTTTTCTCTATATGGAAAACACCCATCCACAGGGGAGTGGGCTCAAGTTTCCATGCAGTGACTGCATTCAACTCCGGGAATAGACTATTCTCTCTATAGAGAGAATAGAGTACACCTTTGCACTTGCAGTTGGGGGAGAGGGAGAAGAAAAGCTTCACTCAGTGTCCTTCAAAAAGCAGTAAAAATTATTTATTTTAAATATTGATTGTTGAGTAAATGTCTTTTTAATATTCTATATGAATAGGCAATAGTTTTAAACTGGCTCATAGGTATCAGATATCTTATAAATGAAAAAAGTATCTGCCCCTACACACCAAGTATGCAATAACCACTTTTATTCAGAAAGGGAAAGAATAAACAATACAACCATCACGAGTTGCTAGAAATTATTAAGTCCACCACCACCATATTTCAGCTCATCTATTTGAAGGCAGTGGAAACCTGCCTAGGCAGGACTCCAAAGAGGAGTGAACATTTTAAAAGTGAGTTGGCTTCTAAAGCTGCTTTTAGCTTTGGGAGCTTTTGTCCATTCTTGTTGCAGTCAGGAGGCTGATAATTTTGGTTTTATATATTTTAAGTCTTGCTCCTAGGGGACAGAAACCAGGAGAGCTTTTGGTAGAGATATACAGAAGCTTCAAGCATATGTAATTCCCTCTCAGAAAATTTGCAAAATTGTAGAGCTATTTAGGACAGAAGACAAAATTAAGCAGAGAGCCTTATGAAACAAAGATTAAATTCAGAACCTGCTGGAAGAAGGGGATGTGGGGAATAGCCTAGGTTATCATTTGAAAATTCTTAAGGCCAGGGCAAAGGTAGAAGAAGCCTAATACCAAGGTTTGGAACTCTGCCTTGATTTATCATGATTTCTAGCTGGATTAGGGTGAACACTATATTGTCCTAGCGAAAGGAAGGATGAACCTCTCTGGAGGAAGATATCACCAGAAGCCTGTAAAAAAATAACACCTGGAAATTAATTGAAGATTCTGAGACATGCCAAAAGATAGGACCACATGACCAAAAACTAAGGAAAAAAGAGATACAAGAAACAGACCCACAGATAATCCAGATGATGGAGTTAGCTGACAAGAACTCTAAAATAACTATGTTATTTTTCTTTCTTTTTTAAAAATTTAAAACAAAATATTTATTTATTTATTTTAGAGAGAGAGCACAGGGAGGGACAGAGGGAGAGGGAGAGAGAAATTTTAGCAGACCTTGCTGAACTCAGAGCCTGATGTGGGGCTTGATCTCAAGACACTGAGATCATGACCTGAGCTGAAACCAAGAGTTGGATATCTAACTGACTGTGCCACTCAGGGGCCCCTCTTTTTTTTTTTAATTTTAATTTCAGTATAGTTAACATACGGTGTTTTATATTAGTTTCAGGTATACAATATAGTGATAACTATGTTATTTTTGTTTGAGAAAAGTTAACAGGGGAAAAAAATGAAAAGGTGGAGGCTTTCATCAGAAAGTTATTCTATAAAGTTAATCAAAAATAGACATTCTGTAACTGCATACAATATCTGGAATTAATAACACATTAGACAGATGTAACACTGGATTTGCACACAAAAGACAGAATTAGTGACCTGCAAGATAGGTCAATAGGAAACAATACACTGAAGCATAGGAAGAAGAAAGTAATGGAACAACCTTTTGAAGCATATGGCCACAATGAAATGCCTTTAAAGATGTGTAATTGGATTCTCAGAAAGACAGGAAATAGAGAATGGGAGGAAGAAGGAAAACTATAAATATTCAAGGACCCAATTTCTCTATATGAGCACCTCAATAGATGCAAAAATAAATTGACAAAATCTAGTAAAACAAACACTCATACATGATATACAGATGGCATATTAGCGCATGAAAAGATGCTCAGTGTCATTAGTCATGAAAATACAAATTAAAACCACACTCACTAGAGTGGCTACAATTGAAGAAAATACTATATCAAGGGTTGATGAGGTTGTGGGACAGCTGGTTCACAGTAACACTGCTGGTAGGGATGTAAAATGGTACAACCACTTTAGGAAAGAAACTTGTGAGTGATGGATGCATTCTTTATCTTGATTATGGTGATGACACATGCCAAGACCCATCAAATTTGATACTTTTTTAAAAAGATTTTTTATTTATTAGAGAGAGAGCACAAGCAGGTAGAATAGCAGGCAGAGGGAGAGGGAGAAGCGGGCTCCCCGCTGAGCAAGGAGCCTGACACGGTGCTCAATCCCAGGACCCTGGGATCATGACCTGAGTTGAAGGCAGTTGCCCAACCAACTGAGCCACCGAGGCACCCCAAATTTTATACTTTAAATATTTGCAATAAAGTTGTATTAAAAATAGCTCCCCCAAAAAGGAGAAAAAAGAAAAACATTATTGCTATAAAGTTGTCTATAACTTTAATTGCTATAAAGATGTCACCCCACATCCTCTGAACAGGAAATAATTTCTAAATCTTCTTTGTTCCCAAATCACTTTTTATGTCTATTATAGTACTTATCAGATATCTCAGTTACCCATTATTCTAAAACTTAAAGGCTGAAAACAATAATTTACTATTTCTCACATTTCTGTGTGCTGGCTAGGCAATTTCTCTGCTGATCTTGCCTAAGTTCAGTTGTGTGGCTGCAGTCAGCTGGTGAGTTGGCAAAAGCTGGAGGGTTTAAGATGGTCTGGGCATAGAGGGAAGAAGAGGATCTCTCTCACTACATGGTTTCTTACCAGTTCTTAGTCTAACCAAATCTTCTTTACATGACAGTTGGGTCCCAAGATAGTAAAAGTAGAAACCATGAGGTCTCCAAATGCCTATACTCTAGACTTTATGCCATGCAACTCCTGCCACCTTCCCGTGGTCAAGACAAGTTACAAAACCGGCTGAAATTCAAGGAATGAAGAAGTTTGACTCTGTTGGCTCTATCCTTTTAGTGTGAGAAATGGCCATGTCGTACTGCAAAGGGGCAAGGACACAGGAAGGCATTATTCATGAGAGACTATTATTGTAATCATCTGGTCTTTCAGATAATGCCTTTTTATCACAACCATGTTTTTCGTACCTGTATCCTTTCTGTTATAAGTTTTTGAAGGTAGGATCAGATTTTATCTTCGTGTTTTTCTTTGCAACTTTCACAGACCTTTGCACACTGTGTAGTAAGTGTTGACTTTTTCCCGGATTCTAAGAGAAATAAAAAGTCAGTGGAAAAAACTTAAGTTGAAAATGCATCATTGCAGTAGTAGGGTAGCAAAGATATATTGCAAAGCATTTAAAATCATAATCTCCAGAGCAGGCAAAGGCAAATAGCAACCATTGATGAGTCATCAGAATACCTTAATAATCATAGCATTGGTTTTTTTGGCAAAGAAGGAAAGGTAATACAATCCCCAATTTTATAGGTGAGAACAGTTGCAAAGCTCTTTAAGCAGCTAGACCTTTATTTAAATACAACTCTTCTGATTCCATATTCTAGGCTCCTTTTTTTCTTCAAATTCTATAGGGTTGCCGTGTTATAGGCAATTGGAGAGAGGGGTGGATAACTTAGGGGTTTTAAATTTACGAACTAAACATTCTGTGGTTGGTATCCTTTTTGTATTTATTTTTTTCTGTGTAGCAAATGAAAGATTCAAAAAGAACAATGCTTAAGGTGCTTAAAACCTTCCTCATTTCCTTCAAGTCCTTTCTATTTCTAAGCAGTTGGATTTCGAGAGAAAAAGTATGTTGTCGAGCGGTTCTGCCAAAAGCTTAGTCCAAAATCTTCAGTCTTTCCCGGAAATTGTAGCCAGTGTTTTGTCTTTCTGCTATTAACACATTACCCTTTGCATGCCATCTGATATTTGGCATATTTTATAAACAGGCTGAACACTCTAAGCTGGATCCCAGCTACATTCAGGTTTTATAATTATATCTTCCTGCAATATTCTTCCTACTCAGACGGCTAATGAATAGTTTCACTTACTAATTTAAGATTCAGTTTTTCTCTTTGTCTCTGCAAAATTTAGAAATTCAAATTGCATTTCTACCATTATGTGTTTGGTGCCCAGTAATGAACCAGATTATGAGGGAAGTGGGTCAAGAGAATCATGAGATCCAAGTCCTCCTTCTGAGGATTCTCTGCTGTCAGGGAGATGGACAGCCTTTGGGTACTCTAGAATTCTGTAAATCTGAGTGACACACATGGGTCACAATGATGCTGGTAAGTTCTTATATTTTATTATAGTTTTTTTTTAATATAATTCAACATTGGGGGACAAAGTAACTCAGCTTGACACATCCATCATATTGGTTTATCTTTACTCTGCAGTAGACTTCATGTCAGTAACCTTTTAAAAAAAATATTGCATCCTTCCAATTCAGGAAAAATATAAATAAAATATAGCAATCTTAAAGGGCAAGATATTAATATAAATCAGTGAGTTAAATCTTTCATGATTCCATGGCTCTCTGAATACCATTAGCATGCTGTTCCACATCTGTTGTGTGAGGTCTCAACACTGAGGGTCCTTGGAATTTATCCTGATACCATATTATGGATTATCCCTCTTTCTACCTGGGTTTTTTATTAACTCTGTATCAATTTTGAACTTCTGAAGGCTTGGTAAGGGAGTTGTAAACTCATTAAAAAGACATGGATGGATTTAACCTACTCACCCATTTGCAATGTACTTTTTAAGCCTTCAGCCTCTGAGCTTCCGAGGGGAGTGGTTGCTGCTGATAGACCTGGCAGTGCTCATACAGGAAGATCTACTTTCACGGCTAGGGGAAAAGTCCTTTACTTTTCTGAAGCCGGGCTATTAGTATTTGTCACTCAGAAACCACCAGTTCTAACCTGATCAGTTCCTAGATGTGGGAGCTCACACACGACGACTAGCTTCTCTGAAGTCTCAGAGTGTCCCCATTTATAAAACTGAGATAATAATATCTCTCTTTAGGGCTGTAAGGATTGAAATTATATATTTATAATGCCTGGTGAAATGCTCAGCATATAGAAGGTGCTTAGTAAATTGTTGTGAAGATAGCAGTTTTCAGGACTCTCTCTGGTCTTCAATTTGGTGGTTAAATATATATATATATTATATATATATATAATATATATATATTTAAGAGGAATCTGTTGAATATATTTGAGCTGAGGAATAATGGGAAAGTGAAAACATTCAACTTTCTCTCTCTTTGGACCTTTATTGTGTGACTTTAAGTACTGAAATCTCAGTCCATAGACACACCTTTGATGAAGTTAAGCAACCAAAAGATAACCCAGATCAAACACATGGCTTTGAAGTTATTTATAGCACTACTACCCCTAAAATAGTTGTGCCTAAGTACAATGATTTAGAGCCTCCCAATAGTTTTCTTGCATATTGTTTAAAGCTGATGAGGTCCTATGAAACTCCTATAGTTTCACTGAAATAATGTTTAAATCTAAAGGTCTTCTGTTTACTAGTTGTTTGATCCTGGTCATTTAGCTCATCTGCAAATTGAGTACTAGACACTATTATTATTACTCACAGGCTTTTTTTAAGATGGGATGAGACTTTGCATGGAAAATGGCTTTGTCATTCAGATAGCTGTGGTCTTAAGTTATACAAAATATCCATGGAGAGGGGGAATGGGACTTCCATTTAATGGAAAACTTCAGACACACCTCCTTTCTCATGTGAAATAGGACCGACTACAGTTCACTGGATTCTTCAAAATCGGTTAAGAGGAGATATTTCATCTCATGGCATGTATTTCTTTAGGAGCTATTTTAATAGTTTTAGTCTTTCTCAATTACTAGCTTGACTCCTCCCCTCCCCTGGGTTGTGTGTAGCTACCATATTTTGCTTATGATGATTTGACTGGGGGGAATTCGTCAGTACTTAACTGTGTTTCCTTTGGGATCTGCTTCCCTGCAGAGAAATGGACCACTTGGTAATTTTATTAGAAAACATTTTGCTCCTGCCCAGAAAGGCCCATGGTTTATAAAAGATGCCTGTGATTTGATAGCTGGTCTGCCTAATTCTGGGGTGAAGAACTAGCAAGCTCATTGTTGCTGCTGTACACCTCACCCGTATTTCCATCCTACCCTTTATCCCCAGTAAGCCTGCTATTTTTATCTTCAACTCAAAAAGTTCTATATAAACTCAAAAATTTTAGAACTCAAATGGGGGGGAAGTATTCTTTATTAATCTATTGAAAAGTAAGGGCTGACTTATCCCAGACTGATTCCTCACAGGCTGGCCTCTGAAAAACTCCATAGAAACCAGTTATAGCTGAAAGTTTAAGACAAGCAAACCAACTTATGGTAGAACCCTGAAGTGGCAGTGTAGCTGGGATAGCTTGATTTCTTCAACTGATGAATGCTGAAGCAATGACATGAGGACAGTGCCAAGGTTCTGCCACACGGTGGCTGGGACCACAGGTTTGGACTCTAGCTGTTCATCACATCATGTGGGGGCTTTGTATTCTCTCAGCCATGCAACTTAAAAGCCCCACAGCCTAAAGTCTGAGGTTTCTCTTCCAGTGCTGAAGTTTGGCCCTGCTGGGTACTTGAATGCTGTTCAAATGCAGTGGGAAGCAGGTTCACACACCTGCTATGGCTTTTGTGTCTGAATTTCCCCCACCCTGAACATGGTCCCAAAAGCCTGGTGTGTGTGTGCTACTTACTCGATCATCCATCTTTGGTTGCTGTCACCTCTAAACCTCACCATTATCTGCCCCAACGGAGTGATCATAATTTACCTAGAGCTCTCTAATTGACAAAGAAATTTCATACAGATTATCTCATTTGGCTAAGACAACAACCTTGAAGACACAGGTATTCCTTACCCCATTTCATAGGCAAGGAACTTGAATTCTGAGAACTTCAAGGTCATATACAATGAATGACAGAGGTGGTTCTCTGTTACCCAGATCCTTGGCCTCTAATTCCTATGCTCGTTGCTTTATAATCCTTTTGTAGGTGTTGGCATTTCCATAAACATCTATTGGGCCACACAGCAATTCCTGATTCCCTTGTTGCTATGGGAATAGTTGAATGCCTTGTTTTCCAAAAGTCCTTTTCTTTACCTCAGATGGCAGTTCCAGCAATGGATTTTGCTTCAAATAAAAATAGCCCATCTCTCTCTGCTCTCAAGAGTTTATTTCTCAAAATTACACCAAAGCTGAAGAAAAAAGAATAGATATTGCAACTGGTAGCATCTGGATGCCACAGAAATGGTAGTGCCAGTGAAAGATGAAAAAATATTAGGCTAGGATGGATCTGGAAGGATGGAAATTTTGTGTTTGAGCCCAAAGGGAAGATTGGATGATAGAAGGGAAAGGTGGAAACGTCAGGAAAGAAGGAGGGGTTAGAAGAAGAGAAGTCTACATGCACTGCCTTAATATTGTTGCCCTGCCCATTGGTAGAGTACAAGTAGAAATGAAATCTAGATGGCAGCTCCAGCTTCTCAGGCCCAGGGGAAGTTCTGGGTGTGCAGGGCGGTCAGGCCACTTTCAGCACTCCTGGGGCCATCAGGGACCAATCGGAATTATGACAATGGTGGTGCCCGACGAGTATGGAGTCTGATGCAGTTCACAAAGCACCTTTACTCAGAGGAATTAATTTTAGTTTCACAACCCACCCACTGGACCAGAAGCTGTCCCAATGTAATTGCAAATAAGGGAAGAAAATAATGACATCTAGGTCCATGCAGTAAAGAATTCTCCTCTTCCAAAAATAATTCATGGATGATTCAAAATAGTTTTGTTAGGGATGAGGGCATAGGTACACAATATAAAATGTGAGTGTGGCATCTTGAAAATTTTTACTATTTAAATAAAGATAGCATGTAGGACCTTCCAGAACAAGTTCATGGTTGCATTTTTCATGCTAATATTGTTGAGCATAACTTTGGGAGAAGAGGAAACTTCTAGATTGAGTCAAATCGGAGGTAAATGATGGTAGAGAGTAGAGCCGTAAAGAGTGAAAGCTGAGGGCCTTTTGGAGACACCAGGATGAGAGAGAGGACAGGTAAATGGATCCAGTGGATGGGGCTGCAAAGTCCATACAAGGCAGATATTCTAATGCTGGGAGTATAGAAGAGTGGAAAGAGCATTCAGTTTGGAGCCAACAGATTTGAGCTTGAGTCTTGGCACTATCGATTAGGTAACTCTGAGCAAGTCATTTAGCCTCTCTGAGCTTTTGCTTTCTAATCTGTAATAGAAAAGCCATAATAACAGCCATAATAATCCCTACCTCACAAGATTGAGAGAACCATAAGAAGGGTATAGCAATGTATGTGTTCAAGAAATATCTTTAATTTTTTAAAAAGTGAATCAATGAAAGTTATCCTGAATGGCTCAAAAATTCTTCCCAGCCCTAAAATTCAGTGACCTTTCAAACCCGGAAAGACCAGCAATGGAGAGGACAATCAAGATGTGATGACAGACTGAGGAAAGTGCCTAATGCCAGATGCCTGGTAACCTGAGTCGACCAGTGTGCAAACTGAATACACATGTTTGGACCTGAAGCTCAAGAGGGGTGTGGGTGAATTCGGGGCCCAGGAAAGAAACGATCCCCTTTTTCTACAGACTAAGGAAATGAAAGAATTTAGGTTTGGAGTGGACGGGAGATCAAACAAAGAGAGTGATCCCGTAGGTTGGGGCTAAATTAGAAGAGGGACTTAGAGCCCCAAAGGACAGTGAAGACGGAGGGCTGTTGCAGTGAGGATCCCAAACAGGGTAAAACGAGACATCTTTTCTCTTAAGGAGCTTACAGCCAAATGTGGCACACAATGAGGCCAGGCTAGCTACAGCGGGGAGTTTAAGTAAGACAAGCAAAGCAACTTACGGTATTGCCGACCGTATTTACCATCTGCTTGGGATTTGGTGTAGGATGCCAGTGTATTTTAAAATTAGGAAAAGGAAAAAAAAAATCAAGTCAGAGTAGAGCCTAGAGATTTGTTTATGCTTTTTAATGCCAGAAACTTCAAATGGCTTTTCTTCTCTGCGGAAGGCAAGCATATCTGTAATTTTGCACAGTTGAGAAGACGGGTTTCCACTATCCCTCGAAATCTCACTCCCTGTCTTGCAGCCACAGAAAGAATCACTGTGGATCCTCACATGTGCCAGAGCCTCTCTCACATCTCTCTCCTTTGCCACATTATTCGCTCTGCTTGTGCCTCCTGTCCACATCTATCCAGTAACCTCTATACTTCACCCACTTCGTCTAAAAATGTGCAGGTGGAGCTTCCACTTGGGGAAGACCTTGACAATTGTCCCTGTGTGTCACCAGACTGACCCCACATGCTCTGGGACTCCATTATACTTTGCTTTCACCTCTATTATTTGGCTATACAATTCCTGGGATGGCTTGTTTGCTCATTTTTTTTCCTCCTATTAGGCCATGGATTTCTACTAGAGACAGAATCCTACTGCGATAGCACATGAATAATGTATGGCATTTACTGCATGATTATAACATGGCCTAAGATCAGTGGTTCTCAAAGTTTTGGTTACATCAATAGTGCTTGCTAAAAATGCGTATTTTCTACCCCCAACCCCAGAGAGTCTCATTCATTTGGGGCTGGGAGATCTGCATTTTAACACCTAGGTCACCCTAATGCAGGTGGTCAGCTGACTCCATTTCACAAAATACTAGCATGGTTTCCTCATGTCTCCTCTGGCCCGTCTTGCTCCTTAACTCTAGACTGTTTCCCTCCAGGAAGTGGGGGAGCCAGGGACAGTAATTTGGTGAAACTCAAATCAGGGGACACACCTGGGTGAAATGTTCTGTACTGAAAGTCAAAGGCACAGACTAAAGTAATAATTATTTGTTGATGACGTTTATCCCCATTTGCCTTTACTTCCTTTTCCACTGACAGTCCATGACTGGCCATATTTAAAGCTGTGCTGGTTGATTCTTTGTTTCTTTCAAGGCGCTGTGAATAACTCCTCAAAGCTAGAAGAATTCATGCATTTGAAAATTGAATTGTGATGAGCTTATCTATCAATGGCATGATGCTTCCTCAGTCATTCTGTTCTGAGCAATAAATCTATAATCATTGGAAGCAATAGTCTTTCATTGTACATGTTCATATAGTTCAGTTTGAAGGCCCAGATTATCCAAATCGACACTAGCAACAACAGCTACCATTTATTTACATTTCACTTTGTACCAGGGCTGTGCTCAGTGTTTTACATCCAATTTATTTTTTAATCCTTGTTAACTCCTTTGCAGTCAGTTTTACAGATGAGGAAAGAAGGGGCTCAGAGAAGTTTAAAGAACTTGACCAAGGGGCAGAGCTAGGATGAAAACATATGTCTGACCACAGCACTTAGATTTCCAGATTACACTGCAGGCCATCTCCTTAGAGCATGCTTCTGTGGTCTACAGATGGTAGACTGGTCCTGGGACACAGGCAGAACTTAGGACCCAGGCTTCTAGACCCCCAGTGTAATTTCCTTTTCATGATCTTAACATGTGGGAAAAAAGAGGAAAGTTGGGACTATTAGTATTTAATTCTGGTGAAATGAAAAAAAGGGAGACCTCTGACTTTCCTGCACTTGTTTAGCTAATTGGGAAATTCTTGATTCTTCTAGAAATTGTGGTTTCTAGAAAACACTTGCCAAAAGGCTAAATCATGCTGTTACATGTGGCCTTGGAACAGATTATCTGGGCACTGCCCCATTTCCACCAACTTCTATTCCCCCAGTTTTGTAGAAAACGCTGACAATCACATAATTCTTTGTCCATTCTGAAGATTCTCAAAACCCCGAAAATCCTTGTTAGACTCGTTCAACCATTGCAGAGCCTTTTTCACCAACTGGCAAAGGATAATAGCTAAGCCATGAGGACAGTATTTTAGGCTGAGAGCAGGCTGGTTTTATGGAAGTCCAGCAGCTTCTGTGAATATTAATCAGAGGCAGAAAGTGGCATAAGCAGCACCATGAGCAGCTGGGACTGACTTGGCGTGGGCAAGAGACCCTACGAAGTGGCACAGAAAACCCTAGCTTGGCAGCAGGCCCCTGAATTTACTCTCAGCTCTGCCTGTGGCTCCGAGATCTTAGAGGAAGCTCTCAACCTGTGTGGGCCTGGTTTTTATTTTAGATGATGCTGTTGGTGTAGGTGAGAATCGATGAGAGTATCCTTGAAAGAACTTCTCACACCTCGGCTGTTAGGAGATTCACCCGTCGTCTGTCTCTACTGGCTATTCCATGGTTTTTCTCAACAGACCTTCACAGCTGATGTGACTGAGATCACTGCTTACAGCAGGACTGCAGCTGGCCCTTGGAACTGAACTGCTGAATATTTATAATTGAGAGCCTCAGAGATGAGTCTGAACTTGGCGATGCTGCCCTTATCACTTGTGTTCTATTTAGGAGCCAACATAGTTGTCCCGGTTGGAGGTCATTGTTGCCTGAAGTGTGGAGTGTGTTCACTGTGAAGTGAAGGGTGAGTCAGGGTATTGCCTAGAAAAATATTTTTAATGTATAATTAGGTATTTATTTTACTGCGTGTTTTTTAAAAAGATTCATTTGAAAAAAAATAAGTAAAAAAAGAGTCAATTATATAAAACAAATCATAATACGGGTGGTAAAAGAATATGACAAAAGTCACGAAAGTGGTGTATGAATGATGACAGCGTAGGATCTGTTCCTAGGATAGAAATCCATAACTCCTTCAGCAAAATTCTTGGGGCCAGATGTGTTTCAGAATATCTCATGCATTCTTGTCACACCCAGCAGTAGCTGGATTGGGACTTTAAAATACATTATTTCTGTGGTAAAACATATGAATACTTACCATAACTAGGATGAATAAGGTCTATAAATAACATCACAGCAGTGAGGTCAAGTGTTGCAGCCAAATGAGTTACAAAAGTTATCGTTTTCCAGATGTTTTTGCATTTTGGAATTGTAGATCCCATTTTTGACCTATAGTAAAATAGGCCAAGAGGAAAAAGAGACAAATCCCAGAACCTTAGACCTGAACATACTTAATAGTTTATAAAACAATTTCCCTCTCATTATCTTATTTGTGAGATATACACTCTTTTATTACAGATGAGGAATCTGAAGCTCAGAGAGGCTAAGTGACTTAGCCAAAATCACACAGCTCAACTGGTAACAGCTGGGCCAGGACCAGAACAGAACTCAGGTTCTCTGTCTCCAGGTTCTTGGATCTTCCCATACCGTAACCTACACATCATATAATAAGTTCTGAAGAATCAAAATTGCAGAAGTTGACTTCTTCAACATGGAGTACAGAGATTCTTCCTTCCAGGGACTCTCTTAACAGACTCTGTAATTTCCACAAGGAGGCTTCTTGAGGAAAAGGATGAGAGTGGAGGACATAACTTTGACCTTTTAATGTTTGAACTAAAGATATATCCAAGGTGGTTGGGTCACTCTCTTCAGGCAGTGCATAAAACCCAGTCCCAAAATGCTTGTTGTGGTCCAGGGGCATTTCAGAGGAAACATTGCCCGGTATTTTGAGAAATTCTAATAGTGGTAATCATTTATTGAACACTTGCTATAGGCCAGGCACTCCTCCCCATAACATTTTGGAATGTTGTGACCACTCCCCTCCTCCAGATGAAGAAATGAGAGTTCAGAGACACAGCCAATGTCCCAAAGCTGGTTTGGGCCAGATGTGGTTCTGCTGGGGTCTGCAATCTTGCCCGGTACTATACTCTAGCAATCACAGAGCCCTGGATTTCTGGTCCACCCATGGGAGGGATGCCTTTTCCCTTGACCCCAGGCTGCTGATAGACAGGCTAGATGGATTGGTTTGGGAGGTGGAGACCCAAGCACATCTTCCACAGTCCTCATGAGGGTGATTTCAGATGAACTCAAGAGTGCTGTATTTGCAAGATGCAGATGCAAAGGCCCTCAAGGAACTTGGCCATGATTCTTGATGTGCTCCAAAGGAAAGAACCTTTCACAGAGCCCTTTTACAACTGGACCCTGCATTTTGCATGCCTTGTGTGCCAGAAATCCAAGTGCAAGTTGATTCAGCCACCCAAGTTTGATGGTGCCAGCCTCTAGCAGTAGGGGAGTCAGAGGGAATTTGCTACAGTCAGGAAGCCACAGCAGGTATGCATGGTTAGAATGTGAAACAAGGGTGGAGTGGGGAAGGACTGGGAACACAGGTTAAATCACAAAAGGCCTAGTTGTGCTCACTAGAGATGGTTAGATTTGTCCTATAGGCAATGGAGAATCACCCAGTGGTTTTTGACTAGAGGAACAACATGGTCATATTTCCATGTGTGATCTCTTATTTGATTTGGAAATCAGGGACCGCTTCCTGGAAGAGGTATCAGTTAACCTAGGGCTGAAAGGATGGGTAGGATGTGAAGCAGCAGAGGTGTTCATCCAGGGCAGAAGCACCTGTGACAACAAGGTACGTTCAGGGTTCACAATGCTATGAATCAAAACAAACCATTTCCATATATTGAGCACCTGCTGTGTGCACTGGCACATGTACATTTATTAACTCCCTTAATCATGGCAGAAGCCCTGGAAGGAAAGTCTTAATTCCTAGGACATGGAGGTGAGATTCATATGCATTCCCCTCAGACCCTAAAGCCCATTGTCTTCCCATCCCACAGGCTGTCTCTCCTATGGAGAGACACAGTCTTGACTCAGAGCACAGAGGGAGCTGGAAGAACAGTGGAGGCTCAGACAGAAATGAAAGTCGAAAACAGTTTTCAAAGAGCGTTGACAGCTTAGTGGATATTCCACATTTGATCTCTCCATTACTGCGCTCAAACTGTGCCTGTTCCCTAATGGGGCAATGTTAATCAAAATTAGATTATTATGTGCAGGAGAGGAGTGCTCCCAAGGAACCAGTTTTAATTCCAGGATGAATTCTCCTAACTTAGTTACTGTTCCTTTGTCTTTGTCTTTCTCTCTCTTCATTTTTATGAGTCTATATACTATAAGTGAAAACTGGAAGTCATGAAAAAGAATCCCAGGAGGAGGCCTGCATCGAGGACTGTTCAGAAAGCTGTTTTGAGGACACAGAGAAATTCTAGAGAGTTGGCTAAGATTTGGTGAATGTGAGCTGGATCCTGGGGTTGGCCTGTGGGGGTTAGAACCATCCACAGGACAGCCCCCTACTCCCACCCACCTCACAAAGCTCAGGATTTACAGTAGAAGTCAAGCAGATACCTCTGGAACAGAGACACTTGCAAGCTTAACTGTTAGCTACTGACTGAAAGAGAGGAGGGCAGTGGGGGAAAGTGGGGCCATTATGGATGGCAACAGGCAGGGAAGCTTCCCTGTACTTGCAGGAAAGGCCCTGCATCTTGACAGTGGTGCCTTCTTGAAGTTCAGGTGCTGACTCCCTGACTAATGGGCCCAGTTTGGGGGCAGCATGGAGAGGGGCTTTTCCCTGCTGTGAGCACATCCCACTGAAGCAGACCCATTGATAGTTTCAGGTCATCCATACACCAGTAGCACCAAGATTAACCCGAGGGGGCCAGTTACAGCTAATTATCCTGTGGGATCATTATATTATTAGGAGCCAGACCTGTCTCCCCAAATCCTCTGGGCTCATACAAGTTAAAGTGACCCAAAGGACCCAAAGTGAGCACCTAAAGGACCCAGGGGTCACGTGAGTGTGGTTTCCCTTGGCCCAGCCTCAGATCAGGTGTTTCCAGGATAAAAAAACCAAAGGGACTTTAAAAAAGTAAATGATATTGTCAAAATTGAAAGAGTATCACTTTTTCTGAGAAAGGACAATGACTCTGCATGTGTGTCATGCTAACGTTCAAGAAATGGCCACAGGGCCCTCAAGTATCAGTGTACCTTCGACCCTCTTTTCTCCACATCAGGATTTCTCTGTCTTTGGGAGCATGGTGTGAGCTAGCCTGAGTCTTTCTACCATTGAGCCCCTGGGGTGCAGCTTCTTCTGGCCTGATGCCAAGACTCTCCCATTCTGTCTTCCAAGGTTCTAGAATCCCACCCTTTAGATGTTGCCTTTCCCCACTCTGGCCCCACTGATCATGAGAGATGTCTCTTCTCATTGCCTCTAAAGACAAGCAGATGGGCTTCTCTTGTTTGAAGGTTTTTTGTGGGTTTTTTTTTTTCCTCAACTAATCACAGTGGGGACACAGCACAGAGACCACAGTAACAAGCACAGGTTACAAAGTTTAGGAAATCTTACACAATTTGTGCTCCCACGGTCTCTTCCTACAGGTGCTTGGCAGATTGGCCAAGCAGAAAGTGGTCATCAGATCTGGGTCCAGATCCTGGTCTAGCCACTTACCAGCTGTTGTCCTTAAGCAGATCAGCTACTTACCCCCACCTGCTTCCTGGTGTTGTAGAGACATGAGATCACCCATACACAGCACCGCACCTAGTGCCCGGTATGTAACAGATGCTCCACACAGAACTGTGTTTGCCAACATAGTCGCTGGGAAGGCCCTTGGACCCCAGCTCTCTATCTTCATTCCTAAAGGCGAGGGTCATCGCTTTCTCCATGAAGACCACGTTTCAAGCTTACAGGCTGTGGATGGAAAATGTAAAACCACGGGCACCAACCAGTCTCTCCAGCTGCCCCATTTGTCTGCGGTAAGTGATTGCAGTTTTGAGGATGCAGGTTGGGGCTGGTGCCCTCCTCACTGGACCCCAGACACATATGGGTGAAATGTCCCCTGAGAGGAGTAGCTTGTAATTCTCTTTTCTCACTGAAAAGTCAAAACCAACTGTTCTATTTCTTTTTCACATTCTCTCCTCATCTCAGGGTAGTGAACATGAGGCCTTATTGTTGCTCCAGAGGTAGGGAGGCAAAGATATCCAAACATGTTCACCATCTTAGAACGTGTTTCACATCAAAGCTGAATTTCTCTTGGGCCCTTGACTATCCCTGAACTCTTAAGGCAGAGGTTTTCGTAGAGCTGAATCTGGCCAGAGCTTCATTATCAGCTGGGAGAGTCAGTCACTGTTCCCACTGGACGCTGGTCAGGCCACAAAGTGCCCCCTCCCCCCCCGCTGAGGATCCACATCCATGGCAGTCCTGCCACTTCCACAGTCTCCCTCAAGGTCGGGTCCCTTGGAGGTCGGGATTGGGTTAGAATTTGGATCCCCACATTTGGATCCCACATTTGGATCCCATTTGGGGATGAGATTGGGTTGGAATTTGGATCCCCACCATCACCCAACAGAAGTTCTCTTGGGGGCATCCACATCTGCGCCCTTCCCCTATGATGGTGTGATTGGGTGTGCAGAGCTGCATACATGCTTCACTCCCCCTGGGAGAGGAAACCAGTGCTTGCTGAGTGCCCGTCGTTGCTAAGCACTGGTTGCAGAATGTCGTGCGTTATCTCATTCTCTCTCTCTCAACAGTCCTTTAAAAGCAGGAAGAAGAGCTGAAAAGGGTGGGCAGTGAGTTTGATGGTTCTCTGAGAACTCAGGTGACAAGTTTCTGTTTGGGAGTTAAATCAGGAAAACCCAATCATGGCGGAAACCAAGCAAGTATCCGCTGATGAGAAACCCGGGAAACTGGAACTATAAGAAACTGTAATCAGGTGACCTGATCCTAAGAAGACCAAGCAGGAGTCTTTGGAACCCACTTAGCAGATACCTATTCACTTGTAATTTATGGTTTGGTGAAAAATCATGGGAACCAAGGGGGAGAGTAAGGCTGAAGAACAGAATAAAAAAAAATCCTCAAAGAGCCAGGAGTGGCTGCGTTTTTCAAACACTGTCCGGTGGAGACTGTCTGCTGCCCCATGGGCATCACCATTCCTATTTCTGGGTAGATGTATTATCTCATGGATCATCTGCACAGCATCTCCACTGATCTAACAAACCTCTGATTGCAGTTTTGAGGTCCAGGTATTTGGTGTATAGGGAAAGACAGTTGAGAGGTGCCGAAGTGGCAACTGGGCTTGGTTGGCAGGTGCATCCCATCTTAAACCAACAAGCAGACATTCTTTTTTTTTTTAAAGATTTTATGTATTTATTAGAGAGAATGAGAGATAGCACGAGAGGGAAGAGGGTCAGAGGGAGAAGCAGACTCCCCGCCGAGCAGGGAGCCCGATGTGGGACTCGATCCCGGGACTCCAGGATCATGACCTGAGCTGAAGGCAGTCGCTTAACCAACTGAGGCACCCAGGCGCCCACAAGCAGACATTCTTACTTGTGTCTCAATCTCCAGGTGGTGCATGCCCGGTAAGCCTGAGGCATGTGCTTCCCTCTGAGACCTCATTTGCTCACAGCCCTTGCAATGCATTCTTAGCAGCTCATCTGCACAGGCTCTAAGGAACAAGACAACCATTATTCAACCAATAAATAAGTGTGGATGTACTTAGAGTTTCCTAATGGAAATAGAAATTAGAGGATAACAAAGTCATTATTTTTTTTTAAGATTTTATTTATTTGACAGAGCAAGAGAGCACAAGCAGGAGGAGCAGCAGAGGGAGAGGGAGAAGCAGGCTCTCCACTGAGCAGGGAGCCCATTGCAGGGCTCAATCCCAGGACACGGGGATCATGGCCTGAGCCGAAGGCACACACTTACCCGACTAAGCCACCCAGGTGCCCCAGAACAAAGTCATTATTAAGTGTAAACAATGAAAGGCTGAAGGTGATTGTAGGGTGATGCTTAAACATGTGGACTGAAGGAGGAACATCAGAACCTCACGCAGCACCAAGCCTCTTCTCTTCCCAGAGATAACTGTGTATCAGGTCATTTTATCTCTACTGGGTAATTCCCATTGTCCAGAGAAGACACAGTGTGATCCATGGAGCTGTGATATTTATCTAATATTGCACCAGAGCCTTGTTCTTGCCTTGGTGACCTTTCTTTTTGAAGGAGAATACTTCACTTAGAAATATCAGAAAATTGATAATTATAAAGGGTATTTTAGTCACACAGCATGAGGCTGGAAGGGAGATGAATTATATGAGACATAATTTCTGCCAGGGCCACTTTGTACAGCTGTGTATGTTATGCCCTGTACAACCCTAGAATGTGCTATTAGCACTATAGTCCATGCAACTGTCCCCTCTCCCCAGGTTGTTCAATGCAATATGTGGCATAAGGAGGGCTCTGGCACATCTAGGGAGCTTTTAATATAGTTTGGATTTGAAGGTGACAGCTACATTGTGGAGCTCCCCACCGTGCCTCAGATGTGAAACATTTTGCTCAGTGTAGGAACTGGGACTGGAAATTGTGAATTCCTTTTGTGCATATTCACGAGTGCTTTAGTGCATATTCACGAGAGGAACATTCCAGTGATGTGACTAAAACTGAATGTGTAGAAGGATCCCAGCATGTGAAGAAGCTGAAATGTGAACAAGAAGTAACTGTCTGATGCAGCCTCACCTTTGGGAGCCACGGTGTCTCTTCAGGAAGTATGATAAATTGTAAGAAAAGTATGCTTTCAAGAGCTGTGTCTCTTCCCTCTTTGCCATTGTCAAGTGACAGCTTGAATATAATTGGCCAGAGACAATTTCCCAAAGCCACCATAAAAATGAGTGTGCTTAGTTTATTTTAACTTGTGAATTGACGTAGAAGCATCTGCCTGTTGAGAAATACAAATGATCTGTATTAGTCAGCTCCAGCTGCCATTACAAAGTACCACAGACGGGGAGGGGGGTTGGGGGGGCTTAAGCAACAGGAATTAATTTTCTCACAGTTCTAGAGGCTGGAAGTCTGAGCTCAAGGGTGTCTCTAGGGTTGATTTCTTCTGTAGCCTCTCTCCTTGGCTTGCAGACAGCCTTCTCACATGGCCCCACATGGCTTTTCCTCTGTGCACATGCATCCCTGGGGTCCTTCTGTGTCCAAATTTCCTCTTCTTACACAGAGACCAGTTGAAATTGGATGAGGGCCTACCCTAATAGCTTCATTTTAACTTAATCACCTCTCTAAAGGCCCTGTCTCCAAATATAGTCACATTTTGAAGTTCTGGGGTTTAGGGTTTCAACATACACATTTTAGGGGGACAGAGTTTACCCCGTAGAACACCTGAAGCATTGTAGGGAGGAGTGAAATTTTGCCAGAAGGTGGACTGCAATATGCCAGGCAGAAATCTAACCAGAGATGCAGCAGGGGCTCACCAAGAAATATAATACCTCATCCTCCAGTCTGGGCCCTTGAATCTAAGTCAAACTTGTCTGGAGGAACATGATGGGACAGAGTCTGAGGACTTTGCAGATACTAGAGCAAGGCATCTGCACCTTGTGACCATCAGACCAAGGCGAACAAATGGCAAAGGACAGAGGGACAGACTGTATCACTGAATTAGAGACTCCATATTGAATTCACAGGGCCACTGGCCCCAGAAGGCTGCCCATCCAAGACAGCCCAGTCACAGAAGACACACAAGGCAATATCTGAATACACAAGCCCTCCATGGCTCGTGTGGGAAGTTAAACTGAGGTGATATATGTTTAACCAGTGACAGATGATTAAACTGTGTTTGTTGGATTAGTCCTCCTTTTCTGTGGTCTGTGTGAAAGCAATAATACTTAATAATTATTACACAAATTACTGAACGCTGGAACTATGCTAAGGGTTTATACACCACATATTACCTTGAATCTGTACAACCCTTTGAGGTGGGTTTTAATTGAGACCCAGGACCCAAAGTCAAACCAAAAGTAGATGTCAGCTCTGGGATTTGGCCTGTAGCTTGGCCCATTCCATAGCCACACAGTTAACCACTGGTCTATGAGCTAGCATAGAAAGTTCTGGAAGGCAGGGCCTGGAGTCTCAGGTTGGCCAGTAGCCAGGCAGGCCATCCTTATATCTGGCTATTCCCTTCCATGTCAGAAAAGGGACCTTGGTGGGGATGGGTGGTAAAGAAAACTGTAAGGCTCCCTGGACTCAGTAAGCAAGAGTTGCGTTTGAAGCAGTTTATCGCTTCTTGCAGACAGTGTCATGGTCAGTGGCTGTAGGCAGGAGGAGTAATTGGTGTCTCTTCTCTGATTCTACATTCAGTTTCCTTGGCTGAAGAAATTAGATTACTCAAGGGGTTGAGAAAAGGAACATTGGTAATAAAGTGCAAAGAGATGGATTACACTCGGATCTTTAACCTTTTCGATGCTAAGCAATTGATTTAAATACTGCCTGTTTGACAGTGATGGATGGCTGAGGACCTAAGAATTTTAGCCCCATTTCTAAGGGATAACTTTTCTTGTATCTAAACAAACCCACAAAATGATCACTCATTAACCTCTTTCTTTGGCATCTCTGTCAAGAGGCCAATTTTGATGGGTTTCTAGTGCCCAAAAAGCGTTGTATGGACATGGTTTGGTGGTTTCCCATGAGAAAGGTGGTCAGTCTCTTTTTTTCATTTTATTTTAAAAATTTTATTATTTTTTATTGAAGAATAATTGATATACAATATCATATTAGTTTCAGGTGTACAATATAGTGATTCAATATTTATGTACATTACAAAATGGTCACCATCATATCTAGTTACCATCTGTCACCATACAAAGTTGTTACAGTATTATTGACTGTATTCCCTATGGTGTACATTACATCCTTGTATCTTATTTATTTTATAACTGGAGGATTGTACCTCTTAATTTTATCTATTTTATCCATTCCCCTACCTGTCTGTTCTCTGGCAACTATCAGATTGTCCTCTGTATCAATGAGTCTGTTTCTGTTTTGTTTGTTCTTTTTTTTCAGATTCTATTTATTAAGTGAAATCATACCGTATATGTCTTCCTCTGTCTGACTTATTTCACTTAGCATAATACACTCTAGGTCCATCTACTTGGACCTAAATGGCAAGATGTCATCCATTTTTATGCCTGAATAATATTTCACTGTAAATTTATATACCACATCTTCTTTGTCCAACCATCTATTTATGGTGGACACAAGTTGCTTCCATATCTTGGCTATTATAAATAATGCTGCAGTTAATATAGAGGTGCATATGTCTTTTCAAATTAGTGTTTTCATTTTCCTTGGGTAAATACCTAGAGGTGGAATTGCCAAATTGTGTGGTAGTTCTTTGAGAAGTCAAGGAGTTGAGTTGCTTTGATTTGTGACTCACATATTTAGTAGTAAAAATAAGTTTAAACATTTTAAGAACTTTCCCTAATATACTAGAAAGAGTATCTGTTAACTGGGAGATGTGGCTCCTAGGTCTACTCTTTAGCAACCTGTGTCCTTCCAGTATGCAGCAGGCACTCAACTGACATGTGTGACACGAATGGATGTTTATCCAAGGAATGGTATGTGAGATCTCGACGAAGTCCCCATATTTATCTACCTCAGTTTTCTCATGTCAAACTTAGGTAAAGCTTGACCCCTGGACCTCTCAGGTATGTGGTGAAGGTCAGATGAGAAAACAGAGAACCATAATCCTGGCTAACATTATTTCAGCATTCCATCATGACAGGCACTCTTTGAAGTGTTTAAGTAGCTCATCTCTTTTACTGTGAGCAATCATTTTCTAGACTGACAACAAAATTCCTCCAAAGTGTGTCTAACCATCTTTAATTTCTCTTGTTCCAGTCTCCTTTCAGTAAGGCTTTTGTCCCCAGCCCCTTCACCAGAAATGTTCTTGTCAAGGTCACCAGTGACTCCAAATCACTAAATCCATTGCCAGTCTGTGCTCATCTTAGTTGACCTCTGCCTTCTGCATTTGCCACAGGTGATCACTCTTTCAAAGCCATTTGCTGCCACCACAACCCCATCCCTCCCCCATACCCTACACACTACTAGCCAGCCGGTGGCAGGGAGTCTCTTTCCTTGCTCTGTGGGGGGACTTAACCTCCATCTGTCCCACTTTACTTACTCAAGGCCATCATTGTCAGTAATAACACCCCTCCATCCAACTGTCAACGTTTTGGGAAAATGAAAGCCACACATTTACAATCTAGCCCAACCCTCCTGCTTTGACAGGTGAGAAACCAGGGCCCCAACATCACACAACTGGCTAATGGTAGGGCTCTAAACCCCCAACCTCCTGCCTCTTAGTTAAGCTCTGCAGAAAGTAACATCTCCTGCAAGGAAAAATATGAAGACTAGAACCATATGCAAATCAAGGCTACAGAACTTTGCTTCCAGCTTTGCACTCCAACTTTCAACTAATGGCATTTAAAATAAGGTTTGAAAAGTGCCTGGAGTTTCACATTTTCTATAGCTAGTAACTTTAACTTTCATGACAGGGCTTATTGCCATCACTCTTAACTGTATCTGTCAGGGGCTCAGCTCATCTTTTTGATGAGGAGAAGGTGGCCCCAGAGGATACTGTCCAAGAGTAAAAGAGCTGTTAGAATAATCCCAGTCAAGCTCAGGGCAGTGAGTTACTTTTGAGCTTTCTTTATAGATATTCTTAGACCTGCTTTCAAATATATTGTACCATTTATTGAACCTCTACTATGTGTCTACCATCAACTGGTTATTTTTACACACTATGACACTGAACACCTACAAAACCCTATGAAGTAATAACAATTATTTATTGATCACCTACTATGTGCCAAGAACTTGACATTCATTATTTCCAATCCCCACAAATCCCCTTCCTTCCTCACAGGGCTAGAAACCCAAATCAGAGTTTACTATCTACCACTGGTCCTTGCAGTAAACATGATTACTATTCCAATTGTGTACATGAGTAAACTGAGGGATGAGGAGCTTCAGTGACACATCCAGCAACACACAGCAGTAGTGAGTCGACCCCAGAGCAGGCCAGCCTGTTCACTTTGTACTCTACTCACAGCTATGGCCTCGCTAAATCTGTCTGCTCAGGTCAGACTGGGAGCCTGTGGGCATCCAAGTAGCATGACTTGGATATGACCCACATAGCAGACTGCAGGTCAGAAAATCCCAGCGGGATTGTCTGAGATAGCTCCAGGCACTTCTGAGAAGAGGCCACCACACTCTTGATGGCTAACCCAGGTTGGTGTTCAAGCTTGGGAAGTTGGGAACACATCACTTTGCTTTTCCTTGGAGTCCAGCTCCAGTTCATTAGCCTCAGGAAAATCACATTCTGAACAGCGGAAAGAGTGTTTCTCTAAGTACAGGAACACTTTCAAAAGCCCCACAAAAGATTATAAAAAGCTCTGAATGTTGTTTATAAACTAATCAGATTAGGAAAAGAAAAACAAAGTTGGCCTGGCACTGGAGAAGGAAGGTATAATTAACAAGAACA
The DNA here is from genome assembly GCF_009762305.2 of Zalophus californianus. Classification (NCBI taxonomy): domain Eukaryota; kingdom Metazoa; phylum Chordata; class Mammalia; order Carnivora; family Otariidae; genus Zalophus; species Zalophus californianus. The sequence goes on along the minus strand of NC_045598.1, from coordinate 174,906,688 downwards.
ACAAACACAGAGAAAGGAGAACAATGCTGACTTTTTACTTTTGTTTTTTGCTGTTCTGTTTAAATGAATCTTTTGAGTCAGTCCTTTGCTATAAATATAGGTGAATCTCCATTTCTTCCTCTAAGCACTGGACAGATTTTACCCATGTCTTGTGTGTCAAAAGGGAAGGATATTATGTACTGACCATGTGATTATAGTGTAGTTAGCTAGGGGCACTGGGTTCATCTGCTCAGGTTATCCTCACAGAGTCCACTGAGGTTACCTTCATTTTCAGGCTCTCCTCTGGTCATCTGATCTCCTGCTGATGCCACCCATTGGCTGAGTTGAATTTGAAGCCACAGGAGCCTGGGTGACTCAGTGCTTGAAGGTCAGCATCCCTGGACACTGGGGAGGTGTTGAGGGCAGAGAGTGAGTCTGGAGAGGCAAATGCAAACTTACCACCACGGTGCCCATGCTGATTGCTTTGAGGTAGGCATGATGATCTGATGAGGATCTTAACTAAACTTGAACTTTGCTCTTCAATCCTGCAGTTGACTGGGGCTCATTAGCAAGCATTGGTCCTCCCATAGAACGCCTTCAGGATCTTTCCAGGTCTGGAAAACTATAGGTGCTGGCAGGAAGCCATTTGACAGGGTGGACAGACTGACTAGGAGCCAGGAGACCTGCCACACAGAGTGTGTAACCTTGGGCAGGTCTCTGTCCTGAGCCTGATTTCTCATCTGTGAAATTGGTGGGGTTGACCTGATCCAGGACCTCAGCCCTCTCTGTGCATCAGAATTTCCCAAGAAATTTTATTTTTTTTTAAAGATTTTACTTATTTTTTGACAGAAAGAGAGACAGCAAGAGAGGGAACACAAGCAGGGGGAGTGGGAGAGGGAGAAGCAGGTTTCCCGCTGAGCAGGGAACCTGATGCAGAGCTTGATCCCAGGACCCTGGGATCATGACCTGAGCCGAAGGCAGATGCTTAATGACTGAGCCACCCAGGCGCCCCTTCCCAAGAAATTTTAAAAACCACCACCTGCCTGAGCCTTACCTCCAGAGCTTTTGTTTCATTTGGCTTGAAGTGGGGCCTGGGAATTGATGTTAGAAATATGCTCTAGGTCATTCTCATGTTCAGCCAGGATTGAGAAACAGTGGACGAGACCATCACCTCCAGTTCTGGAATTCCACTTCGAGGGACTAAGGTCTCTTCTGTTCTAAAGCTTTACTTTTCTATGAAAATAGCATAGAAGGAAGTAAATGTTTTATTAAGAATCTGATGGCACATTTGTAATATCATTTACTCTTCAGCCCAGCCTTGAGGCTGTCATAGTTATCACACCCATTTTCATAGTTGAAGTAATTGAGATTGGAAAGTTTTGACATTCATTTGGCAGTATTTATTGAGCACCTACAATGTGTCAGTACTGTTGTAGGTGCTAGGCACAGATGATGAACAAAACAGAGGTTCTCACAGAACTGTTCTCATGGAGATCACGTCCTAGTCTAAGATGGATAATTAGAGCTACCATAGCTCCCTGCTTTGTCTGGGATCATAACACCTGTTCATTATTTTTAGCTTGCTCTTTCACTCTCAAAATGTCCTGATTTGTTTGATAGGCTCTATTTTTATCCTACAGATAATAAACAAACAAAAAATGAACAAAATGGTTTTAGATGGTGACAAAGGCAATGAAGAAAACAACTATAGCATTGTCTTGTATAAAAAATTCCATGACTTATAGACATACATTTCTCAGAGTCTTAAGCCTCGAAGTGCTGTGGTTGAGTTATTCCAGAGAGTGGCTGCTCTGACTGGGTGGTCAAGGAACACTTCCCTGAGGAGATGACGTATGAGTTGAGATGTGAACAATAGAGAGACCTGGGAACAACAGACAATGGGAACAGTAAGTGCAAAGGCCCTGAGGCAGGCATAAGCCTGTTGTGTTCAAGGGACCAAGGATAGTCACCATGATGAGGCCCACTGCACCTGGGAGATGGGAGGAAATGAGGTTGTAGAAGTGGGCAGGGCAGGTCTTGAGGGCTTTGTTGGCCGTGGGAGGATTTGGATTTTATCCTAAGTGTGATGGGAAGACTTTGGAAGGGTATAAGCTAGGGACAGCTATGATCTAATTCAGTGGTCCTCAACCAGGAGTGATTTTGTCCATAGGAAGCATTTGGCAATGTCTGGAGACAGTTTTGGATGTCACAATTGGGGGAGCAGGTGCAACTGGCATCTGGTGGGTAGAGGCCAGAGATATGGCTAAGCATTCTACATTGCAAAACGCAGCCCTCTCCTCACATATGCACACAACAAATAGACATCCAGACCAAAATGTCAATTGTGCTGAGGTCTTAAAAGATCACTCTGCACTGTTGGTGTGAATATAAAATGCTGCAACCACTATGGAAAACAGTATGATAGTTCCTTTAAAAGTTAAAAATAGAATTACCATATTATCAGGGTGCCTGAGTGGCTCAATGAGTTAAGCATCCAACTCTTGATTTCAGCCGGGGGCATGGTCTTGGGGTTGTGGGATCCGGCCCTGCCTCGGGCTTCGCACTCCACGAGGAGTCTGCTTGGGATTCTCTTTCTCTCTCCCTCTGTCCCTCCCCCTGCTCATGCACAGCATGCATGCTCTTTCTCTCTATCTCTCAATAAATAAATAAAATCTTAAAAAAATTACCATATGATCCAGCAATACCACTTTTGGGTACATACCCAAAAGAATTGAAAGCAGGGTTTTGAAGAGATATTTATCTACCCTGTTCATAGCAGCATTATTCACAATAGCTAAGAGGTGGAAGAACACAAATTTCCATTGAAAGATGAGTGAATAAACAAAATGTGGTGTACACATACAATGAAATGTTATTCAACCTTAAAAGGGAAGGATATTCTGACATGCTACACATGGATGGACCTCGATTACGTTATACTAAGGGAAAGAAGCCAGTCACAAAAAGACAAATACTATAGGATACCACTCATCTGAGGCATCTATAAGTAGTGAGACACATAGAAAAAAAAATAGTGGTTGCCAGGGGCTAGGGGAGTGGCAAGTGCAGAGCTGTTTAATGGATGCAGGATTATAGTTTTGCAAGATCAAGTTCTAGAGATTGGTTGCACAACAATGTAAATATTCTTAACACAACTTAAAAATGGTTAAGATGGAAAATCTTATGTTATGCATGTTTTATTAGAATTAAATTTAAAAGATTATTTTAGCTGTTGAGTGGAGAATGAACCGTTGGTAGGCAACTGTGGAAGCAGGGAGGCTGGTTAGCAGGTTATTATTAGCAGGTTATTGTTAGCAGGTTATTGCGGTATCCAGACTAGAGGTAAGGGTGGCTTGCATGTGGTGGGCAGCAGTGGAGAGGAAAGAAACAGATTTGGGACATTTTTTGGTGGTAGAACCAAAAGGGCTTGTGGTGGTTTGCATGTGACAATTAGGTGACATGCCCAAGGTCATTCTGCTGGTAAATGGTAGATCTGGGACTTGAACTCAGGGCTGACTTGAGGCCCACCCACACTCCGTTGTCTTTCCAAACATCACACCTCCCAACATCACCTGATGGACTAGAAATCTCACTGGGATAGACAGCATATCTTGCCATTTAGGTCAGTTCGTGCTATTGGGTAGGTGGCGATCACTTCTAAGAAATGCCATGACATGTATTTCTCAGAGCCTTAAACTTTCAAACCCTGGTTTTATTTCTGATTATTGCACACCATCTTTCCGCCAGGAGCTCACAGTTATGCTGCAACACCAAGAGCTGGGCTTTGTCTGGCTTTAATTGTGATGGGCACTGCGGTAATTAGTCTCTGGTTTTATGTTCAGCCTGTGGATTGGGATCACAGACCTTATTCATGCTGGCAGACAAAACTCTTCTATTCTGCAGAAATTTCTTCCAATACCTGGTAGGGGCAGCCAGCGGGAGGATGACCTCCTAGAACCTTTTGTTTTTACGACGGTTCCTTAATGTTTGGGTTGCTAGGAAACCAGACAAACATCAACGAAAGGGCTTTCTGAGTTCACCTGGGGCCCAGCTTGTGTTAATGGCCACAAATTGCAATCAAGCTTCAGTGGTTGCCAAGCTCTCTTGCAGAGGTTGAGAGTGCCCTGGTTGCATTGCGGGCTGGTTTATTCTCCTTTTCCTGGACTTTTCCTTACCTGGTCTAAGGAAAGGCTTCAGGAAACCAAGTTGCCCACACTGGGGGGCTAGTGAGGTCTTGGTCTTCTGCCCTTAGCTGCCTGGAGGGTGTGATTAGATTTGGATCAAGTGGAATCCTGTCTCTGAAGAATACATCTGCTTGATAAACAATGGTGTTGGTAAGGGTGTATATGGAGGAGTAGGGAAACCTAACAACCTTTTAAAGAGTTATTCCTAAGGACTCTTCCCTTTTCTTCATAGCTGAGGTTTAAGTAATTGACACGGCTGCCATAAAGCAGATGTTCTCAAACTGTGGTTCCCAGGACCAGTAACTTCAGCATCCCCTGGGAACTTGTTACAAATGCACATTCTTGGGCCCCATCCCAAACTTCCTGAATCAGAAAGTCTGCAGATGGAGCCGAGCAATCTGCTTAACAAGCCCACTGGTCAGTCCTGATGTGTGCTCAGGTTTGGGAGTCCCTGGGAAACCCTAGTCTTTGCAATCCAGCATTTGCCAGCTGAGTGACCCTGGCAGGTTGTTTCTCTTCCATGAGCCTCAGTCTGACATGACGAAGTAGTGCACACCACACATCGGGCATACTGAACTGATCCTCCTCCAATAAAAAGTGGCCTACGATCTGTTAGCTAGTAGCTGGAATTAAAGTGTGTTCAAATATAAGGGACTTCTGCTAAAACTTAAAGATTACTGTTTTAGTGTGACCTTTCTTATCTCAGTATAAAATCTGAATCATAGAGCTTTTATTGTGATTCAGTCTCTACGGTTCTCAGAAAGAAGGAAGCTGGAGTCCTGAGCATCTGTCCTTCCTGTTCCTGAACTCTGCTCGTGGTAACTTCCTGCACATAAAAGGGCTCAAAGTCAGAGAGGCCCTCCCTGCCTCGAAGCCTCTCGAGGGTCCTCCCCTCGAGAATGACCGAAGCTCCTAAGAAGTCCAGGACCCAGGGCACATCTCCCAGAGTCAGCTGCTCCTTCTCCACCACCCAGAGACACTGCCCTCTGCCCTCTGCCCCTTGAGGCATTCTTTAAAGGCCAATTTGCGGCTAGGACAAGGTGCGCCCCACCCCAAACACTGGGGTGAAGGTTATTGGAGAGAAGAAGAGAAGAAAGAGAAGTTAGAGCTCACTCCTCCCTGATCAGCAGGCACTGTTCATTTTATGGCCTCTTCCCCCCTTAACTGGGGATGGAACACTGAGATTTCAAGAATCATGCTACCAAGTGCTCACTGTGTACCAGGCAGGTATGCTGTGTGCTTTATACACATCACCTTGTTCAATTTTCACAGTGACCCCCCCAGAGGTTTAATCCCCATTTTACAGAGGAGGAAATGGGGGTGCAGAAATAGTCATCATTCTGCTCCTGCCTTTGGTTCCGTAACTAGAATTGTAACGGAGGTGGGATTCACATCCAGAGGGGGGCCATCCGCAGACCCTGGGATGCTGCCCTCCCCACCCCCTCCCCCCCGGGCGATGGTGTGATGCTGGCCGCTGTTGAACCTTGATGGCCCAGCACCCTGCCACTACCTGGGTGTCAGGGGATCAACTGACACTGCAGGAGTCTCAGCCTGGGATGCATATGGCAGTTGCCTGGGGAGCCTTAAAATACACCTGTGCCTGGGTCCCTCCCTAGAGATTCTTTTTTTTTTTTTTAAGATTTTATTTATTTATTTGACACAGAGAGAGAGAGACAGTGAGAGAGGGAACACAAGCAGGGAGAGTAGAGAGGGAGAAGCAGGCTTCCTGTCAAGCAGGGAGCCCGATGCGGGGCTCAATCCCAGAACCCTGGGATCATGATCTGAGCCGAAGGCAGACGCTTAACGACTGAGCCACCCAGGCCCCCCCCTCCCTAGAGATTCTGACATAATAGCACTGGGCTGTGGGTTGGGCCCTGGGAGCTCCGCAAGCTCTTGAGATGATGGCAAGCAGCCCCAGTTGGCGGGGGGGGCGGTAGGGGCAGGCGGGGTTCTGCCGTGGACTTGAGCCAGGGCTCCGGAGGCAGATAGGCGTCTGGGTATGGGCAGATCTGGTCTTGGTTTTTAGGCCCTTCAGAATGCAGTCTCCTTTAAACAAATGAACAAACACACACACACACAAAAAGAAGCCTCATCGAGCCCCCCAGAGCTCTCCACTAACGTGGAAGCAGGCATTTCTACAAGCCAGAAGGGAGAGAAAATCTTGGCCACATTCAAAAAAATTTCCGAACTTTGAGGAGCACAAATGTGACCAGTGTCTTATATGTGTCTGTCTTCTTGGGTATCAACAGTCTTATTTCACCCCAGATACAGAAATAAAACATTTATTTATTTACCTATTTTTATTATTTTTTTATTTTAAGTAGACTCCACGCTCAATGGGCTTGAACTCATGACCCCGAAATCAAGAGTCAGCCAGCCTCCCCAGAAAGAATACATTCTGAACACATGTAGCCTGTTTTCTACACAGCTTCTTCTGTATTAAGGTTAAAAATTACCTTGATTCAGGGGCACTTAGGTGGCTCAGTCAGTTAAGCGTCTGCCTTATGTCATGATCTCAGGGTCCTGGGATCGAGCCCCACATCGGGCTCTTTGCTCAGCGGGGAGTTTGCTTCTCTCTCTCTCCCTCTGCCTCTGTGTTCTCTCTCTCTCTCTCTCTCTCAAATAAATAAAAATCTTTAAAAAAAATTACCGTGATTCAGTAATAAAATAGCATGATTTTGTTCTTTTAAACAAGCACCCCCAAGCTTATAAATCCAAGTAATATTTCCTTCTCAAATAAATCTGGGAATGGAAGCCCCTGTTTTAGTGATGTGTCATGTGCTTGAGACTCAGTGGGAAGTCTTCTTTCAGAATTGCCTCAGAACTATATTAATTAAAAAAAAAACCCTCCAAAAATTGTTTTAATCACTGCCTTGCTCTTTGATAAAAATGGACTTACTCCATTTCTTTGATGTCTTTCTTCCTCAGATTTGGCTGTGGATAACGTCTAGCAATTTCTGATACTCAAATCTACAGTCAGTGAATGTTTTGTCAGCAATGAGGACTTGCAAGGGTGTGGCCTAGGCATTTGAGGTGCCACAGAACCTGTGATGTGGCAAATAATTAAATGCTGTCTTTTTATATCAGTTTGTTCTTAAGTATGTTATTTTTGTCTCTTCAACTAGGCCCTTTGTATAATAACTGCCCAAGGTGTCTTATAAATATCTCCCCATAGTACCTGTGCTTGACATGTTGTGACATTGAATTGCTGCTTTTTGGTTGATCAAATAGTGGTGATAGGTTTTCATCCCCACGCAGATGATCTTGCTAAACAGAAGATCCTAGATAAAGATCTGTAGGACCCATTGCTCATTGAGGAAACTCAAATGCTTTTTCTGGAAAGGTGATGACAGGTGGGGTGGGATCCAGAAGTAGAATGGCTGCGAGCCACATTAGTGGACAGGCAGTTGGCAAGAAAGAAGGGGGCTGGTCTTTCAGATCGAGCCAGAGGTAAGGTAGCAACCCAATCAATCAGTAACTTGAGTGCTGAGATACTTAACCTCCCATGTTTCACTTTCATCATCTGTGAAACGGGGATGCGAACATCTACCTTTCGTGGTTGTCTCCAAAAGTAATGTCAGTAAAGCATGTGGTACACAATAGATATTTTTAATTGGTAGCTATCATGATTTAATGAAAACTTTGCCCGATTAACTCTTTACTGTTAAATACATAACAGTAAAATCAGGACCTGACAAGATTCTAGACTCATATTCATGCATTCAAAGAGGTGACAAATGTTTACTGAGCTCTCATACTCTTTCTGTTCTGGGTCCCCTTTGAGGTCCAAGTGCTAGGAGGGTTCACAGGAGGAGAGTCCTCATTGCAGAGACTCACACACCTGGATGTGGAGTTGATGAAGGCCAATGGGAGCAGGAGGGAGGCAGAACATGGTTCTAGTGGGTATGTACCTAGAGAGGGGATAAGACCTTTTTAGGTGAACCCATTGAAGGGCAAACCTTCTGGAGGTCTTTGAAAGACTTCCTCGGCCAGGCCACCCCCTGCCACTCACCTCACACCCCCAAGTGAAGGGGAAGGAGGCTTGAGGCTGCCATCTGTTTAAACCCAACAGGTGGATGTGGGCCTTTTCTTTTCTAAACTTGGATTTGGAGTGCATCAGATGGTTTGCCTTGGTAGGAGAGCTACGAGTGCAGGAGAAGGAAGTACTGCTCCACACCAGCCTCTCCTTGAAACCATCAAGCTCTCTCTCTTCTGGAAGATCCCTGCTGAGGTTCTGACATGTCTCTCCTGACCCATATGATAAATTATGTCCAAGAGCAATGATTAAGGAGAAAAACAAACACAAACCAACAAAAAGGAACAGCCCTAGATTTAATCATATTTGAAGATGCCTCAATTGTGTCCCATCTGGTAGCTTTTCCTTGATTTTCGCAGGGAGAGTGGCCAGGGTTGGTGGTCTCACTTGGCAGGTGCAGATACTGATCGCATCAGCAATTGGGCACTGATGACTGACCTGGAGACAAGCTTCTGGAATTCAGGTGTCTAGGAGGAGGCTCTGGACTTCTGGGGGCGAGTCTGTAGCTCTCTCAATGTCCCAAACTTCTCCTTTTTGGAAATGTGGTGGTAGCGATACTATTTTCACTGTGGGTCACAATTCTCTGATTACTATTTGTAACCATCTGATGCAGAAATGTCTGGCTATCTCAGCTCTGCTTTGGGAAAAGAAGAAAAGGGTTGTTGGTCAGCTTTAGCCTGAGTTTTAAGGGAAAGGAGGATAATATTGGGGTGGTCACAAGAAGCTGAGTAGGAGAAAGGTGACATCCAGGGGTCATGGAGGGGAGACAACCACCAGGAGAGAGCCCCATAGCCCCCCTTCTCAGCTGAGATTGTGTGTTTTTGTGAGTGTGTTTGCAGGGCTTCTGTTGCTATGCTATTAGGTAGAGGCCCCTCTGGTCCTCTGAAGGACCCAGTGGCTTTGCGATATCTTATTTCTCAGGGTAGAGAAAGATTCCTAAACCAGGGAGGCACAAGGCCTGGGTCTGAATCCCTGATCTGCCTTAACCACCTGCCTAAAGTGGGAGAGGTACTACACCCTTCCGTGTGTCAATGTCCTTGCTCTTAAATGGGCATCATAATCCCTGTCTTATGTCCCAATCATGAGAACCCAATAAGACGATGGAGGATGGGCAAACACCATGCAAGTCAAGTCTTTCTCATTATACATCCTGGGTTTCAGTCTATGAACAAACAGAATAGAAGCGTGGCTCTTTCATCCCTCAGTGGCAATGCTGTAATTGAAAATATTTGCTCCCGGAATTGAGACTAGTGTATCTCAGCACCCATGGCTGGACTGGACTTTCACATGGGACTCTGGCCACATTTACTATAGTATTAATCGTGCTCTCCCCGTGTCTCCCCTGTGCCAGCCCCACCCAAAGTGTCTGCCATTGGTTTTAATCTTTCAGAACGGCCACTCGCGTGCTTCAAGATGACATGTTGGGTGGGTAGCCCTCCTCTCTCCCTGATAACTTTCCCGCTAAGTTCTTCTAGGGTGGACACTCATCAACTCTCCCTTCCCATCCATCTTACAAAGAAAGAAGTCTTAAGCTAGGGCTTTGTGATTTGGTTTGACACTGAAGTGGTATGTGTGACTAATCCCAGAAATGACAAGTGGTTTCCTTTTCCCTTTTCTTAAAATGACTAATTTGGAAATAGAAGGGGAAAAAAAAATGCAAGTCTGTAAGAGTTGAGGATCTTCTCCCTGGAGGGGTTAAGGGGAGAGGAGGAGTTGCCACCATCTCCTGGGTTTGATGAGAACCTGGTGTGCTGTCGTGCCCCGAGTGTGCCTGGGCTCCGCTGACTGAACCTTGTCAGGGCAAGGCTTAGGAGAGAAGGGCCCAGAACTATCACTATATTTGCAGCTTGGTAACTGGAGGGGTGACTAAGTTGAAACGATATAATCTTGTCTGTAAAATGGGAGCACTAAACTGGGTGACTTCTGAGGTCCTTTTATTTGATTTAGTTTATTTACTTCAGTTGTTTGACTTTAAGAGGAGAATAACAAAATGTATTTTTACTAAGGTATTTCTGATCTACTCGGTCTTATGTTTTATATCCATAAGATAGACCTATGCATCTTGAAGAACTTTAAAACAGCCCAGCTTTCTATATTACCTACGTGTTAATGAGAATCTAATACAATCCTAGGTAAAGCCTGATGTTTTAACAATGAAAGCTATACCATATAGATGAGGTCCTACTTTTTCTGTTTGCAGTAAGGTTGGAGGGGGAGGGAGAGATTCAATATGTAAGAAAATAACATCTGGAAAGTTAATTAAATGCCAAGTAAGAGGTAAAACTCAAGTGTAGGAGCCCTAGAAGGCTGAATGGCAGCATTTGACTTGTAATGGAGAATGACTCAGGAGATAGGCTTTAGGGAATGAGAAGTATCTAAAATAGTCAACCTCACGGAAGGAGAAAGGTCCCCTCCTTGCATACCTGCATCTCAGGAAATGCTCTCCCATGGCCACATTCACCCCTGTGGGAAACCACTTCCCAGAGGTCCTCCCAGGAGTGTGGAGTCTGCTGCCTGGGACAGGAGCTCTGCCCCTCTGAAGAAGGAGAGTGAGGGGTAGGAAAGAGAAGCACTGAGGGGTCTCAGCCCTCTCCCAGGGCCCCAGACTCCTGCCTCTGGTGCAGGCTGGTCAGGCAGATTCCCCCTACTGAAAGCCAGGTTGGAAAATAATCGTGAAGGAACTCAAGTTCACTGTGGGTGGAGATAAGGGGACTTCTCAGGATTGCCCACTATTGCCCAAGTTCCCTCTTCTCTCTTCCTGTTCTCATTTTACTTTTTTTCCTTACTACTGTTTCGGTGCCCCTTGCATTCTACTGGATGCTCTTTGCCCGGCAGCTCCTCAGGATGGAGGTGAAAACCAGATTCCTCAGGCTCCCCCAAACCAAATTCCTGATCTCTCAGGCTCAGCCAGTCTATGGCCAGAGCATCTATATGAGGCAGATTTTCCAAGGCAGCTTGGATTCCAAACAGACATTTTATTTGTCTCCATGTGTGCTTGTCACATGCTCTGATTTCAGATTCATGAAATACGATCCTGGAATCACAGATGTAGTCCCATAGATAGGTACTGATAGATGTATTTCCCAGGCAATTTGTGCCTTTAATGGGGACCACTTGGAAGCAGATACCCTTGTGCAAAAGAGGGTAGCAATTTGAAGCATTGTACTGGCTACTGCAGGAGATAGATTCTGGCTTTTGGTGCCCCTCAAATCCACAATACTGATTGCAACATATTTCAGAAACAAGTAGGGCTGCCTTTCTCTGTGTGGATCAGGCCACTTTACCTTCAACCAGCCCCACCCTTTATGCTGCTGCTCACACCACCCTTAGGCTCTTTTCATTTTCTGCCTTCTCTGTTGTATGTATATTTATCTTTTGATCTTCTCCACTAGATGTGAGCTCTTTGAGGGCTTGCTGAGACTATAGTTCATTTTATATATAATCATCCTTTGGCTATTGATTTTTATGGAATTACAGACTCCCAGGCTATAAAGGACCATAAAGATAATCCATCCTAATGGTGCCATTAAACATTGTAGACCATGGCTGGATGATTTGAATGGATGGATGAATGGCTGGATGGTTGGATGGTTTGTTGGAAAGATAGGTAGGTACATGGATGGATGGATGATGGATGGATGGGAGGGTAGGTAGATAGTTAGGTGGATAGTTAGGTGGGACAGATGGATGAGTTGGAAGATGAATGAATGGATAGATAAGTATTATAGATGAGGAGAGTGGGGCTCAGAAAGGCTGTGTGTCTGGCCCACAAATAGTTGTTGTGCAGTAGAGTCGGGACTCAAATGAGCAGATTCCTAAGATCATATTCTTAGTGATTATTATTGTTATTCTTTGAAATGGGGCTCTCTAGGTAGAAGGATTGTTCAACTAATAGCTAAAGTAATCCTTTTCTTTCTGCATTTAATTGGATAACCAGTCACTACTCATAATGAAAGTTCTTCCCTATCTCTTTTCCACCTCCTTCCCCTTTCCTAAATGAAGAGAGAAGCATCATAAGGGATGACAAGTTCTTTTTTCTCCTGGACCCAGTTATTCTAGTAACCAGCCATGAGCAGTGTAAGGGTGGGTGGTGACAGTCTCTAACGGAGTCTGTTTCTAGGATCGTCAGGGATTCTGAGGAAGCCATCTAGATCAGAGGTTCTTATGCCATCCTGATCATCAGATTCCCCTGGAGATCCCTAAAGCTACACACAGACATTTCCAAGACTCAATCTCTAGATTTCCCTGAGGTATGCCTGAGAATATTTATTTTAAAGTTTTCCAGATAATTTTAATCATCAGACAGGTTTTGGTTCTTTGGTCTGGATTATAATGCTATATGGATATGTGAACGGATAATACCATTTGAGTCCATTAATCAATTAATTCATTTTGCCAACATTTATTGTTCACATCCTCTGTCAGGCAGTTTCCTGGAATGGAACTAATGGCAAGTTCCCACTGGATATTTGAAGGAGTCTTTAATAAATGAGTTGATTTTGAAATTTAGGGAAGTGTTTAAGAAAATTGATGGAGGGATAGTGCAAGCAGCTCGGGCTGAGTACCCATGGGGAGCTGTTACTGCTCCTAGGCCTGAAGTGCAAGGCGAAGAAGCTGTTCCTGGAACCCAGAGAGAGAGAGAGAGAGAGATGTGGATAAGGTGCCCTGACAGGAGAAATGGACTTTACTGGGACACCACCAACTCCCAGCCACCCCATAAGAAGAGAGTTAGGGAATAAACACCCCAACATCACTATTGATCAAACTCAACCAGAAGTCATATGGCAAGAGAGCCCTTTGATTAAGAACATGAAGGTAAGTCTCAGGGCCACAGAGCTGGGTGGAGCAGGGTGGAGGACTGGTAAGAGAGGCAAATGAATGGTCACCAGCAAGTCCATAATGCACCTGACTCTCTGGGAGGTGTTAGGGCTCCAAGGAGCATTGAGATAGGTCTTAGCCCTTGGGAACTCAGAGATTCGCTGCATTATTGCCCAAAGGCACCCCCACCCTGGTTTCTGCGGTGCTCATCATTGGGAGTAGAGGTGGAAAGCATGTCCACTTCATGCTTTTCATCTGATGACTGGAGCCTGTCGTCAAGCAGCCTTATTTCTGTTGGTGAGACTTTTTCATTGGAAATGTTTATGCCAACTCTTGGCTTTTTCAGATGGAGAATTAAAGTCAGTTACCTTGTTCCAGGGGTCGATGTTCTGGTTTCCATCAGCTGCCTCTGAGCATTTACACTGAATCTCATCCCAAGGATGAGGACCAGCACCTAAGTTGAATCACTTCTTTCTGCATCAGGAAGCAAAAGGCCACAGAATATATACATTTTGCCAACATAATTTCATTTTTCATACAAGAAAGTCTTGGAGATACTTTGGACCACCAAGTCAAATAAGGAAGTAAATTGGAAACAGGGGTGACTGAGGGAGAAAATCATTTCCATTGCTGTTCTCAAGTATACAGGAAAAACGCTGTTGACTCTTCCAAGCACTGATAAGCCCAGGGATGTTTTCTTTGAATGGATGACATAACGTTAAGTAATCATGGGGACTAAGATCCTCCTCTACTGCTCACCCACAACATCTCTTTTAGCCTGACCTTGAAGAAGCTGACTTGTTTTGGTAATTTACCCTCGGTGCTGATCATTCTTTCCATCACCATAAACCTGAGCATTCGTTATAAGTCATGCTTCGCACCAAATTCTTTGCATGCATCTCAGCATCTGACATACTGTATAATTTATGTCAACATGAGTTCCCTTGCTTTGCCCACCAGAGGGACGGGGTTTCTTTAAAACTCTGTTCTGTTCACTGCTGTGACCGCAGAAGCTAGAACACTGCTGGCACGTCACAGGCATTCAGTAAACGTTTATTGAACAGATATATGAGTTATCTCATTTTTTCTCACAAGGACCCTGGGAGGTGGATATTATGTCTTCCGCATTAGAGATGGAGAAATTAAGATGTGGCTATTTTAATTTGGAGGTGGGTACCATCTGAGGCTCATGGGCAATGATGCATTTCACCAGGAAAATGGGAAGAAAATAAAACTCATTTAGCTCAGTGTGTCTTCCAGAAGACAGTTATATGAGGTCTCCATCATGGGCTTGCTTCCCTGAACTGTATATGTAATCCTCCACTCTCCAATAACATTTGTGTTGAGGGAGGGATTACACCCCCGGCTCAGCTCCCGAGAGAGAGAGGTGGAAGGGAGTGACCAGTTGTGAAGCACATAGCATGGGCCAGGCCTTTATGTCAACATCATCCCACTTCCCCCTCCCCAGCCTGGCATCAGCCCATCTCACAGGTGAAGACACTGAGGCTGAAAGCAGTGACAGGATCTCCCCAGGCCACATGCCCAAGATGAAGATGTCAGTCTTTGTTTTTCCCATCTGTTTATGAGCCTAACTCCCCTGTTCAGCTCATGGACAGAAAAGCCTTTGTCACCATTCTATCTCCAGTGCCCAGCAGAGTGTCACATATGTCGTAGGTGCTTGATAAACACCCAATGGGTCGATGGGATTTCCCCAAAGTAAGTTCAGGGGCACATCTTATCTCCAGAACACTCTCCGTTCCTTACTCATGCCTTTTAGCTGAGACCTCACTGTACAATCTAAGCAGGGAGTGAGTGAGAGGAAAACTAGGCTCTGTTTGTTGACAACAAGACACAGGTGGTGACTAATTTCGCCAGTATTTATTTTGATCTTATCCAGCGTTTTCATTTTCCGCTAGCCCTTTGATTAACTGGGTGGTTATGGCAGCATGTCGGTCCATTTCATGCTTCATCAGTGAATTCCACAAAGTCCCATTAAATCAATTAAGTTGGGGTGGGGGGCGTGAGAGAAGCCAGGAAGGGAATCTGTGTGACTTAGCTCCTCACACAAAGCTCCCCTGTCATGGGGCCGCAATGGGAGGGGCTCCCACCCACAATCTCCTGAACTGGATGCTGTGTGGATCCAGGTCTGGATCCAGCGTGGATTCTGCCTCCAAGGTGAGCAGTGTCCAGTAGATAGACTTGGGGCATCTGCACACAGAAAGGATATACTAGGAATAAGGTTTGGGGCGTCCACAGGAAATGCCGAGAAAATGCTCCAGCAGCTCAGAGAAGGGAGGGAAGATGCCTGCTGGGGGTGTGTGTTGAAGGCGGGCAGAGGCTATCAGGGAAAGTTTTCTGGAAGAGAGAGGGGTTAGCCTGGGTTTTAAAGGGTGGTGGGTTAAGCTGTGCAGAGAAGGTGGGAAAGGCATTCCGAGAAGCAGGCTTTCCTAAGCCAAGGTGGAGCTGGGGAAGTGCAGAGTGGGGATGTTAACAGGAGCTCCTCCAGCTGAAGCAGAAGGTGCACAGAAGGGAAAAACTGAGGTGGAAAGTGAAGTCGTGGAATAGATCCCAGGAAACCCAGATGCCGTGCTGGGGGGCAGTGGCAAAAAGTAGGTGCAGTGGCAAAAATTCCTGGATTTAGAGTCTGACCTTCTGGGTCTGAAATTTGGCTTGCTAACTGGGTGACCTTGGGTGACTGCCCCACTGGCCCGTGCATCCAGTGTGCCTTCTCCTTGACCCTGTAATGAAGCTATGGCAAGAATTCAGATAATCCATGTAAAGCATTTCACACAGGCACATGGTAAGCATTCAATAAATGGCAAGCTCTTTTGTTGTTAGTTCTGTTTTTAATTATTAGACAGTGGGATTCCATGACAGGTTATATTGAGACATGTAAGTGAGGGCGCCTGGGTGGCTCAGTTGTTAAGTGTCTGCCTTCAGCTCAGGTCATGATCCCGGGGTCCTGGGATCGAGTCCCACATCAGGCTCCCTGCTCAGCGGGAAGCCTGCTTCTCCCTCTCCCACTCCCCCTGCTTGTGTTCCTTCTCTCACTGTCTTTCTCTGTCAAATAAATAAAATCTTAAAAAAAAAAAACATGTAAGTGAGATGGATGGAATATACTTCAGAAAAATCTGAGATCTTTTGACTTCTCTGATAAGCATCTTTTATTAATGAGTTGTTCATGTGAACAGAGACTTTATTTTTGGTGCATAAAGGGCATGGCACTGTTTATCCTGAGTCATAGTAAACCATCATGTAGAGAGTAGTAATGAATCTGACCTAAAAAAATAGTTTAAGTAGGAAGAACAGCTCAATTCAGAGCTCACTTAAAAGAAGATTTCCTTAGCACTGCTTATGTGTTAGATACTAAATTAAGCAGTGACTGTACAGAGATCAGTGGTCCATAGTCCCAGCTGAGTAGGGAACATCGGCATGAAAATAAATACAAAATGTGATAACTTTGGTAAAAAGGAGTTTGTGTGAATTTCTAAATTTAGGAAATTATTGAAGGAGCTCTAGGTAAAGTACCTCTTCCTACCTTGTGACAGCATACCTAGGTCTGTATTTTTTTTTTTTTTTTAAGTAATGAGCATACTTTTCATGGCTAAATCAGTAAATTCAAAGCTATGGAGCTATGGTAATGAAAGCAATAGAACTATTAACCGAATAGAGCAAGACACCCCAAAGTTTTGTTTATTTTGTTTTATATTCTGAGCAACTACAGTTCCATTCTGGGAATTCTGGATACACCTGAGATGCAGTGGGATAGATAGGTTGATAAGCAATTGAATGGTCTACCTGTGTACACCTAGACATAACGGTTCTCTTAGGAAGGAAGAGGGAGATGTGGTCAATGTCTTGTTTGCTTCCTCTGAGCCTGGCTCAGTGGTCCCACAGCATTTCACATATGCCAGGTCTTCTGACTCTCAGCAGTAACCCGGTGGAGTTAAATTTATTATCCCCATTTTATAGGCAAGGTAACAGAACCAGAGAAGCTAAGCAGCTTTCCCAAGGTCACAGAGCTGGTCATTGGCAGAGCCAGGGTTGGGGCGCAGGTGGGTCAGACTCCAAAGTCCTTTCTGCATTTGCATTCCAGACTCTCTAGTACCACACTTGTTAGGCTGACAAGGAACAATTTTTAATCAGCCTAATGCAGATGTATTGCATCCTCATAAAGAAACGTTCCCTTTGCGATGAGTCATTGACCATCCTCTGTACACGGGGCTGGATGATGGAGGGGGCAGGTGCTTCTCTCCCGCTGGGTAGGATGGTGATGACTTTCTCAGAGAGCCTGTCTCCATCCCTGCACAGTTTCTGACTGCCTGGCGCTCCAACCAGAGCCCTTCTCTGATGCTGGCTGCTTCTGGGGCGGCCTCCCTCCAACAGCACTGTGACTTGGGGGCTTCAGCTCCTCGCCCCCAGGGCAGGTGAGCCTCCTCCCGGCTGTTCCGGGGCACGGGCACCTCTGACCCTCTGACCCAGCACAGTGCAGATGCTGACCCGCACAGAGCGAACAGCTGTGTCTCCTAAAATCCACACAAGTACGAGTTCACTAAACACGGAGGTGGCAGTAAGAGCAATAAAGATCACATCACGCTGCACGTTTACGTTGCGTTGTATGGTTTATGATGAGCTTTCTCATGCCATCACAGGGGTAGTCAGGGGCTGTGTTATCCTCACGCCAGCCCTAGGAGGAAAGTGTTTTTATCATCCCCATTGTTCCTAGAGGAAACTGAAACAGAGAGACTGCACAGTTTACTCAAGGTCACCAGGGTAAAAGGCGGCAAAGCTGGGGGTTGAATGTCAGCATCCAGCTCCCGTGGCTAACTTAACTAGTAAACCTCTGCTCTTCTGCTGTGCCTGGTGGTCCCACGGGGACTCTTCTGGCTCCGCTCGTCTGGTACTTTGTTTGTCTGTGAAGTGCTGTTGGGTTAGACTATTGTGTGGACTTGGCAATTCCGGCTAGTAACGGACTGGATACTTACCAGAAGGGAGAGGGCCTGGTGAGAATGGGCAGGATGGGGTGGGCTAGCAGGGAGCTCTCTCCTCTCTGGCGGAGAAACCACCAAGGTGTAAGCCTGCAGCACTCGGAATTTCCGGTTATCAGACTGGTCCATGTAAACGCACAGATATTCTTTTTACTCAATGCAAAGGAAAAATGTCTGACAGATGAAGCAGAGGAAACGACATTTCATACAGACCCAGAGCCAGGTCCTTGGACTCTGTGCTCACAGGTGTCCGTTTCAGTGTAGGGCTGTGATTTGTGTGGTTATCAAGAGGGTGAGAGAGAAAGCTCAAGCCAGACTTCTTTTTCCACATGGGAGCTGGGATCCTTGAAATGAAATTTATTTCCTGTCTTCCCAAGCCACGAACTGAATGCCAGGCACCTGGCACATTTGCTGGTGGGTATAAATAGTCTGCTAAATTAGCACTTCCCAGCCCTTCCGCAGAGGACACTCCGAACCAGACCTCTCTATCAGCTTTACACCAGCCTCTCTCACACATTCAGAACTTTTCCTTATCGTATAATTCATGAACAGCTATATGCTGAATGTTCAGAACTGTCCAGTGAAAATACAAATTGTAAAACTCGTCGCCTACCCCAAAAAGCTTACCGGTTGATGAATATAAACAATTGGTAAATACTATACCCATGACCTTCTGCTCCTTGTCAAGGACAACGTCCTTATTTTAGCCTTTTTTCCATGGCTGGGTTTTTTTTTTTTTTTCTTTTTCTTTTTGATAATGCCGACTCCGTGGCATTTTTCTCTTTTGTCCTTCATAAGATCGTATACTCTGGTTTCTCTCTTTGCTCTTGTTTCCTTCTATCAGACTACTCCCTTTCTGTTTCCCCAAAATAGGCTTCTGAGGGCCAGTCCTGATTTATCTTTTGATTTTCTTAATGGAGATTGCTAGTTTTGTGGGGTAGCATGTTGCATTAATGGGCTCACTAAAACTATTATGCAATCTGGGCAAAATAGTTAACATATATGCGAAAGCTTGGTGGGGGAGGGAAGCTCAGGAAGTGGAGGTACCACAATCCTTGAGAGAAGGCAGAAAGTCAGATTAGCTCCCCATTCACCTCAGATCATTACCTGAGGCTACTTGTCATTCTCAGCCAGGGGGTAGAGCCTGAGCAGGAAGCATCCCCTCCCTGTGCGGAGTAGACACGGCATTTGGGGCTGCCGAAGAGGAGGACCTCAGATAAGTGAGCCCCCAAATATGCAGGCAAATTCCCTGAAGTCATCAGATGACTCCAAAATTGAACCAGGGAGGAGTGAGATTTCAGGATGCCCAGAGCAATGGAACAGCAGGGAAGCTAAGTGCTGGGCAAAGGTTTTAGCAACTGAACAGTGCCAGGGAGAGAGACGATGGAGTTCAAGTCTTGCCAAAGTTAAGGGGCCTTGGCAGGATTTCAGTTAGGACTCCAGGAGGCCTGAATCCTAGGGATAAAGACTATACCCTAAAGCATTCCCTTGGAGTCATGACTGTGCCCTCAGGGTAAGGGAAAGATTACAACAGATTGGCAGTAACAAAGCCTAAAGCCAAAGCTGGACGGGCTCAAGGTGAGTACTGGTCCTTTATCTGCTCGAAGAGGAGAAAACCTTAACCCTACTTGGAGAAAGACAACGTTAACAAATTCAACTGTACCCAAAGAATTCATAAATTGACAAAAATTGGAGCCCACCAATTTGAAGAAGGACTCAGAATATTGGACGTATAAAAACTCTGCTGACTCTTTTGTCTTCCTAAATCTTGAGGGAGCGCATCCAATCTTGTCATTAACCATGGCGTTTATGTCGTCCCCAAATCCTCATCATTCCCAGAAATCCAGGCCTGATTCTCTGGCTTCCCAATGCACACATGCACCTGTGTGTCCCACTGAACTCTCAAATTCTATACACCCTATGGCCGAGGTGTTTCTGATCTCTCCCAGACTTGCTTGCCCTTCTTTGGGTTAAAGGCCCCGCTGTCCTCCTTCGTTTCCCATCCTAAAATTCAAATCACATCTGGCTTCTTCCTTTTCCTCAAAATCTCTTACAATTAATTTGTCTTCTCCATGTTACCACAGCTACAGTCTTAGGTAGGTCTTCGTGCCTATTCCTAGGGCTAGCAATCTCATCTTTTTATTTAAAAAAAATTGAGATATAATTCACATACCGTATTTCAAGATTAAAATTCGGCGGTTTTTTGGTAGATTGACAAAGTTTCTGCTACCACTGTCTTATCCTAGATCTGGGCTCTGACGGGAGGGTCAGATCTGGAAAATGGGGTAAGATGGAAATAAGGCAGGGTAGGGGGAGTTACGATCCCTCCATTATCAGCTGTCCGAGCAGCAGGAGCCAGAAGGACACAAAAGCCCTGGCACCCTTTGTAATGTTGAGCTTATGTGTCTGGGGCACTTTTCTTCTCTTTTTCTATGGGAGCCTCATGGTACACTATGAGGCCGACAAGTCAGGTATTATTCCATCCACTTGAGAGAAGAAGAAATGGAGGCCCGCTGAGAGGTGCCAGCCCTCGTCCAAGGTTACATAACTGGTTCCTGCAGCTCCGGTCTGGACTCCAGCCCAACCCGTTTTTACTGGGCCACACTTTTTTTCCAGAGTTAAAGAGATTACATCGGATGCTATCTTAGGAGATATAGGTACATAAATTAGAAAAGGATCTAGTTAGAATTAAGAGCCTTTCTTTTAAAGTTCCCTCAGGCACAGAATAAACTCTGAACTTGAATTTGGTTATTTGAGTTCCAGTTCTGCTACTTATCAGTTGTATGATCTTGAGGCTATCGCTGAATGTTTATGAGGCTCCGTTTCCTCACCTGTAAAACTGAACTGATAACAGTTATCTCACAGATTTTACTGTGAGGATCAGATCAGGGACTGCGTCCTTAGTGCTCTGAAAACTGGAAAGGTAAGGTGAAGGTTAATGGAGGTTAAGGCTTTTCTTTGACTAGCACTGGACTCTGGATGGAATTCTAGGGCTATTTCCATGCACCGGCTGTCTCAAGCTGATGAAATATTTATTCACTCACTCAGAAATAAATTTCCATTCTTCGTAAGCCACCCGGTCTGTGGTGTTCTGTGATCACAGCCTGAATGAATTTAGACACAGGCTGATGTAGCAGTGAGTGCAGGTGGGGGACACTCCTTTCAACAGAGGGGTCAGGGCAGTGAAACTCACTAAGATCCTGATTTTTTCTCCATCTTCCTGCAGTTTCTCACCTGGACCAAGTCCTGCAAAATTCTGCAGAATGAGTTCCTCACCGAGCAGGTGTCTCACAGGGTTAGTAGGAATGATCAGAAAGATGACATGATATTTTGTTTGGAGGACTCTGTAGCAGGTGAGGGGAATGGGGGAGTGGAGCTTGGGCAGAACAAGGGGGTTCAGTCCATGGGAGATTGATCTCTCTCTCACTATGCACTCACGTCCTCTCCTTTTGCATCCCAGAGCACACCGGATTTGACAAGCTGGGCCTGGTCCCTGAATCATCACTTTTTTGCCTTTTTGAGTTCTGTGAGTCTCTCTTTACCAGGCTTCTGGACTGAAATCCAGGGCAGCCCTTCTGAGGACAGCAAACTGGAAGGGGGGCAGATGGGCCTTCAGAAGACTCTTTTAATTTTGAGGTCACTTGATACATTAAAAATCTGTGACATAATGGAAGTACAGGGACCTTTCCCTTCTCACTGCTTTACCCAGGACACAGGTTTCTTTCTTGCAGCTCTCAGCTCCGGCCAACAAGACCTCGGGCTCACGTGCCCTGCTGTCAGGATTGCCCACTGAGCTCTCCACGAAAAAGCTGCTGCTCAGCACGGTCCCGAGCATGCCCGATGACAGCAGGTTACAGGGCCTCCCTTAGCATGTCTGTCCACAATGGGACTTGGCTGGAGCCCAGATCCAAAGAGCTCTTAGGTGTTTGTTTCATTTCAATCCAATCAGTCCGGTTTTTTAACCCACTTCTCCCAGATGCCGGGCATGGTCCCAAGCACTAGGGAAGAAGATGGAATTTAAAGCTATTTCTCTGCTTCTCACCTGGGTGAAGCCATTACCATCTGTTTCCTGTGGTATCAACAACAGCCTCCTAAATGTGAGTTATAGCATGTTCCTTTCCAATGCAGAATCTCCCAGTGGCTCCCCACTTCACCCAGAGCAAAGCTCATGGCCCCTCGTGGCCCCCTGATTAGTTCTCAGTCCTCTTCCCCTTCTGCGCTCCCCTGCTCACTGACTCCAGCCACAGGCCTCCTCGGGGGCCTAGGTACACACTCACCTCCGGGCCTTTGCAATGACTTGCTCTTCCAAGCCCATACTATGCGCTGTATTAGTCCACAGGGTCATTTCCTTCCCTCTTTCCTGTCTTCATGAAAATATCCCCTCACTGATGGATTTTCGTCTGTTTTGTTCACTGATGTGTCTTAATCACCCAGAAGAGTGAACTCGGTACATATTTCTTCAATGAACAAGTGAATAAACGAAGAACTTTCCCATGTAGTGTGGGAAGAGAGGAGACATGGCAAGTATGAAATCTCTTCTTCTGCCATGGTCCTGTTCTCTTTATTTGCATCTCTTTCAGTGCTGACTCAAACCTACGTTGTGTGGAGGGACGATGTGCACCTGTGTCTCCTGGCACCCTGCATCGTGCCCCATGTGAGGTCTGCCTCCAGCACTTTGCACTGAGTTCTGCGGGCAGCAACGTCTTACTGCATTATGGTCTGATTGAAGGAGGATCTGAGTCCTGCGGATGCAGGTTGTAACGGTTTGTGGAGGGGGTGGCGGTGATGGCTATGGGCTGTAATACCCAGGGAAACAGAACTGAACTTGGGAGCTGGACACTGAATCTGGAAGTGGGGAACAGAGAAGGAACTCCAGGCAGGGACAGAAGGCAGTGGAGGCTTGGCGGCTGGAATGCATTTGGTGCCTTGGGATTGAGATTGTGCAGGGCAAGAGTGGTGATGTCTTTGTTACCTGTGGCATGGCTGTTGCCCATCTTGAGTGTCTGGACCCCTCTTCCTTCAGCTCACACCCCTGCCCTGGGGCCTGCCCCTGGGGCCTTGTGTCATGAGCCAGGCAGGTGTTATATTCGTTGATCCAACATGCTGGCAAACTGAAGGCTCACTTGCTGCCTAGAGACCCCCTCCCCAGGTAGCCAGACTTTCCTGACCCTCTGTTCCATGTCTTCTCTGCTGAGGGTCTGTGGGCCACTCCATCCTTTGCTCTGGGGTGGATGGGTGTTACTCCCTCTGGTCTTGGGCTCCCCGCTTATGGGTTTGTAGGTATCTGTTTCCTCCTTCAGTCTGTAAGTCCCTGGAGAGCAGGATTAAGGTTGGATTTGTATCTTTTATCACATCTGTACCTTTAATGTGACTCATAAATATATTCACTTAGTAACAGTGTGTTGATTTGAGGAAATTGTTGAATTAATTCGTCAATGGATGCTGCTCTGGGAGGCAGGGATGGGCCCAGAAGAGCGCTCCATTTGACTACGCAGAAACTGTGGGGGCTTCTCTGAAGTGAGGCACTTTCCAGGGAGAGGGTAATGATGTTCAGCATGTACTATGGACCGGGCTGTGTGCCAGGTGTTTCTCAGACCTCATTATATTTATTCCCCAGAACAATCCTGTGAGGTAGAGCCATTAGAATCTCTACATTTATGCTCATGCCAAGGGCTCCCAACTCCATAGATTAGACTAATTTAAGCTCTGTGAGCAGAACCTTCACAGCCCTCTGGCCTCAGCTTATGTGCCACCTCCTTGGAGAAGTCTCCCCTGACTCCCTTCTGTCTAGGCACCTTCCTGCCATTGTCCGCGATCACAGTACACAGCTATCTTTCCTTCAAGTACTTATTATTTTTTTAAAGGATTTTATTTATTTATTTGAGAGAGAGTGAGAGAGAGAGAGAGTGCGTGAGCCTGAGCGGGGAGGGGCAGAGGGAGATGGAGAAGCAGGCTCCCCACTGAGCACAGAACTCTAAGTGGGGCTCGATCCTGGGACTCTAGGATCACAACCTGAGCCGTAGACAGATGCTCAACCAACTGAGCCACCCAGGCGCCCCACTTCAAGTACTTATTATAAGCTGTAATTATCTTATTGATTTTTTTCCCCTAAGTTTTCCACCACCCATCCCTCTGAATGGTAGCTCCACAAAGGCAGTGGGCCTGGTTGTGTTGTCCACTTTTGAATCTCCAGTGCTTAGCAAAGTGCCTGGTGCACAGTTGGCACACAACACAGGTTCACTGAATGAATGGCTCAGATGTCATCATTTTGCATCTTATTTTGTGCTGTGAAATTGTAAGGGCTCAGTACATTTTGATTCTTCAGGAAGGTGTTTTAGTATTTCTCTCCTTTTGTCTGATTCTTCTAAATTAAAAAAGATATTTTCAAATCTGTTCTTTCCACAAAAGTTCCATGAAAATGATTTTTTTAATTTAAAAAAGAAAATGCATGTCACACCTACCATATGCCAGTCAGTGTTCTGAGTGCCTCACAAATATTAATTAGTTTAGTCTTCATAAGAACCCTATGAGGTAGGTACTATTATTGTCTTCATTTGGCAGAAGAGCAAACTGAGGCAGAGAGAAGTTAAGTAATATTCTTAAGGTCACATAGCCAATAGATGGCAGGGCTAGAATTTAAAGCCAGACAACCTGGCTCCATAGTTCATGCTCTTAACTGTTCTGCTATATTTCTCTTTACTCCACTAAGGTGGAAGTGGATAGAGAAGGGATAATAGAGGATTATCATTGATTGAACCTCTGCTAGATTCCAGCTATTCTGCTAGGTTATCTCAGTGAAGCCTTCAGGCTGGATATTATCTCAATTTTGGCGATTGAAAAGTTGTGACTCAAAGAAATTAAGTAACTTGCCCAAGGTTTTACAGACAGTGACGGAGCTGCGATTCAAACTCTGATCTGTTTGATTGTGAGGTCCAAGTATTTCCCCTTGGCCGTGCCAAATGACAGCTAGTAAAAGCAGGCCCAGAATTAGTGCCCTGGTTCCCCTGCTGAAGCCTCACATTCGTTGCACAAGACCAAGATGCAGTCTCCATAATTTTGCTGTAATGGAAAAGCAGCTTTTCTCTTGACAACTGTGGTTTTTCTTTGCATCTCTGCTGCGCAACATTGGTACGGCCATGGCTCACGAGGGAAGCAGCCCTTGGTTAGATATCAGAACAGGTGGCTCAGCCTCTTTAAAAGCCTTTCCCTGATAGTAAGATGGGGACACTAATATTCATGTTTCCTGCCTTCATGGGCTATTGCAAAGATCTAATGACATTATGTTCCTGGAAGGGATTTGAAGACTGTAAAAGTCCGTGAGAGAAACACAGAGCAGTATGGGGCTTGAAGAACACATCCTGGGGAAGCAAGGACAAGAACCTGGCAGAGCCTGATGCTGTGACAATTTTGAGTGATTTCTCTGTAGGTATGTCCTTGACTTAACATCTGTTTCAAAGTCATGGTGTTCAGGTCCATTTTTTTCCCCCTTTGGCCCTTCAATCTAGAGATCCTTAACAAAGCAAACATCACCACCCACCCATCCATCCATCCATCCATCCACCCATTTATTCATTATAGACAAGCATCCCAGTTACTGGAGATAAGACACAATGACCAAAAGAATGGAAACCCTCAGTCCTGATACTGAGTTTGTGTGTTTGTGTGCATGTGCGTGTGCATGTGTATGTGTACACATATTTGGTATACCACTGAGCACTAAAAAACACTATAGTAAGTATTTTATATACTTTTTTAAATTTTATCTTCATGGAAAACTGATAATGAAGGGGTTATCCTCCTATTTTACAGATGAGAAAACGGAGGCTCAGAAAAATTAAGCAACTTGGCAAAAAGCCCAATGATTAGAAAGTGTGGAGCCAGGATTCATCCTCAGTTGTTAACTCCAAAGCCCAAATATCATCCTGATGATTGTACTAAACTAGATGAGTGTAATTGCTTCAAATTTCCCCTGTTTTTCTCTTGGGTTTTATAGCCTTTGCCGGTGTTTATCCACTCTAAAGCTATGGGCATCAGGCAGACCGAAAAAGAGATTACCTGCGTCTGGCACAGTAATATATTTTAGGGGCTGGTATGTACTGAGCTGGAAATAACACTGGCTTATGATGGAACAAAGGCCATCTTAAGGCATAGACGAGTGATGTTTGGAAAGTAGCGTTAGAAAGTGGCTGGCATGTTAACGATTTAAAAACCTAAGCTTTTAAAGGCTGGAGTTCACATATACCTTCTTTTGCCTGACTGTACTGTCCCATGGTCTTATCAGTAATGGTTCTATCAGGACAGCAGAGCCACCGTGGTTAATACGGTGTAAGGGATGCACCAGAGACATTAGATCTTAGGCACTTGTGGGAGGTGCTGAAGAAAGCTATGTATGACTTGCTTCTACTTCTGGTGCTAGGCTCAGTTTCTCTAGGTCAGCAAGGCCAGCAGTTGGAAAGAAAAGATGGATGTGAAGTGGACAACCGTGAGAAAAATTTGGGGTGCACAGAGGCAAATTGGAACCCGTAAAGGCAAATTGGACCCCACAAGGACAGGTTGGAACCCACATCTTTCTCTTGCTGCCTCTAATTTTGATGATGGGCGTGACCTCCGGAAGCTGGTGCTCTT
This sequence comes from Zalophus californianus, assembly GCF_009762305.2. Classification (NCBI taxonomy): domain Eukaryota; kingdom Metazoa; phylum Chordata; class Mammalia; order Carnivora; family Otariidae; genus Zalophus; species Zalophus californianus. Next base: position 174,880,058 of record NC_045598.1, on the reverse strand, counting down.
TGTTACAGAGTTAAACATGCTCCTGTTCCAGACTCAGAGGAGGAGAAGATCTGGTGGGGTCTGAGGAGCGGCAAGCTGGCTGCCATCCCCACCAACAATGAGAGCCAGCATTCATTAGATGTACCAGCATGGGTGCTGGTCCGCCAGGACCTTCAGAGCATAATGGTTGCTTTCAAATATTGCAGATTCTTCCTGTGACCAGTGCTAACCCAGAACCATCGGGGAAGGGAATTCTGGGAAACATAGTTCCAGTCTAGCCAAATTGGCACAATACAGAACCTCCACACATCCTGATCTCTTAGGAGAGTCCACACAACTTAGCACTGAATGGGTTCTGATGACATGACGCTGTCATGTCTTCTGACTTGATGGTAGCTCCCTCAGTAGAGAACACCACCTTACAGCTTTTGTTTCCCAGAAGTGCCCAGTTCATGCTAGCCACACAGAGACCTTCAATGAACAATGGATTAGAGTTGACCCCTCCCTGTCTGCCTCCTCTGTTAATCAAGCTTAGATTTTCATAATGGGTACTCCCTTAGAAATCACTCCATCTATAATATTCTTGGCAACTGATTATCTTGTTTCTTTTCAAGCCCTCAGTGACAGGTGTCCTGGAGCCCATCCCCCAATAGCTATGGCTCTGAACATTGAGACAAATGAAGCTTGAGGAGTTTAGATTTCACTGATCTTATAGCATCCACCAGGCTGTTGGACTCATGCGTGATCCATTCCAAACACAACCCAGAACAAGAAACTCACCAATATTTTATGTTTCATTATTATTATAATGCCCTTAGCCTCCTCCAAATTTCATATTCTTCTTCTTTGAAAAACATTTTCACTGTGGTAAAATATACATAGCATAAAATTTACCATTTAAACTATCTTGAAGTGGGGGTGCCTGGGTAGCTCAGTCAGTTAAGCCTTGGACTCTTGATTTTGGCTCCGGTGATGATCTCAGCAGGGAGTCTGCTTGAGAGTCTCTCTCTATCCTCCTCCTCTGGCCCTCCCTTCCACATGTGTGCACTCTCTCTCTTTCAAATAAATAAGTAAATAAATCTTAAAAAAAACTATCTTGAAGGGGTACTAAGTACATTCACTACTGTCCGTTCCCGTAACTCTTTATATCCTGCACAACTAAAAGTGTGTACCTATTAAACACTAACTTCCCATGCTCTCCTCCCCCAACCCCTGGATCCTTACCATTCTACTGTCTGTCTCTGTGAGTTTGACTACTCTAATTAACCTTGTTAAGGTTTGTCCTTTTGTAACTGGCTTATTTCACTTAACATAATGTCTTCAAGCTTCATCCGTGTTATAACATGTGCCAGAATTTCCTAAGACTGAATAATATTCCGTTGTATATATATCCACATTTTACTTATCCATTCTTCCATCTATGTCTTTGTATCTCTTTCATAACCGATGTTACACAAAGAGCCCAGAGAGAGATTTACAGTCTTCTCTAGGAGTCTTGTTTTGCTTTGATATTCTTAAATTTACATAGCAAATAAAATATATATTATACTTTGAAGATCCTTAGTTACCTAAATTTAATATAACGGAATGAGATTCCTTCAGAGAGGGAATCTTGATGAACTCGGACAACAAAAAATGAGAGAGAGCAGGGAACCTAAGAAAACCATTCAGCAAACATCTGGTCATTCATGGCTATGCTGCCTTGAGGGGATCAAGGCAAGTGAGGGAGGTCTATCTGAGTTCATACTAGTTCTGTTTAACTTAGGTTATTTAAATTTATTAATATTTCACACAAATAATTTTCACGGCCACACACAATATTTCTTTGGAAAGAATGCAAGTTTGGAGTCAGACTCTTTCTCACTGTGTGGCTTGGGTAAAGTAACTTAATATGGCAGGTCATAGTCACTAAAGGTTTACTGTATGCTAGGCACATTGCCCAATGTCTTCCTCTTACTCTCTCATTTTTGTAAAGTACCATTATTACCCTCATCTTATAGAAGGGATGACTGAGGCACAGAGAAGACTTTCCCACGGTCACATGGCGAGTAAGTAGCAGAGCTGGGAACCAAACCCAAGGAGTCTGACTGCGGCGCCTATGGCATAACCATTACTCTGTACTTGGCCTTGGCTTTCCCATATGCAAAATGGGACAGTAACATCTAACTTTTAGTTTTGTATGAACTGGAGATAAAGAATGCTAAAAAATATTCAAAGTTCCTGGCATGTAGTCGATCCTTTGTTGATGATATTTTGCAAAAAAAAAAAAAAATTGCTACTTCTCTCAGGGCTTTGGTGCCCAATTTCTTTTGGTCACTTAGAGATTCATTAAGAGAATCTATTGTCCCTGCATCTTTTAACCTGTCAAGTCATTTGGCATCAGTGGTCATTTTGCTGGTAAAGTAGTTTTCCGTCACTCTGCCTGGTTCTTCCTCACCACGGTGTTTGCGAATGAGTGTGGTGCCTGTGTGTGGGGTGGAGAGTGCTGTGAGGGTATCTGTATTAGTTTTCTGAACCTTGGAAAAGGAGGCACAAAAGCACAGGGAAGATGTGTGATTTGTGTAAAGCTGTGCACATTAATCAATGAACAGGATAGGCAGGAAGTGTTGGGAACCTTGTTGTCTGCCAGCTGTGGGGCGTGTCAAAGCCACTGCCTGTCCTTGAGTGCCCTGGCCTCCCTGTGTCAGTGGCCTTCCCGCTCCATGCAGGTGTGGCTCTCTGAGAAGTGCTCACTGTCATCTGCGATCTCTGCCACAGGCAGCCTCAACCAGATAGACAGGAGCCCAAGTGTGGGGTACTTCCCAAGGTCACTGGGCTGCGATCAATATCTGTCTACCAAACAGGTCATCTGCTTCTCAGTCCAGGTTCCTTTAAAATTATAAAATTGTTTGAGCATATAAAAATGAATGACGAGCAGGTCCCTCCCTGCCACCTGCTGTTGTGGAGGCTTGGCTCTCCCTCCCATGCTCTGCCACAGGTGCAAGAGTTCACAGGTCTCATCTTGTCTTGGAGGGACTTGTCGAACTTTAGAATTGAGTTACCCTAGTCATCCTGTGACTTTAGCTCTTCAACATGCTCCAAAAATGTTATGATTTTTTAGATCATCTAGTTATTTCTTTTGTTAATCTGAGAGAAAGATTCCTTTGTATCTTTCCACAAACTAGGTGAAATGAGACCCCTCCTCAGTTGGGCAGTTCTCACTTGGATTTCTCAAAAGCAGTTGTAGTCAAATATCATCTGGGCTGTAGTCATCTTGAGGCTTGACTTTGGATAAAATCCAAAGTGGAACATGCACAGGGCTATCAGTTGGTGCTGGTTGTTGGTGTGAGCTTGGCTGGGGCTGTGGCTTGGGTTTAGGCATCTCACAGCATGGTGGCTGAGCTCCAAGGTGGAGCATCCAAAGAGCAAGCATCCCAAAGGAGTCAGGCTAGGCTCCTTTAACTCAGCTCTCACATCATGTGGCATTACTGATGCCACACTTATTTATTTATTCACTGAGTGAGGGGGCTACACAAGGACACAAATACTATGGTTCCTGGGAAGCCATTTTGGAGATAGGCTACCACAACTATTAATGACCATATCTTTTCAATGCCTGTCCCTTTCTCTACTCTTTTGCAATGATTCTCATCTGAAGGGTATCATGGGATAGTGAATTATTTTATTTTCCTTAGGCTCAGATTCCATCATTTGAAAAGGGAATAATGCTCCCTGGTTATTGTTAGGAGGGAAAGTCACTAGAAAATGATAGTTTTTATCATTGACTCAGGTACTTGGAATGCTAAGTACAGGCTCTGTACAAGGCTCTTTACACATGTTATTTCATTTAATGTCCAAAACAACCCCACAAGGGATGTACTAGGGTTATCCCCATGTTACAGACGAGAAATCTGAAGTCTAGAAAGCTTATATAACTTGTCTAATGTCACACAGTTAGGAAGTGGAAGACCCGTGCTTTTCATTACTGTATGTATTGTTTTTATAGTTTTTTTGTGCATAATTCTTAAATTATGCACAAAATTAGAAACTTTGAGATAAAGGGTTTTATATTAATAATTTTTATATTCTTCTCAGTGCCCTGTTCAGAGTTCGGCACAGGGTAGATGTGAAAACAATAATATTTGTTAAATAGAAAAGAAACTAATTGACAGGGAGGACGGGGACATAGGCATTCTCAGCCAGCACATTGACTTGTTATACAGTTCTCTCTGAGAGAATGTTTTGCCTCTTTTGTACCAATTTGACCAAATCCTCAAGGTCACAGAGGATCCCCCCTGATGGCTCCAGAGGAGGAGGGCTGAGATCAATTGTGTTACTATGGTGAAATCTCATCAATTTCAACCTGATACCAAACCCCAAAGAATCTTTACCCTGACATTTATTTCAGAGAGTCTTTGCAGACTTCTAAATAGCCTCCAGTGCTCTGCAGCCACATTGCCTATCCTCGTAGGACACATTTAGATTTATTAATACCCTAAATACTTTGTGCCCTGATGCAAATCTCATCTCTGTCCCACTTCCCCAATTCTCTGAATCCCAGCTACTTCTTCAAAGCTCATGAGGAAGACAGTGATAAAGTCTTTTGTGCAGTTAAAGAGCTAGGTACAAGGGAAAATAATTATTTACCAGGTCACTCTGTCCCCAAAGCACCCTTTGAAATTCTGTTTTTATGACCTGCCATAATTAGGGTTTTTTTTTTTTAAATAAAATCAGTCATTTTGAAATGAAAAGAATAATGATTTCCTGCAGGATTATAAATAGTTATGGAGTGGCTGACCTAGACTAGAAATCACTGCTTACATGTCTAATGTTGGATGTCAGGAAGAATTAAATGGGGAAAGAGAGAAACAGCCCTGCAGAAAGGAGGTTGTTTCCTGAAAACTCTGCCTAGAAAGGACTTAGAAGTGTCTAAGACCTTAGACGCTCTATGGAAACCTTTACATAGGTCACTTCCTTCGTTAACACCCTCCTGCCCACCACCAGCCATACCTCACATCTCTTGATTCAGAATCTAAGTGGAATGAAGTGTAATAGGAATATTAGGGCTACTCTTCTCTCTTTTGTGGCACCAGTTGTGAGGATAGGTTTAGATAAAGTCATCTAGGAAATCTGGTCTTAGGGAGGGGTCATGGATTCTCAGAACTAGAAGGTATCTTTGGATGGAGGTTCTCAAAGTGTGGTCCATGGACCCGTGGGGAATCTGAAACCCTTTCCAGGAATACATGATGTCAAACCTGTTTTCACAATAACACCACAATGTTATTTACCCTTCAGCCATTTTTATTTATTTATCTTTATGGTGTTGACATGTACATTGATGAGGGAGAAGCAATATGGGTGGAAATGTGGCACGTTGGTGCAAACCAAGGTCTTGGGCCCAAACTACTCTGGTGGTTGCTGCATTCTTTACCTCACGTACTAGCTGCAAAAGAACCCCACCTGTTTCACTTAAGGATGTCCTTGTTGAAGAAGTAAAAAGTATTGTCTTTTAACTCTTGACTTTGAGTACTGTTTTTAATATTCCATGCTGTGAAATGGAAAGTACAGAGGACATAAAACACTACGCTGCATCCCAAGGTGTGTGGTTATCCAGGGGAAAGGCAATCGGGCTGTCATTGGAGTTAGGAGCAGAACTTGCCACTTTTTTTCAAGGAACACCATTTTTCCTTAAAAAACAAACAAACAAACAACACAAAAAACTGACTGACAAACAATGGTTATTCAGCCCTGGGTATTTGGCAAATCGTTTCTCAAAAATGAATGAAGAGTATCTAGAATTTCAGAAAAACTTACTGGCAGAATTTGTGCCCATGACAAAATCCACATTTTCAAGTAAAAATTAAAATTCTGAAACTCTTTTCCCTGGCACCAGGAGCCAGATTAACATTAGGAACCTGTGCAGAACTCAGTGAACCAGTATTTTCCAAATGATCAATGTATGATGGCACAAAATCCCTATGTGGGTAAAACATTCATTTAAAGTGTGAGATAGCTCAATGGACTTTAGTGGAACAGAGTTCAAAAAGTTCATTGATATATCAGGTTCCATATTGCCATTAAGCTTTAAGAAACTGTCACTAGCCCAGCTGGGTATAGTATCAGAGGAAAATATCCATAGTTATCTGGAAAGGCCATTAAATTCTGCCTCTCCCTTGCTCCGCCTTTTCAAACCGTGTATCTCAGTGAGGCAGAATTATCTTCCCAGGCTCCAGCCAAACCAGCATATCACACCAGACTGAATGCAGAAGCATATATGAGAATCCAGAGGTCTTCTTTAAGCCAGACATTAAAGGAATTTGCAAACATACAAAGTAATCCCACTCTTCTCACTAAATTACTTGGTTTTGGGAAACGTGTATATTTTTTTTCACAAAAATGTGACTTGTATTAATATGGAATAGGTTTATTATTATTTAAATGAATTAATAAGCATTTTGAATTTTTAAGTTTTTAATCTCTAAGATGATAAAGAACAGTAAATATAATTCATGTAGTAAACGGTCTTCAGTAATTTTCAATAGTTAAAAGAGTCCTGAGACCAAAAAGTTTGAGAACTAGCCAAGAGAATGAAACCTTCCTTAGGTGGGCCTGTTCAACGGTGCTGCAGTAGGATATCATAAGGACACAGTGTATGGGCTTTTGCCATATTTTCAAGTTTGGGATAATTTTTATTAATACTTTTATTTTTATCTAATTTAAGGACTAGACATTCATTTCCCACTGAGTGAGTTCTTACGTTACTGAAATTGGATTTTCATAGGCTAAAGGCAATTTTAACTCATAATCTAAGAAATGGAGGTGTCATATCCTGAGAAGAAGATCTCACTTTGCACATACACACACTGATATTTAGAGTTCCACTGGGAAGTAGAAATTGAATGGCTTATGTAAGTCATGAATTTTTTTTTCCCTTAAACGTACAAAGTCAAAAATGTCAAGAAATCGCTTATATAAAAGCAGGCAGTATATCATGGATCCTTAGTAAGCAGCTGGGCCTGAGGTTAGATCCCAGCCCTCCATTAACTTGTTTAATTTTAGCAAAGTTAGTGAACCTCTCTGATTCTCGGTTCCCTGAGACTAATAGTACTTACCTCTCAGGGTTGTCATTGGGAATAAAGTAAGAGTACAGCTTGTTACAGAATGCCTGGCCCAAGCTGAGCCCTTGTGTAATTATCATGACTACAGGTATATGGCCTAACCCTTTACATTACTTTCCTACTGCTGCTGGAACAAATTACCATGAATCAATGGCTTAAAACAACAGAAATTTATTTTACGGTTCTGGAATTCAGAAGTCTGAAATGGGTCTCCCAGCACTCAAATCAAGATGTCGGCAGAACTGGTTCCTTCTGGAGGCTCCAGGGGAGTTTCTGTGTCGTGCCTCTTCCAGCTTCTGGTGGTGGCCGGTGGTTCTTGGATTGGGGATGCACCGCTCTGATCTCTGCTTCAGTCACCACATTGACTTCTCTTCTCTAGTCAAATCTCCCTCTTGCCTCCCTCTTAGTATGGACACTTACAATTACATTTGGGTCCACCTAGATAATCCAGGATAATTCCCCATCTCAAGATCCTTGATTTAATCACATCTGCAAAGTCCCTTTTGCCAAATAAGGTGAAATTCCCAGGTTATGAGGATTCAGATATGGGTTTCTTGGTGGGAAGAGGGCATTCATTATTTAGCCCACTATACCCTCTCATTTTATAATGAGAGCACTGAGTCCCATAAGAGGTGAGGATATGCAGAGGTCATGGCACTGGTCTAGGGTAAGGAAAAGTGAGGCTTTCTATCTCCACTTCCACCAACTCATACTTTGGAAACTCTGCCTGAGACCTCTGACCTCACAGGCAGGGCCATTTCTCCCCTGCATCTCCCCCAGAGCCTCCGCTCTATATACAAATCCAAGGTATTGGTGACATCATATTCCACAAATCCATAGAATACAATAGGCATGGTGTCCCTTTGAACATGATATGTCTCTCTCTCCTCAGTGATCAGGGATGGAGAGTAATACTTTATTTCAACAGTGTTGAGGGCATCAAAACCACTTATCATCAAAAGTGAAGATTAGGGGCATCTGGGTGGCTCAGTCGGTTAGGCGTCTGCCTTCGGCTCAGGTCATGATCTCAGGGTCCTGGGATGGAGCCCCACATCGGGCTTCCCTGCTCAGCGGGGAGCCTGCTTCTCCTTCTCCCTCTGCCTGCCGCTCCCCCTACTTGTGCTCTCTCTCTGTCAAATAGATAAATAAAATCTTAAAAAAAAAAGTGAAGATTAAACATGGTTTAGTTCATATCCAGGTACATAAGGTAAGACCGGATGATCTTAGGCTTGACCCATTTAGAGCATCCCCATTGTTATGTATAATGTGAACCAAAATTTGATGTTCTTTGTCTCTTAAGAGTTCCTTTGTTCCAGCTGCATATCTCTAGTCACTATAGCCTATTCTGTCTCATCGTACCATCCCACAAACTCATTCCCAGACTCTATTATATATACCATGGATCCAGGGACTTAGTAACCATGTTAGGATCTGGCAGGGTCATGAATGGGTTCCTAGAGAGACAGCAAAGGGGGTTTTGCAGCTGATAATCAAATGCTCTCAGGATTTGAGACTCTTGAACAAGAAGCAAGCAAAAGCCCTTTTTCCTAGGGCATGTCTTCTGTAGTGGGTTTAATTGGGTAGCCTCCAGTAAAGTATGTCTCAATCCCCAGAACCTGTGAATATTACCTGTATGGCAAAAAAGTGAGTATTACCTTATGTAATAACAGAGGAGATGAAGTTAAGGATCTGGAGCTGAGGAAAGTATCTGGGATTATCTGGGTGGGTTCTAAACACCTTCACAAGTGTCCTTAGAAGAAAGTGGCAAACGGAAATAAGGTAGAGAAGACAATGTGAAGACAGAGATTGGAGGGATGTGTCTCGAAGCCAGGAAACACCAAGGAACGCCCACAGCCATGAGAAGCTACAAACAGCAAGGAAGAGATTCTTCCCTAGAGCCTTCAGAGGAAGTGAGGCCCTGCTGACACCTTGATTTCAGATTTCTGGTCTCTAGAATACATTTTTGTAGTATTAAACCATCCAGTTTATGGGAATTGGTTCCGGCAGCCCTACGAAAATAATACACTTTTGATGACCTGGAAATAAGGTGTGCTAGCTGCTCGTTAATAATAAAAAGAACAATCACAGTAACAAGAGTATTTGGTGAATATCCACTCTATGCCAAACACTGTACTAAGGGCTTTACTACATTATCGATCCATTGCACAACCTCATGAGACAGGCGTCACTGTCACCCACAATTTGCAGGTGAGGAAGATGAGACTTGGGGTTACAGGGCTAGTAAGGGGGGAGCTGAGATTAGACCCAGGATCTATTGGACCCTTTCTTATTGGCGGTCATCAGTACCTCCAGAATTACTCCAAGGACAGCCCATTTCTTCGGGAGGGAGAGTCAGGGAAAAGAGAACGGAGCAGAGGGGCACCAGTGCTGAGCAGAGAGGCCCAGAGTTCCCAGGGGCACATGAGCAGCTGCCAGGGAGTGCACGGGCCACCCTCAAACCTGCCAGGGCAGGGCAGGCCTTAGCAGGACTGTGTGGAGAAGGGGAGGGAGAGCTGGGGTTCAGAGGTTCTCTTGGTCGCTCTTCAGAGCCAAAGACTGTTTTCATGGTGGTTCTCACTTCCTGAACCTTCTGCCTAGACTGGCTAGGCACCCAGGAAGCACATATTTTACACAGGGTGGGTGTTATCGGCCCGTGTTGGTCTGGGGAGCCCTCTGTCCTCTTGGGCAGACTAAAGAGAGTCTGCCCAGATCCTGAAGAAGCCCCCCTGTGAGGGCCTGCTGGAGGAGTCATTGCCGTTCATGTCACCTGAAGGCATTTTGAAGCAATTTCCAGTTCCCCTTTGATCTTACACATCTGGCTCTGGTCTATAAACTCCGTGCAAGGGGTAATTAATGCAAGCTCAAAGGAAGGGCAAAAGCCAACAGAGCTCTCTTCTACAGCAAGCTCAATTCAAAGTGCTTAGGGACAGCCTGAGCACGATGACCTTTATGAGCTTCCAGAGCTTGCTGTCATTACACCAGTTGTGTTGGGAGCAGATAGGGCTGGGCTCCGCTGGAAACTATGCATTTGCTTATAATACTTAAGATGAAGGATTTGTTGCATTGGGTATAGCAGAAACCTTGTGAGGACAGACTCCAGCAATTGTTATAACTAAAGGCGACTGAGAGAGTCTCAAACTTTTCCTCTAGCCCATGGCTGACGGTACTACAGGGAACAAAATAAATAAAGTAAAGGGCCCCGCATTGACTGAGCACCTACTGTGTGCCAAGTGTTTCCCATAGGGTATTTTATCTTCAAAACAACTCTGAAATGAAAGTTATTTCTCACATTTTTTTCAGAGGAAGGTGCTGAAGTTCATAGAATTTCTATAACTTTATTGGCCAAATAGAACCAGTAAAATGACAACTGGAATTCCAATGTTTCCACAGCCCAGGCTGTTTTCACCATACTATGACAAATAAACAGTAAGATCGAACCATAATGTGACCCTTGCGTGGACAACAAAGATTGATTGGGGGCACTGGAACATATCTGAATGAAACACATACATTTATAAAGTTGGATATATAAATTCAAAACATTCCTTTTGTTATTTTTGATTGATCAGAGAGTATGCGCTGAATTCCAAGCCAAAATGTCCCCAAAGTAACATTCTTCAACCTATGGGAGTGTTAACTGGCAGTAGCCATTGAAGAATAACAGGTATTTCTGCAGAATGCCATCTCCTTACCTTGGGAAGGGGCCCCCTTCTTCAGTCAAACTATATTTATGAGTTTGTGGCTGACCCCAACTCTCAGTGACAGGGTCACGGAGAAGTAAATATCAATAAACACAAAAGTATAACACAGGATACTGAGTAATAGATGATCCCAAAGGCAGGGATCTGGACCAAATGATGTCCTGAGACCATCCTCTGCCATCTTCTTACTGGTCTAACTGTGACGAATGACCAGATATTTGAATTTGCTGTCTATCGTACTCAATACTTTTGTAAAATACAACAAAAATAGCATGAACATCAAATTATAATAAATTTTCCCAAACACTCTCAGTTTCTCTACTTATTTCCTCCTGGCCTGGTAAAAAGCATGTGGTGGACCAGCTCTGACCCATGGACCACACTTTGAACCACACCAACTGGCAGGGAGGTGGTGGAGACCGTCCGGAATCCTGGCCGGCGAGCTGGGCTGAAGTCTGCTACTGTTACTGGAGTCACTCTTGTTGCTGGCCTCTTCACTCCTGGAACCTCCGCTAACCAGATCCAGGCAGCCTTCTGGGAGCTGAGACTTCTAGTGGTTACTGATCCCAGGGCTGACCACCAGCCTGTCACAGAGGCGTCTTATGCTAACCTGTCTACCGTCATCCTCTGTAACACTCCTCTGCACTATGTGGACATCGCCATCCCTTGCAACAACAAGGAAGCTCACTCGGCAGGTCTGATGTGGTGGATGCTGGCTAGGGAAGTTCTGCGCATGCGTGGCCCCATTTCCTGTGAACACCCATGAGCGGTTGTGCCTGATTTCTACTTCTACAGAGATCCTGAAGAGATTGAAAAGGAAGAGCAGGCCGCTGCTCAAAAGGCTGTGACCCAGGTGGAATTTCAGGGTGAGTGGACTGTTCCAGCTCCTGAGTTCACTGCTACTCAACCTGAGGTCCCAGACTGGTTGGTCTGAAGGCGTGCAGGTGCCCTCTGCGCCTGGTCAACATTTCCCTGCTGACGACCAGAGCGCTCAGTCTGCCACTGAAGCCCGGTCTGTAGCTCCCTCTGCTCAGGCCACCGAATGGGTAGGAACAACCCCTGAGTGGTCCTAAGAAAAGAATCAAATGCAGCAGGAATCCACTAGAAGGCTTACACAAAGGAGTGATACCATCTGGGTTCTCTCTTTCAAAGAACATTCTGGCTGGTGTGTCGGGGGCAATTCTGAAACACCAACTTAGGAGGCAGTGGCAATGGTCCGTCCAGGTGGGGGATGACAGTGGCCTGGACCGGGATGGGAGTGCTGGAAATGAGGACAAGAGGAAGGATTCAGGTTATGTTCTGGAAGCTGGGCTGACTGCTGGAATGGGTGATGCTTTGGGAGTTCTGCCGCATGTAATACTACAAAGCTTAATTGTAGGGATTTTGGAGTTCTCTTCAGCTCTCAATCTGGGATTTACTGAATGCCTCAAACAGAAAATATCCTAACTACAAAAACTTCCATTAGGGAAACAATGCAAATTTGATAATGTGCCAGCCAGAATGTAGGTGTTGGCATGTGAGTCTATAGGCATCTTCTGATCCAACACTGCCCTTATGTCAGAGAAAAAAAAAAAAAAACACTGGCAGACTGGCAGAAAAGTGTCCATGTTTTAAGTACAAGAGGCAGCCCTACACCTCACCCCAGAGACTGCCAGTGAATCAATAAGATGCCTTGTTTGAGCCCCATAATTCTATCCTAATATTAACCAAGGAAAGCTGTCCAGAAGGCAAATTGACAGGTCTCTGGACAAGGAAGTGTGTGACAGCCAAGGATTCATTTAGCTGTTTGGTCCTATGTTTTTCTCAGTATTTCAGAACTCCCTAGGAATATGGGGAAATCAAGATTTGAATCAGCAGGAATCCAGTCTACACAATGAACCTCAGGGCCAGAATCAGTCATGATTATGCTCACTAGCGCCATGGATCCAGACACTGACAAGTGGGCGAATGGCAGGCGAATCTGGGTACTAATCACATTTCTCCTGTGCTTGAGTGTGTGCCCAGGGAACAATCTGATCACAGGTTTAGCAGTGGTAATAGCTTCAAAATATATGGGCCATCCCAACGGATCAAACTTAACTTTTAAAATGGAGGCAGAAAAAAAAGAGGCTTAGCTGATGATGTTTATAATAGACAGTATGATCAATGCCTATTTTTCTATCATAAAATGATGTTTATAAAAGGCTTCTTTCATCAAAATTCATCAGCATGGTATTCATTGCAGGGGACGTTTTTGGAATACCGATGCCCGCTAGCTGGCGAGCATATATCATACCCCTGCTGGGAGCTAGGGCTGGGGCTGGGGAAGGGAAGAGAGATGAATAAGATGTGGTAAGTGCCCTGGGAAAGGTCGATTGTTTGAGTGATGGACCATTGGGTGAGGCAGATCTGGAGAAAATGGATATAATACAGGGTAGGTGTGGTCAAACCTTGAATAACTGGTGTAAACAAAGGGCTGTGGAAATGAAGAAGGAAGCCAGCACTTTGTCTGATACATAGTGCAGTATAAACAACATTAACTTTAGGGCCAAATGGACTATGTGAGGAATCCCACCTACCCCACCGGCCCATGTTTTCACTTTGGGCAAGTCAGCCTCATCTCGCCAAGCCTCAGTTTGCCCATCCCTAAAATGGGGGAAATGATTATCTCCAGAGTTTTAGTGAGAAGTAGATGAAGTATATACAATGTCTACTGATCTAGCACATAGTTGATGCTTAGCAAATGGCAGAAAATGTTAATAGGGTAGCTCCCCTTATCCACAAGGGATACATTCCAAGACCCCCAGTGGATGCTTCAAACCACGGATAGTACTGAACCCTATATATACCCTGCTTTTTCCTATACATACATACCTGTAATAAAGTTTAATTTATAAATTAGACACAGTAAGAGATTAACAACAATAAAATGGAACAATTATACCAATATACTATAATAAAAGTTATATGAATGTAGTCTCTCTCTGTCAAAATACCTTATTGTACTCACCCTTCTTCCTGTGTAATGTGAGATGATAAAATGCTTGCGTGATGAGATGAGGTGAGGTGAATGACGTAGGTGTTGTGATGTAGCATTAGGCCACTACTGACCTTCTGGTGACATGTCGGAAGGAGCGTCGTCTGCTTCCAGACCATGGTTGACTATGGGTAACTGTAAGTAAAACCACAGATAAGGAGAACTACTGTATAGATTCTTAGTGAGTGTTTTGCTCTACTAGAATTTCTTTACTCTTTCCGATGAAAAGTCACTATATTTTGGCGTGTCTTAGACTCTTCAGGAAAAAAAAAGAGGTTCGACATGAGTATCTGTAAATATACTAGACAACTATACTCATGTACCCGTGTAGTGTGATGGGTGGTGGCTCATTAGCTGAGCTACTGGGCCTCGGAGCGAGGCATGAGATTCTAAATAAAGAGCAGATAGAAGGAACACAGATTAGTTCTCAGGGCTTGATACCTAGAAGAATCAGGGTGGGTCTGTCTCGTGTGGGCTGCAGGGGACCTTAGGGACCATCTAAGTCAGCCTCCTAATAGTAGAGGACAGGAGACTGAAACCAAAGAGATTGAGTAACTGTTCTGAGACCCTTGGAGGCAGAACCTTCCATTGTTCTTCCCTTTCCTGTTTCTTGTCTCCCGGAGGCTCTGAAGGCAGTTGGCAGTAAATGATTCGAAAGCATTGAGTTTAGGAAGTCAGAGAATTGCATTTCTGAGCTCAACTCCTCTCCTTAACTGTGGGAAACCACTATTCATGTTCCAACCGGGAACGATTCTGTAGCGCTAAGACCCCAGTTCGGGACCCGAGGCGGAAAGAAGGAAGGGTGGGTAGCAATCCTTGGCTCAACGTGCGAGCTTGTGCAACGGGTTCTAATTGGTTGGTTAGCTGGTTGACCAAACTCTGTCACAGAGGTGGCCCTGGGAAATGAGGTTCTGATGCCAGAAATCTCTTGGTATAATTTAGAGAAAGAAATTAGAATTGTAGACATAGAAAATTGTTGGAGTACAATTATTACATAAAAAATACCTGACTACTCCCTAAACATACTTCCTGAGAAAACCAAAAAGAAACTCCTCTCGCCAAGTCTTGAGTAGTGAAGAAAGAATCAGTATCTTTGAAAAATGCTCAGGTTGCTATTTGAGAAGACCAAGGATAATGACAGAGGGCACTGTAGCTGAATGTGGCCTTCTTGCGTCCATGGAGGATTTGGGGGGCACTGATCACGTAGCTGCCCTCAGCCCCCTCAGGCAGAGGGTATGCAGTCAGAATAAGTAGCTTTGCAGGGTGCTGCCCTAGTGGTCTGACCTTTGATCCACAGGGTGTCTAACCTCACTGTGCCTCAGTTTCTTCTTTTGTAAGATAAAGCCACATCTCTCAGATTTTGCCGAGAGGTGATCTGTGTGAAGTGCTCACCAAGGCACCTGGCTCATAACAATGTTTAGATAAATGGTAGCTATTTTTAGCTGTAATTATGGGATTCTAGTGGCTGAACATGAAGTTAGGAGATAAGGAGAGGCTTATTTTTGCTTCCCCTTGGGTCTCTCCCATCCCCCCTCTCTACCTCTCCTCTTCTGCTTCCCTTTGCACTTTTAAGGACCCTTGTGATTACACTGGGCCCAGCCAGATTACTAGGGTAATCTGATTTTAAAGCCAGCTGGTCTTAGGGCGCCTGAGTGGCTCAGTGGGTTAAGTGTCTGACTCTTGATTTCGGCTCAGATCGTGATCTCAAGGCTCTGGAATCGAGCCCCATGACAGGCTCCGCACTCAGCATGGGAGTCTGCTTGAGATTCTCCCTCTGTCCCTGCCCCTCTGTACACACACACGCACACACACACACACACACACACACTCTCTCTCTCTCTCAAATAAATAAATCTTTAAAGTCAGCTGATCTTACTTTAATCCCATCAGCCATCTAAAGTCCCTTTGCCATAGAACCTAACATTGTCATAGATTCTGGGGGTCAGGGACAGGGTGGGGGGCATTATTTTGTTTACCACACCCACCAGTTAGGTGTACTACTTTAGGCAAGTCACTTAACTCTCTCTTTCTCAGTTTCCTCATGCGTGTGGCCAATGTGCTACAAGGATTAAATGAGACAAATGCAGGTCAAGCCCTTAGCACAGCATCTGGTGCACAATAAATGCTCAGTCTGCAGTGTTCTCTTTCCTTTCTCCTAAACACATACATGTAGAACTCCATACATGTAGAACTACATACACACATGTAGAACTCACACATGTAGAACTCCATACATGTAGAACTACATACACACATGTAGAACTCCATACTTGTAGAACTACATACACACATGTAGAACTCCACAGCCTGTATCATATCCTGAACCACAATGCCCTAAAATGCTGCTTATGGCTACATCCTGGTATTCCTTTTTTTAAGTGGGCTCTACCCCCTACGTGGGGCTTGAACTCACAACCTCTAGAACTAGATCTAGATCAAGGGCTGTATGTTCTACCAACTGAGCCATCCAGGGGCCCCTGTCCCAGCCTTCCTAATGGAGGGGTAGCGAAAGCCGAGAGCCTGACTTGTGCCTGAGTCACAGGCTCCTTCCCTGCACTCTGGACAGCCCACGCACACCACCCTCGAGGTTTTTGGCACTTGGCAATGACTGGCCTGGGAAGGAAGTGCTCTCTTGGTGTCCCCGGTGGGGAGACAAATGAATCACTGAGTGCAGGCCTGGCAACAGTTCATTCTTCTATGAATGGTGACAGATACTCAAAAACAAACAGCGCTCAGTGCCCAGAGACTTGCCTTGGACACAAAGGAAACTACCAGTGATATTCACTGTTCTGGGTGCCCTCACATCCCTGATGTCCCGTGAGCCTCCAACTCCGGGAAGTGGGTAGGGAGGCCACCCTCAGGAGGCTGCTGGGGTAACTGAGGAACAGAAGGTAGGTGACTTGACCACGGTGACACAGCTTGCCAGGGCCTGGAATCCCGACCTCCACCCCCGGAGCCTCTCCACCTCTGCCTGGCCTTGTCCCAGCCACTGAACAGTGAAGGGGGGGTGAGCTGGCCTCACTTAGGTTACATCCCTTCTCCACTTTGCCTCCTCCTCTGCCCCAACCTCCAACCAGGGGAGTTGCCACAGAGCCGTTCCTGACCACATACCTGGGTGGTGTGTCTTCCTTCTTCAGCAGGGTTCTCCGGCCTGTCGCCCGCCAGCACTCCATTTGGTACTTAGTTATACGCAGTCTCCTAGGGGTGGCTGTCCCTGGTTTGCTTCTGCTCTCTCCTAATTCCTTGGGTCGAATTGAATTACTGGAAAGTGGAGAGAGAAGTAGGTAATCCTCCATTTCAGTGGTTCTCACCTGCGGCAGAATCCTAGAATCCTCCCCTGCACCCCGAAATCCTGTGAAAGTCATGGGGGGCCTTTGGGGTGTTACAGTGGCTTGGGGGAGTTCCTGGTGTTCCATGGGTAGGGGGGAGGCCTGATCATCCTGCAAGGTGCAGGACAGCTCACTCCCCACGTGACAGCAAAGAACTGTCTCGTACACAAAGCTGGTAGCGCTCCACTGAGGAACCGGGCTCTAACTGGACCATTGGCTCTCATTTGTACTGGGAGAGCTACCTCTACGTGACGATGACGACTGTGACTAATCTTATAACTCTTCTTCAGGTGACCAAAGCTGTTATAGGCAAAGAAGAGCTTTTTTTTTTTTCTTTTTTCATGGAAATGGCTGATTCCACAGCTCATTCCTAGGTAGCAAGATGTAGCAGACAGAGGTCCGGGGTGAAGAGAGACATCAGGAGCTCAGATTCTGAAGCCACGCTGCCATTTACTAGCTTTATGATCTTGGCAGGTTAGTCTCTCTGGGTCTCAGCTCTTACTTTTTTGTAAATTAGGGACCACTGTAGCTACCCTGTTTTGTTATGCTTGGCACATACTAAGAGTTACTAAATGTTAGATCTCATTATTAAAATCACTGCCATCTGTGGGACCAGGGACAGGCTATTTCTCAGCTCTGTGTGTTTCTTCCCATGTGAATAGGGATCATAATACCTACTTCCGAGTGTTTTTGTAGGATCCAATGAGAAAATATGTGTAAAGTATAACACCGATGATGCTTATAACAACCTCATGTGTTACCCCCATTTTATAGGTAAGGAAACTGAGGCTTACAGAGGTTAAGTAACTTGGCCAAAGATACACCACTATCTGGGATTTGAGCCAAGGCTGTCTGGTTCTAGATCCACTGTGCCCAACCACCAAAACCCCTAGCTGCTTTTCCTTAGGAAGCAGCTAGAACGACACTTGGTACCTCGTGAGTATCCCGAGCTGCAAAGAGATAGTTCTGACCCTTAGCTGTGCCCTCCATCATGTAGCCAGTGGCAGGATTCCCAGCTCTCTTCCCCGAGCGACAGTGCTGTGTGAGGGAGTGGCTGGGAATCCAGAAACCTGGAATCTCTGTTGCTCTGTTGTTTCCATGGGCAGGTCGGGCAACCATGCAGGGCCTTGGGCACTCACTGGCAGCCTGGGGTAATTTGCCACTGAACTCAAATAGACACTTGGAAGGATGGACCACTTTTTTTTTGCATGGTGGCTGTTGGCAGGTTGGGGTGACCTGCACGCTGCAGACACTGCTGAGATCTGGACAGCCTGGTGATGTAGCCAGGGGCTGTGCTACCTCGGGTCTGACACGACCTGTCTCCACTGCCCATGGCATCTGGTGGAACTTGTCAGCTTAGTGTCGGATGTCAATGTTCTGATGTTCCATTCCTCGATCACCTCCTGTCCCAGGCTCAACCACCTGACGTAGCTTGGCACTTCTGGATATCTTCCGTAGAGATAACTCTTAACTGTCCCCCATCACTGCGCCTCAACCCCATCCCCCTGGCCGGTGTGCCAGTCAGCATGGGAGGACTGTGGTGTTTTTCTGTGTATCCCCCTGGGGGGCATTGTTGGTATGAAGCCATTTCAGCAATAGAAGTTCATTTCGTGAGAGAACTACGTGACGTCCCAGTAAACGTCAGGCACAAGGGAAGCTTTCCCGTATGTGGAGCAGAGTTGTAACCCTTCACATTTATGGCAGACCCTTTCCCCTGGAGTCCTGGGCACAGCTCTGCCATCAGCCAGAACAGTAGGGCTCTGCATCTGGCAGGATTCTTTCTGCAGAATCGCAGATAAGCCATTCCCCTTTTTCTTCCAGCACTGCAGAGAAATGACAAAATCCAGGGCCAGAGTTTGCACAGACTAAATAGACCTGGCAAAGATTTGAGAGCTCATAGAGCCAAAGGGTGGCAAATAGGTTTAATTTCTTTCCAATTGCTACTGATTGCGTGAAGCTCTGCATTCGAAGCCCAGTTTGAGCTCAGGGGGAATGGTACCCTGATCTTATAGTCATGTCTGTCTTGGGCATAGGATGGGAGGGTGGTCACTCATAGGTCATATAATATATTGCTGTCGCTGACCCCACTCAGTTCTCTTCAGGAAACTTAGTCCCCATAGAATGAAAGGAGCTCTCCCAATTCATGTAACTTGTTAGTGGTAGATTTAAGAAAAGGACCCAGATTTTTAACAGGAATTCAATACATTTCCATTCTTATAGGAATAGAGACTTTGGAAATAAGTCAGCCTGAGTTCAAATCCCCAATCCATCATTTATCAGCTTTGTGACCTTGGGCTGTCACTTAACGTCTCTGTGCTTCGGTTTCCTCCTTTGTAAATGGAATAAAAACATCCACGTCCTTATTGGGAGAATTAAATGTGACAGTGGTATGTATAGCTCAAT
Organism: Zalophus californianus; assembly: GCF_009762305.2. Classification (NCBI taxonomy): domain Eukaryota; kingdom Metazoa; phylum Chordata; class Mammalia; order Carnivora; family Otariidae; genus Zalophus; species Zalophus californianus. The sequence goes on along the minus strand of NC_045598.1, from coordinate 174,860,533 downwards.
GTTTGCATTGTATGCATCAGTGTTTAATTTCTATCCTTTTTCCAACAGAAAATGATATGCATTATTAAGATGACATCCTTGGGGGTCAGTTTGCACACCATGGCGATGATTTAATTGTGTAATTGTAGATCTGGTGTGTTCCCTTGTGAATTCAGGATTTGGGATCAGATTATCTCCAAGATTCCTCCAGCTTAAAAATCACTATGACCGTAAATAAATAACTTTCAAGGATTTTTCTTGAGTTATTTCTGTGAGTGGGTACTTGGTAAATGAGTCCTGGAGGATTTTCTGGAGTCAAACCAAGGTCTTTGCAGGTGCAAAAGCCATTTGCCGCATTCTAATGTCTTCTCTGTTGTGCAGCTCATGGCCTGAAATCTTGGTACGTCACACCCCATTGTACTAATGGTTTTCCTTCCCAGCTGCCTGCCGGGGACGTAAGCCTTGCAAGGACAGGAACTGGTCTGCATCACTGCAGTGTCCCAGCACCCCACACAGGGCCTGGGTGCTCAGCCCAGGGTGGCTGGCTTCATCTCCAGGGCTTGAGGAAAGGTGTCTAAGGCTTAGCCATGGCTGGGGACTTGGAACCTGCAAAGCCCAGAACTGAGTTAGTCTGGAACTCGGGAACTCTATCCCCATTACTTCCTTCACAGCCTCTTCACTTTTCCATACACGAAACAGGGAAGCTGCTAAGTGACCGTTCTGTCCTTGAGGCAGGTGCTAAACAGGCAATCCAAAAAGGCTGCTCCCTCTTTGGCAGGGAACTGGATGAAGCCACAAGGCATTGGTATGAGCAGCTATACCTCCTCTGAGAGCCATTTCAGGTTAACCAGAGCATTCTGCCCGTAGGCAGGGAATGAGGAGAGAATCAGGCCCAGAGAGCCGGGCTCAAGTGAGATTTATAAATAGGAACATGGAAACTCACGGAAGAGGCCAAGCAAGGCAAAGGAGAATGGGCAAGTCTCAGCAAGACCATTCTAAGACATAAATAATGAGAGAGAAGCCAAATTTCTTGGAGACTCTTTGAGGGCCATTCTGTAACTGTTTTCCCGGACCAGGATCACAGAAGCACCAAGAGGGACGAAAGAAGGCATTGGGGCTTACACTGTTCATTCATTTATTTAGACGACACCTACTCCATGCCCCGTGTGCATGGGACGGTGCTAGATAGAGTGGAAAGAATCATAATTAAGGCACTGTCTCTGTTTCCAGGTTGCCAGAAATTTAACCAGGGAGAAAAGACACATAAAGAGCTTACAGAGGACATTGTAACTACCCCATGCCCTGCATGCCCTGCTTCGTGTTACTTTGTGTTTCTCATGGTGGACATCACTGTTTTTTCCTGCCTGAACTCTTCTGACCTGCTTGGAAATGCATCCCCTTCTCTGGGGGGCATGGTCCCTAGCCTATCCTAACCTGAATGACAGCTATACGTCTCCACCTCCCTGACCCTAGTGGTCAGGGGAATGTCCCATGATTCGAGTCAGGGCCATCAGAGTTCTTCCCTGGGATCCCTCTCACTGGGGCTGGGGGAATGAATCGAAGTGCCATTGCTCTCTGGATGGAAATTGTGATGGGAGCCACAGCTGCAGAGATGGGCTTCCCACCTGAGAAAGGCAGGCAGCTAAGCGAATAAAAGTGACACACAGGGAGAAGCAGAGATATATGAACACATGTACATACACACGCGTGCGCACACAGGAAGAGGGGGAGAATGAGAAGGAGAAGTGGGCAGCTGAGGGCATGTGAGTCCCTGGTTTCACCTGCTTCTCCAGAGGTTTAGAGACACCCGCTAAGAGCTTCCTTTTTTTGTTGCAACCAGCTCCAATGCCGTTTCTGTCTCTTAAAAGAAAGGGACCTGACTAATAGATGCCCTCTTCCAGGAAGAAGGGGGAGGGAATTGGCAGTAAATACCAGAGATGGCAAATGATCTCAGTTCTCAAAATAACCTATGAGGGAAACCCATTTTATAGGTAAAAAGAGAGAGAGGTTAAATGACTTGCTTGGGGTCTCAGAGCTAATAAGTGACCCTACGTAGAAGGTGGTGCTGAGCACTGGGGTACGGAGGCAATCAAGGCAATCGCGTTCTTCACGTTCAGGTAGTTCACAGGATTAAGCACACACTCACAAGTAAGTATTTATACATTATGGTAGCGTTTTTGAAAAATAAAGGGGAAGATGGTAGCGAAAATTATTGACTTAAACCGAAGCCTAACAGATGGGAAGGAGCTGTCCGCAGAAAGAAGGAGGGACTTGGCTCTCCCTGCACGTGCTGCGAGCAGTGCACACACACACACACACAATTTCATTTTTAAATTGTGTGAGAGTAAGTTGAAGACATGATGTCCCTTCACCCCTACCTACAAATTTCAGTACATATTTCCTAAAAAATAAGAATTATTCTCTTACAGAATCACAGTAAGAATGATCAATATCTGAAAAATTAAAATTGATACAATACTATCATCTAAATTATAGCTCTTAATTCATCTAGCTAGCTAGCTAACTCTCTTATTTTCACCAGCTGTCCCAATAACTTCCTTTATAGAGGAAGCACATCGTGGGTCATATGTTGCATTCAGTTGTCATGTCTCCTTAACCCCCTTTACTCTTGAACTTTTAGTTCTTACTTTGTCATTCATGACACTGACATTTTTTAAGAGTTTGGGCCATTTAGTATAAAGCCCCTCATGGTTGGGTGGGTTTATCTAATGTTTCCTCAAGCTTAGATTCAGGTTATGGACTTTCAATAGGAATACACGGAAGTACATTGTGTTCTGTTTAGTGAATGATCTCAGGAGGCACACGATGTCTATTTCTCCTATTACTGGTGACGTTAATTTGGGGAAGGTGGTGTCATTTTCTCCACTATAAAGTTACTCTTTTTTCCCTTTGTAGTGAATAATTATCTTTTGGGGGAGATTTTTCGAGGCTATATACATATCCTTTCATTCATCAAAATTTCCCCCCACAAGTTTCAACATCCCATATCAATAGATGCCTAAATCAGTAATTATGACGATAGTAGGCAAACGGTGGTTTTCCATCTCCATCATTCCTTCCACACTCTTTAGGTGGCTTTCTAGTTTGAGGAGAGTCCCCTTCTTTCCTGATTTTTTGTTTAATCAGTACGGACCCGTGGATTCTTATTTTATTCTACGGTTTAATAATACATTAATGCCAATACTTGTGGTAATGTTCAAACTGTCCCAGATTTGGCCAGCTGTGGCCCCTTCATGCTGCCTCTCTGTCATTTTGACTGATTCGCATTGTTCCTCAAAAACTTCCTTACTTTCTGGCCCGCTGAGATGCTGTAGGCTGGCAATAACCATAGCACAATAAGAACATCCTGACAGCAGTAGCTTTCTCAAAACTTCTTGTTCCTCAGTCTCTCCCTGTTCCGTCCCTTCTTCTCCTGGAGCGGATGTTCTGGGACACTTGAACAGAGTTTGTAATATGGGGCTCAAGGTTTATGACTCCTTGGCCAGAGACCTATTAACCAGCTCTCTGTGTCATCCAAGGGCTACTCCATCCAGGGTGAGGTCGTTGTCAGGACATCAATGAACATGTCACATATACACCCCATCCTCCCCCTGCTGTCTGGATTTCCAAAGGCCTTGACTGTGTCTCTGCTTCAGACTTCTCTTCTCTGGGATCATTCCCAGGCCCCGGACTTGGGCTAGGTCCTGGTTTGAATAGAATTTAAACAAATTAATTGACAAATTATTAAAAGTGAATCTTTCTGTGGCAATGAATGTATTCCAAACAACAGAGCAGGGGGAGTGTTTGGACTGTGGAATCCTGATTCCCACAGTTCCTAGCTGTGTGTCTTTGGGCAAGATGCTTAGCCTCTCTGAGCCTTGATCGCCTCATCTGCAAAACAGGCACAGTAAACACCCGTCTTGAAAAGGCATTGAGAGGAAATCTCTATTATGCATTTAAAAATAGTGCCTAGTACACAGTCTTGTTAACATTAGTTTCTTCTCCACTTCCCCTTTCCTCTCCTGCCCACCCTTCCTTCTCCCTTCTTGTCCTTCTCTTCCTCCTCCCCCATCTCCCTCTGTCCGCACTGTTGCCTTTTCAGATTATCAGGAGACATTTGCAAAGGAGGGTTAAAGTATTTTTCCACTGGTGTCTCCAAATGCATTCATTCTTCTAGATTAGAATGTTGGAAGGACTGATTGTCCCATACCTGACAATCCTGGGCAGTCTCTCAGAGGAATTTGGGACAGGGAGGGGGCAAGGTCCACCAAGCCTTCTTCCACTGGAGTTAAGGAGATAAGAGCCCTTTGGGCTAGATGTTCTGTTTTATGACACCTTTTCTCCTTAAGGCTGGCCCTGTTCCCTTGAAACCAGTGGTTCTCAGCCGGAGGAGATTTTGCCCGCCCTGGGGCATCTGGCAATGTCTGCAGCTATTTTTGGTTGTCATGAATGTAGGGATGCTACCGGCATCTAGTGGGTAGAGGCTGGGGATGCTGCTAACCATCCTATAATGTGCAGAACAGCCTCGCACAACAAAGAATGATCTGGCCCCAAAGGTCAACAGTGCCATTGTTGGGAAATCCTCCTTTAAACGGACTTTTACCCCAATCCCATCCTCTTCTATCAAAATGTGGAGTGGGAGAAGAGAGAAACTAAGATTGATTTAGCATCTACTATGTGTCAGGATATTATACTGGTCCACTTTACAGATATTATCTCACTTAACCCTTGCAACCAAGTGAGGACATAGAATTTACCAACCCAATTTCACTGTAACTTACCTAAGGTCATCCAATTGCAAGAGGGAAAGATCTGGATTTGACCCCAAGACTCTTTAAGACCTTTTCGTGGTGTGGGGGGTCATACAGTGTGATTGGCTCTGTGCCATGCCCTTAGGGACAATCTCAGGCCTTAGAGATGCATTCAGAAGGCAGCATGCTCTGCCTGGATGTCCTTCACTGTTTGGAGCCTCTACTTGTCTGAAGAGAAAGTCTCACCTTTTCAATCACTACAGGCTCAGAGTACTTGGGGTTTCTCCAGAAGTTTGGGTTTTCTGGTGACATACATGTTGGGTGCTTTTCCAAGATGCCTTCACACTGTTACCTGAGAAGAGTATAAATCAACTCCATAGTACATTGGACTATGTGGCCATGGTAGGGTGGGCATGGAGTGAAATCTACAAGGCTGGAAGAGCAAACAGTCCCCAGACCCTGGCAGTTCCAGCTCATGTAAAACTGAGGATGGGGTTGTATCACCTCTAAGGGACCATTCTGCTGTGCCAAAGTCATGTCACAGCCCTTTGGGCAACTCTGAAGTGTGGAGAACGTTGAGCCCTGGGCCTGAGCTTGGTCCAGGCACTCACGGGAAGTTTGGGGTTTAATCCAAAAGAGTTTGGCTTTCAGGGAGCCAGGAGTGATAAGCAGAGACTCACAAGGCTGATATCTCCAAAGAGAAGCAGATCTAGGAGCCAGGAGGTCAGGTCCAGTGGGTGTGGAACAGCTAAGACATTGGAAGGTGCTCTGGCCTGGGAGCCTGAGGGCCCAGGTTTTAACACAGCTCTGCCAACGGTGTGATCTGGAGCACGCTGTTGCTCCCTGGGCCTCGGCTTCCTTAACTATGAAATGAGAGGCATGAGCCTTCCAGCTCTACCTAATGATTTGCAGTGAGAGGAAGATTCAAGAGGCCTGAAGGTCAGGGAGAGCAGAAGCTGGACAGCAAGGAAAAATCCAGCTTCAGGGGAGAATCTGATCAGAGGATGAGGCCAGTTTCCCCTGAGATCTTTGTGGGAGCCTACATAATGGACTCCTAAAAGATATCCATGTCCTGGAGCGCCTGGGTGGCTCAGTCGGCTAAGTGTCCGGCTCTTGATTTCAGCTTAGGTCATGATCTCAGGCTCTGCACTCAGTAGGGAGTCTGCTTGAGGATTCTCTCCCTCTCCCTATGCTTCTCCCCACACTCACAGAGCTTTCTCTCTCTCTCTCTCTCTCTCTCTCTCTCAAATAAATAAATAAATCTTTAAAAAAATTTAGAAGCTATCCATGTCCTAATTCCTGGAATCTGTGCATGTCACTTTATATGGCAGAAAAGGACTTTGCGGATGTGATGGACATTCTTGAGATGGGGAGATGATCCTGGATACCAGGGTGGGCCCTAAATGCAATCACTCGGGTTCCTATGACCAGGCAGCAGAGAGAGATTTTACTACAGAAGAGGAGAAGGCAGTGTGATGACTGTAGCAGAGATTGGGAAGGTGCCAGCCCAAGCCACAGGTTGTGGCCACCAGGCGCTAGAAGAAGCTAAGAGCAGATTCTCCCCTGGAATCTCAAGAAAGAACCAACCCTACTAACATCTTGATTTTATCCTTAAAAGATGCATTCTGGAATTCTGGTCTTCAGAACTATGAGAGGATAAATTTCTGTTGTCTTAAACCACCGAGTTTGTGGAAATCTGTGATAGTAGCAGCAGGAATCTAGTAGAATGTTTCGGCTGAACTGGGCAGCCTGGGCTCCAAAACATGGGAGGGCATGGAGGGAGTCAAGAAGTGATAGAAGAATGTGAAGCCATAACAATAATGATATTGGAAAACAATCATTGCAGCCACCTGGGTTGGAGTTTAATCCAAGAGAGGTTGACTTTTCTTTATTCATTTTGTAAATGTGGACATTGAGGGTCAAAATGGGAAGGTCACAGAGTAAGTGACAAAATAGAGGGTAGAGCTCGGGCCCATTGAACTTCAGTCCTTATGTGATGGAGTAAAGAAGCTCTTTTGCTTTGATTGCCAAGGCAACCCTAGCAAGGGTAGGAAGTCTGCCTTCCCTCCTTTCTTGTTTTCTAGGCCCTTTCTCTATTTCAGAGACCACTCCCCACTGCTGTCCAGGGTCTCTCTGTTGGCTCTTGTATAAAACTCCTCATGTTATAAAGGTTAGAAACCCTAGCTCAAGCAAAAGAGAGATATTATTGGCTCATAATTAGAGTCCGAGGGATGCTCTGGCTTTAGGTATGGCCTGGATCCAGGTGTTCCACAATTCCATCTCTCTCTTTCATCATCACTCCTCTCCTGTTACCAGCTTCATTTCATTCTCAGACAAGCTTTCATCCCATGGAGAAAATTTAGACTCTAGCAATTCAGGGTTTAATTGGTCATTACTGCTCTGAGTGATCTCAGAGAAAGAGGACCCCTTTATCAAATCAAATAGTAGGAGGACACTATTTGGTCTTGCATGAGTCACAGACCTCCCTGCACCGATTGCAATGGTTTGGAGAGTGCTGTGTTCTGATTAGATGAGCCCAGCTCACCTGTCCATCCTTTTAGGGATGGCACGGGAGTGGGGTGCAGGGTGCACAGAATTTATTCAAACAGGAAAGGAGGATATCGCCAGAAGAAGGAGGAAGGATGAATGGTGGATAAACAACAGCTATTCATGCACCCACTGGTTTTTTGTTGTTGTTGTTTTGTTTTTGTTTTTATTTTTGATGACATTGTGTCCCTGACTTATTCCTGCCCTGGTTTTCCACCATCAAAGCTTCCAAACCCAGCATTTCATTCCAACAGGTCCGATCTCTGACATGTTGCAGGGTCTATGCCTGGTAGCCGATGTTCAATACATACGCATTATTGAATAAATGAGTAATAGTTTTCTTTCTTATTTGATCTGAGGGAATTCTTATTTTATGAGGGACATTCTGTTACTTCTATAGTCAGTCCTTGTGGACAGGGACCAAGCCTTGCTTATCTCGGGGTTCACCCAGCATGTAGCTTTGTGCTTCTTGCAAAGTGGGTGCCCAGCAAGTGCCCTGCTGAGAACCCTTCTCTGCCCCTTCTGCTGCTGTTCTTATCCCCACACCCTGTGCTCTGTCTATACCGAAGGCCCCATCATTCTCAAAACCCCTGAAGCCCTTAATCTGTACTAAGATGTATTACACCTACCCAAAATGTGCCCCATCTTCTTCAACATACCTAAGCTCCCTGAAAGCAGGGACCAAGTCTTTCTTGTTTATCCTATGTATTGGTCAGTGTTCTGGCAGGAATGGAGGGCACACACAAATCAAATGGCTTGAGGTGAGTTTAATAAAGGGACTATTTGTAAGGCATGGGCAGGATTTAGGGGAGCCAGCAAGGAATAATGCTGTGCCCTGGGCTGGTAACAACAGGAAGCCCTTCTGCCTAATTGGGCCTGAAAGGACAAGTGAAGGTATCTGTAACTCAAACGGAGAGCCAGTGGAGGAGGCCACAGGAACCATGCCTTTGGTGGAGGGATGAAATCAATCCGAGGCAACCCCACGGGGACATTGTATGGGCTGAAGTTTGTGTCCCCCCAAAACTCATATATTGAAATCCTGACCCCTAACGTGATGGGCCTTAGGGAGGTGATTAGGGATAGATGAAGTCATGAGGGTGGGGCCTCACGATGGGGTTAGTGCCCTCGTAAGAGTCAGGAGAGAACTCACTTCCATTCTGTCTTTCCACCACGTGAGGACAGAGGTGGCAACTTGCAATCCGGGAGGGGGCCCTCACTAGAAGCCGACCCTACTGGCACCCTTCTCTCAGACTTCCAGCCTCCAGAGCTGCAAGAAATATGTTTCTATCATTTATAAGCCACCCAGTCTATGGCACTTTGTTATAGAAGCCAGAACTGACAAAAACAGCCATGCTCTAGCAGATAAATACCTGACCTCATTCTTCTTCCACCTGCTAATCTCCTGTTGGTGCTTCTCACTGGCCAAACCCAACCAGATGCCAGAAGGCAAAGCAGCCTGGTGATGCGGTCCATGTGGGTCAGCCTCCTGGGGCACAGAGCAGGTGGGAGAAGGTGGCCGGGAGATCTGCAGGAGGAAATGGAAATTATCCAGTATACTCTCACATCTTTAGCACTTAGCACAGTGTTGTCAGTGAACTGATTAATTCATTAATTTGCCTGATTTATTTCTGAGCTGAAATGCCACCTCCTCTTAGAAGCCTTCCCTGATGTCCCTGGCCAGAGCTTTCCTCTCTTTGCTCATTCCTCTTTTTGAGCACTTCCTGCAAGTTATCACAAATCCTCTCTCACAAGTCTGTCTCCTCCGTGAGGCCCCACATGAGCTCTGTTAGAGCAGGGCTGGCTGTTATCGATTTGGACATCTCCAGAGCTTAACACATGAGGCAGATTCAGAGCTCAGAAGGTGCTCCAGAAGTGAAGGACTATGTGCACGATTTGTTGAAATCATCAGTGCAGAAGAGCTTACCCACAGTATTCCAGTTGCCAGCCCCAAGTTAAATGGGAAGGGGGATAGTTTTGGCATGCTGAGTGCATAGATATCAGGGCCTCAGCTACCCGGGAGGCTGCAGGGGGCTCTGGGACTGAGAGTTTGTGGCTGACCATGGCCAACTCTGGCAGCATGGCCCTACCCCAGAGCCATGACCTCCAGAGTTCTAGTGCGTGCAGGTGAGAGGTCGCTTACTGTGAGGGTCAAGAGAATGACCATCTGAGCCGGTCTACCTGCATTCACATCTTGCCCCTGACACAACGACTAACTGCTATATCTGTGTGACCTCAAGCCAAGTACTCAACCCATCCACAAAATGGGATGATACAGCAGGCTGGTTCATTGTAGGGACTAAAAGTAAATTCATGTAAGGTTCTCACAACAGGATCGAGACTTTATTTATAGATATTTTAATTTGTGTATTATAATTCCCAACTTACAGGTGGGAGAGCTGAGGCACAGAGGGGCTAAACAAGTTGTCCAAGGTCACACAGCCTCCAGGTGCTAGAGCCAGAACACAAAGCCAGGCTTATCGGCTCTGAGTGGACAGCTGCACTTGACTCCGCGTGTGCATGTCCTTAAAGAATATTGCTAGAACTGGGTGTTGGAGGGAAAGAGAAACCATGTGAGCCTGTTCAAAACTGAAAGTCCCATGGCAGGAAGAGTGAAGATGACCACATTGCATTGGTCAGAAAGCCCTGACCGCAAGAACGTTTTAAATTCCCATTTTTCTAAGCATCTTCGCCTTAAACAAGATAATGTAGGTGAATCAATAATAATTAGTTCCCTTTCCTCAGAAGTAAATAAGCTATCTGGAAGAAAGCCTGCATTTCTGATGTTACAGCCCTGAGGTAAAGAGACCGATGAGGATCAGGCACTGATTTTGATGGGACAGGAGGGATGGGAGGAGGAACAGCCTAAGACTTTGCTACCCAAATTCTGGTCCTTAGACCATTAGTGTAGGCATGATCGGGAAGTTTGTTAGCAATGCAGAATCTCAGGCTTCACCCCAGACCTGGTGAATCCAAATCCACATTTTAACAAGTTTCCTGGGTAATTCAAATGCATTTTACAGTTTGAGAAGCATTTGCAAATGACACTACAGACAAAGGGTTGGTATCCAAGATCTATAAAGAACTTCTCAAACTCGACACCCAAAAAACAAATAAGTCAAAAAATGGGCAGAAGACATGAACAGACACTTCTCCAAAGAAGACATCCAAATGGCTAACAGACACATGAAAAAATGTTCAACATCATTAGCCATCAGGGAAATTCAAATCAAAACCACATTGAGATACCACCTTACACCTGTTAGAATGGCAAAAATTGACAAGGCAGGAAACAATAAATGTTGGCAAGGATGTGGAGAAAGGGGAAACAAAACCCTCTTACACTGTTGGTGGGAATGCAAGTTGGTATAGTCACTTTGGAAAACGGTGTGGAGGTTCATCAAAAAGTTAAAAATAGAGCTACCCTGTGACCCAGCAATTGCACTACTGGTCATTTGCCCCAAAGATGCAGATGTAGTGAAAACAAGGGCCACATGTACCCCAATGTTCATAGCAGCAATGTCCGCAATAGCCTAACTGTGGAGGGAGCCGAGATGCCCCTCAACGGATGAATGGATAAAGAAGATGTGGTCCATATATACGATGGAATATTACTCGGCCATCAGAAAGGATGAATACCCACCATCTGCATCATCATGGATGGGACTGGAGGAGATGATGCTAAGTGAAATAAGTCAAGCAGAGAAAGACAATTATCATATGGTTTCTCTTATTTGTGGAACATAGGAATACCATGGAGGACATTAGGAGAAGGAAGGGGAAAATGAATGGGGGGACATCAGAGGGGGAGAGGAACCATGAGAGACTATGGACTCTGAGAAACAAGCTGAGGGTTCTAGAGGGGAGGGGGTTGAGGGCATGGGTTAGCCTGGTGATGGGTATTAAAGAGGGCACGTACTGCATGGAGCACTGGGTGTTATATGCAAACAATGAATCATGGATCACTACATCAAAAACTAATGATGTATTGTATGGTGACTAACATAACATAATTAAAAAAATAATAAAGTTTGAGAAACATTGCCATACTACTGGTACCTGCGTCCTACTCCTGCAAGTTTAAAGTAATTGGTTTGGAGAGTGGCCTGACATTAGGATTTTTCAAAGCTCTGCAGATGCTTCTAAAGAGACAAGCCCAGGAGAAGAGGCAGAGCATACTATTGGCATAAAATTCGTTGTGACATACCATCACCCTGCTGAGAACTTCAGACATCTAGGGTGCTCTGGTTTTAATTGGAGACACTCAGCACAGTCCTGCACTAGTCCAGAAGGAGCACCAAAGTACCTTCTGCCACTAGCCACCACCATTTTGCAGAACACCCAGACCACAAAGACACCTGCCCTGAAGCACAGGCAGAGATTTAGAGTGAAGGAGTGTGGGGACTTCCTTCTACTTCTGCCAGTGTCCCCTGCACCCAGTCAGTAGGCCCAGTTTCTAATATATAACAGCTTCCTCTTGAGGTCTTGAGTTGGTTGACCCATGGAGGTATGTCAGGCAGGATTTAGGTTAAGTTTTAGGCTCAGAGCTTTGAAACTACAAATCCTTCTGGAAGAGGTCAGAGGAAAAGCTACTTTCTGTCGACCAGACAAGGGCTACATTTCCTCTTCTCTTTCTGTGGTAGGTTTAATTATCAATTGAACAAGGAAACACTGGACCCAGGAGAGAGAGATAGACCTCACTGAGTGGACTTAGAAGGTGTATAAGACTAAAAAGCAGAGGATTGGGTGCCAGCCAAATATTTGCTGCTGGAAACATTTAAGAACAGCCAACCCAAATGTTGACTCAGGGCTGACCATTGTTCTAAGAGGTTTGCAAGAATTAATCCCCACAATAGCTCTCTAATGTAGGAACTGCTATCATACCCACTTTACAGAGGTTATCACTGAGGCTTGGAAAAGTTGTTCAGCTGGTAAGGGCTGGAGCTGGCCTTCTAACCTAGGCCCCCCGCTGACTCCCAAGCCCACTGCCACTGAGAAATAGCACGCAGGATTCTAAGAAGGGATCATTTTCATTCTGGAAAAATGGAGTGATGGTTTTTAAAAGAGGCCAAATGGGAAGACACACATTGAATAAGAAATAACGTGGAAGGTACCCTTCAGTCCAGGCAGCATTTGGAACAGAACAAACTGCCACTTGATTTAGATGAATCTTCTTATGGGGACAAGGAAATGTCCTTGTGTTCATCAATTTAGCACAATTTCATTTTCACAGGGTCAGTGGAGTCCTAGGTTCCTAAGAACAAATGCTCCATTGCTTTTCGCCATTAGCATGTAACTGTTAATGTCAAAGGGGCATTCAGTGACTATGAACTGTTAATGTCAAAGGGGCATTCAGTGACTATGAAGTAGCAACATTTTGAGATGCTTGCATGTTGCATGCAAATTTTGCAAGTTTATTAAACCAGTGTTCATGGAGTGGGCGCCTTTGTCACGCCCTAGATTTTGTGTGTTATAGACACTATCTCACTCATCCCTGAGGAGTGAGCAGAGTATCCCATTGTAGAGAAAAGAACACTGAGTTTCAGTGAAGACCTGAATTAGGTCTCAGACTTCTGACTTCAGAGATTGTCCTCTTGACTGTATCTCAACTTTATAGTCCAAGGGTTATTAAACTTCAATAGACATTGGATATATTTGAGGAGTTGGTTAAAAGGCAGATTTCTGGGTCCTTCCTCCAAGAGATTCTGATTCTGGAAACAGCCTGGAGTTGGGCCCCAGAATTTGCCTGTTCAATGGTAAGCCCCAAGTGACTCTAATTCCAGGGGTCTCAAGACCACAGTTAGTGATTACTGCACCAGCACTTCACTCAGGCCCAGTCCCTGTGTTGAGAAATCCACAGCCCAATTGGAGGAAGCAGATACACAACCAGTGATTAGTACACAGCACTGTAATTGCTAAAAGAGGGATATGTCATAGGAAGTTCAGGCATCACTGGTCCAGGGAGAAAGAAACAGCAGAGGGGGTGGTTACAAGGCACAGTTGAGGGTGCTTCACTAAAACCAGCAGGAGAGAATGCCTTCTCAGCGCTATGTTGATAGCTCGCACTCCCTTTCTGAACGCAGGCTTCCTGCACTTGCCCCTAGCACTGCCCCACACAAACATCCCACCTACCCACCCACATCCCACTCAGTGACAAAGTCCTGCTGGCTGGAGCTTGTGCAAGCCTCTGAAATCCATCCATTCTTCTTCCCATGCTGTTCTGCTGGTACATTAATGCAGTCCACCATCTCCCCCACCGAGCATGTACATTAACTCTCTCAAGCACCCACCCTCACTTCCCTCTGGTTCATTGTCTACACAGTCTCCAGAGAGGTCTTTTGAAAATGCAAATCTGATCATATCACCCCGCTCCCATTTTAAGCAGGGCTTCTCTACACATTAGAGCCCCCAGTCTTTAAATATCTTGGTCTGCAGGGCCTTTTATAATCTGGCCCAATTATTTGGCAGCCATGTTGCTTACTTCCCTCTCCCCCGAGTAGCACACTGTGAGCCCCATGCAAGTCCTGACAACTGTTCTTTCTCCCTGGTCTTTTGTGTATACTGTTGAATATACTGTTCCCTCTGTTGGGAATGCCCTTTCCTCCTTCCATCTGGCCAATGAGCATCCTTCAGGGCTCTGCCTTGATGCCACATCTTTTGGGAGCCTTATGATCCACCAGTGAGTTGGGTGCCCAGCCTCTGTCTCCCACAGTCCTTGCATGTTTCTTCTTGCACTCGGGAATCAGCACCCTGCATTTTAACCGCTCACTGCTCTGTTTCCCATGGCACTATAAACCCCATGAGGACGAGGGCCCCACGGATCACGACCTCCCTGTGGGCCGAGCCTCTCCTGGCACTGTGCGCAATCTGTGCTTGTTTTGTGCTGTTTGGGGGAACGAAGGGGCAGGTGGGTTAAGAAGAAGGGGCAATACCAAAGCTGTCCTCACTACTTCAGAACAGTGTGACCACCACTTACATACCCCGAGCCTCATGTTCCACAGGTGTAAAATGGAGCTAATATCTCTTACCCCAGTGACTGGTGTGAGAATTAAGGACAAAAATAAGCCTAAAGCATCCAGTACAGCATCTGGCAGGGAAAAATGCAAAATGAATAGTGACTGAAGACATGAGAGCAGAGTCCCACCTTGGAGAAGAGGAAGCTGGATAGTCAGGCAACTCATCCAGTCGTTTCTTCATTCAACTTGTAGTACCTGCTATGAGCCAGACAACATTCCTGGCACTGGGAATACAAATAGGAGCAAGTCCTCCAGTGCTTCGTGGTCAAATGGAGGAGAAAATGAGGCAGATTTTGGAGGCACCAACAATGCAGGCTGGATCAGGAACTTCTCATGCTATGGCCCCGGGATACCAGGAAGGCCTTCCGAATACCCAGCTTGCAGCAGGCAGGCGAATTCCAGCCCCCACCACTTGGTTTCACTCCTCCCCACCTCATTCCTTCTCTGTAGTTTGGTTCAAAAAAAAAAAAAAATGGTGGACACGAGTCCGTAACTGCCATCTTGAAGAGTCCAGTCAATTAACAAGAAGGAGGAGGAAGAAGAAAGCAGGAGGGTGGGGGAGAAGAAGAGGAAGAAGAAAAAGAAGATGAAGGAGAAGAAGGTAGCTTCCACAGAATGAAATAGGTCTTAACCATTTACCAGACGTTATGTCAAACATAATGTGTGGATCATCTTATTCAACTTTTTTTTTTTTTTTTAAGATTTATTCCCTTTTGGGTGTACGTACTATGGGGTGGTACAGAATACAGAGATTTGGAATGAGGCTTTGATATTTTTTTCAGAGATTTTATTTATTTATTTGTTTGTTTGTCGGAGAGAGAGAGAATGAGAGTGTGCGAGCAGGGGAAGTGGCAGGCAGAGGGAGAAGCAGGCTCCCTGATGAGCAAGGAGCCCGATGCAGGACTCGATCCCAGGACCCTGGAATCATAACTTGAGCCGAAGGCAGGCACTTAACCAACTGAGCGACCAAGGTGTCCCTGCAATTTTTCATAAAAGTAAACTCTACCCGCAGTATGGGGCTTGAACACATGATCCCAAAATCAAGTCACATGCTCTCCTGACTGAACCAGCCAGGTGCCCCTGGATCATCTTACTCAACTTTTGAGGTAACCCTTTGGGGGTTAGAGCTCTGACATCCACAAACCTTGATCTGAGTTCAGGGTGACTTGGATAAGTTACCTAATCTCTCTGAGCATGGGTTTCTTCTTTGTATTTTAAACAGGATGATAATGGTACTTACCACAGGGCATGGAGCGTGTCAGTAATGGTATTTTTTTGAACTGAACTGAATATTGTAAGTGTCCGAGTCAAGGATACACCCAACCACCTTTCTCTTTGAGAGGCACACGGGATGGTTGTGTGGGGGCCCCGCGATGCTTTAGTGCAGGCCTTTGTGGATTGCAGAAAAAAAAGAAGGAATCAGACTTTTTATTTTGGAGTAATGAGCAAGTTGACATTTCTCAGAATTATTTCTAAGCCTTTATGAAGAATTCAATGCCCTGTGCTAGTGAAGAGAAATGAACATCACACCAGAAGGACTTTGGGCACAAGCTTCGAGCTCATGCAGAATTCGGGCTCTGGGAGGCATCTAACTGCCTGACACATTTTGCTTTCTTTTTCTTCCTGTATTCCCTCTGCCTTCTAATGGAAGGACGAAGAAAAATCTCCAAGGGGAGGAAGGAGGTTTAAGTTGAGAAACCAGCAATTGGAAGACTAGTTTTCATCATGGAATGTCTCACTTTCTGATAATTACAGTTTATTTTCTGTTTTTCGCCCATGTTACTATCTAAGCTCCATGAGAGTAATGACTTTGGTTCACTGCTGTCCCAGGGCACCAAGCATAGTGCCTGGCAATAAAAGAGATTGCTCGATAAATATGTGTTGAATGAATGAACGAATGACAACCTAAAGTAGTTGTTTTAGGGGCACCTGGGTCGCTCAGTCGTTAAGCATCTGCCTTTGGCTCAGGTCATGATCCCGGGGCCCTGGGATCGAGCCCCGCATCAGGCTCCCTGCTCGGCGGGAAGCCTGCTTCTCCCTCTCCCACTCCCCCTGCTTGTGTTCCCTCTCTCGCTGTGTCTCTCTCTGTCAAATAAATAAAATCTTTAAAAATGAATAAATAAATAAATAAAGTAGTTGTTTTAAATGCTATCACCTAACAACATTGTGGGTTTTAAAAAGAAAAATTTGAGTTTTCAGATTCTCCATCCTGGAAATTCTGATATAGAAAGCCTGGCGTGGGGACCCAGAAGCGGCGCTTCTTAAAATCTACTCATATCTCTGGAAGTATCCACAAAAACTCATGACATTGGTTGCATCTGGGGAAGATAATGGAGTGGTTCGGGGCTACGGAGGGAGATTTTTAATTGAATATCCCTTAATTTTTTTTGTTGTTGTGAGTCATATGTTACCTATTCATGAAGGAAAATAAAATTTATAGTAAAGTTAAAAAAAAAAAAAACCCACCTGCCTAGATAATCCTGATGTGTAGCCAGGGTTGAAACTCACCAACAGAAGATAAGTTGTTATGTTTAAAAAGAGGCTGGGGGGGGGGGCCACACTATTGCTTGAGTAACAGGCTGTCGCCAAGGCAGGCTAGAAGGAGAATTCACCCCAACAGACATACTGAGTCCCAGAATCAACTGGGGAGAGTGAGTGGGGGCTGCTCACTGTCATGGCAGGTGCTCAGGGGCCTCTCAAGCCTGTGTTTGAGTAAAATAGGAAAGAAATCTCCTGTGCTCTGAGATAGCTGAGCTTTCAACAAGAAGCCAAAATGCCTGCCCTTATCTGGTAATCAAAAGCCTACCAAAAAATCAGAGAAATTTTCCTTTTTGGCTTATCAGATTGGCAATGCTTCAAAAGAATGACATCCAGCGTTGCGGAAAGCATGCAGAAACAGGGTGTCTTATAGACTGTGGGAGAAGACAGTGCTACAACCTTCCTGGAGAGCAATTTTGAAATTCAGACCCAAATCCTTAAAGGCATCACATGGTACCTTTTGACTCAGATAGCACTTTCTGAATTTATCCTATGGAAGTAATCAGTTAAATGAGCAAATTTATATACATAAGATGTTTATCATGGTATTTATAAAAGCAGTTATAGTGGTTAAAACCTACAACATCCATGTAAGGTCATTTAAATTATGGTACATACACACAAGGGATTTGCTTTACCACCATCAAAAATGTGAAAAGAACATCATGATATAATATTAGGCACAGACATAAAACAGATTACAAAACCAGGGGCAGAATATGGTGCCATTTTTGTAAAATAAATATACATATATATGTCTGGAAAAAGGATATAAACTAGGACATAAATTGGATTACTAAAAATAATTACATGGAGTATAATCTTTTAAGATTGATTTCTATATACATTTTTATCTTTGCTTATGGTTTTTGTAATAAACATGCAATATATGCTGATTTTCAAGTAAACATTAACACTTTATTTATTTATTTATAAAAGATTTTATTTATTTGTCAGAGAGAGTGAGAGAGAGCACAAGCAGGGGGAACAGGAGAGGGAGAAGGAGAAGCAGGCTCCCCACTGAGCAAGGAGCCTGATGCAGCCTGATCCCTGACCCTGGGATCATGACCTGAGCTGAAGGCAGACGCTTAACCAACTGAGCCACCCAGATGTCCCATATAACCATTAACATTTTAAAATATAAAGTCTGGAGTCCTTTTCCTTATATCAGGTAGGAGGCTTTTGCTTACAAGTAATAGAAATCCTACAAAAAGATGCTCAGCAACTAGAATATTCACTGCTTCACTTGGTGAATCTGGAAGCGCGTGGTTCCAGCACACTGGTTCACGGGTGAGGGCTCCGGGTCAGCCTCTTAAGGGCACTTCTCCCTGAGGTCGAAGCCCCACGCATTGCATCTATAGATACTCATGTCCTAGGCAGGTGGCATGGAGCTTCTATTTAATACTCTGTGTTAACCAGAGGAAGATTCTTTTCCAGAAACCAGCTAAGACATTTCCCCTTGGTTCCTCTTGACTAGAATTCAGCCATATGCCCATGCTCCAACTACACAAGAGGCCTCCTGCTTTGTGGTTCTGGTAACCTCTGTCAGGAAGGAAAAGTAGGAATGTCGTTAGGGTACAAAAATAACATTGTCTGCCGTGCAGGTTAATCCAAATTGCATCCGACTTGCCACCCATGCCCACCTTCTAGCAGCAGAGGTCTTTGATTTTGCTGTTCTGTTTTACCCAGTTGGGGATGGGGGAGGGCGTGGTGATGGTGGTCATGGCCGAAAAAGTATCTCTTCCCAGCCACCTCTGGAACTCACACTAGTGGGCCAAAGAATGTTCAGAGCCTCCAAACCAGTGGTAGTGATGGAATGAACAAGGTCTCACCTTGTACCTGGCTCATACCTATTTCTCACAGGTGTGACTTGACTTTACTTCTGAAGACCCTCAGAAAAGAAGATTTTATAATTTTCTTCCATTACCTTTTTCTGTACCGAGTAGGGTGTTGTGGGCTGAATTGTGCCCTCCTAGATTTGTATGTTGAGGTCGTCACTCCTGGGACCTCAGAATGTGGGTGTATTTGGAGATGGGGGAAGCTTTTAGAAGTCATGAAGTTATAAAGAGGCCTTTGGGGTGGACCCTAATCCAATCAGTCTGGTATCCTCACAAGAAGAGGAAATTTGGATGCAGAGAGACCCCAGGGATGCGTGTGCACAGAGAAAAGGCCACGTGGGGATACGGTGAGAAGGTCATCCGCCAGCCAAGGAAAGAGGCCTCAGAAGACACCAACCCTACCAACACCTTGATCTTGGACTTCCAGCATAGGAAATTGTCAGGAAATAAACCTCTGCTGTTGAAGCCAACCAGTCTGTGATATCTAGTTATGGCAGCCCTTGCAAACTAATATTTAAGGTAACAGAAGAGTCTCTCACAAAACATGGCCCTCCGACCATCAGCAATGGAATCACCTGGGGATCTTGGTTAAAATGGACTTTTGGGCCCACTCGAGACTCACTGAATAAGGGTGCCTGCTTGGAAATGTGCACTATGTAGGCCTGTAGAGCCCAGTGACCGAGAGCCATAGGGTAAATCGGATATGGGTTCACCTCAGTGTTGCCACTGATGACTAGGGTGACCTTACAAATTGTCATCTAAAAGGGGAAAATTATGAGAATGAAGCAGGACACTTTAACAGGTAGAAACCGGGGCTGTCCTTATGCCAGGACCTATGGTCTCCTGATTAAAACCAGAAGCTGAGTGACTGAGCAGATCACTTACCTGTTTGCAGCCCCAGTGAATCATTCATAAGCTGTGACTCATGGTATTCAAGTTTTAGGGGTGTGGCCAGGATAAAAGAGAGCCTTTGTGATGCTTTTACACTTGTGGAGCAATTAGTTTCTCCCAGGCCTGGTTCTAGCACATTAGACTAAAATTATTACACAGTGGAGGCTTCCCTCCCGTGTCATCTCTTTGGGGTCTGTGTGGATATAAACAACTGTGAGGTCATTGCATTTAAACTTCGAAAAAGTGCATATGAACTGAATTGCCTTCAGAATGGGTTTCCCAAACCAAGGGGGTATTATTGTATATCTGTTTTATCTTTGCAGTTTAATGAATTTTTATTTTCTGAATAACTTAACCCAAGTCTTGATTATAACTTTGGAGGTTCTGTCCTTAGGATGTGGGAATAGTTGTTGTGTAGGACCTCATATCTTCTTCTTCTTCTTCTTTTTTTTTTTAAGTTACAGATCTAAGTAATTGGCAGACCCCTACATTAGCTCAGGAATTCCCAAATCCATGTGACCAGCCCCAGCAAGCAAATGGGCAAATTGTGATGTGAAGGGGGTCAACGTATTGTCTCTTCTACCTTCCTTTATGCAAGGGTTTTGGAATCTTTCGGTCTGGATTCAAATCCCCGTCTCCCCACTTACAGAGCTGTGTGACTCTGGATAAGCCATAAAACCTCTCTGATCCTCAGGTTCTTAGGCTGAGAAATGAAATCACGATAGTGTTCATCTCATGGGCTTATAATGAAAGTCAAATGAGATAATGCATCTGTTCCTGCTTAAGACTGGTCCCAAAATGGCGATGCTTCCTGAAGAAGAACCAATGCATACTAAAACTCTTGAAGAGTAATGTGAGACTTTCTGAAGGCTCTTGAAAGGGAGGGTCAGGGGAGGTGTGTTACACTAGGCAGTGCCAGCAAATCTGCCCAACCCTCCTAAAATGTCACCTTCCCCAGAGTCTCCCTCATTGTGGTACCTCTCTCCCCAGTGTCTCATTTCTGTTGCCCTCCCTCCTCCTACCAGCCTGTAATCCCCTCCTCTCCCTTTCTGTCCCTCTTCTTGGTTCCATGCATAACTCTGAGGCATTTCTTTGGCTTATTCATGAGACCTGTTCCCACATAAGGACGTTGGAGCTGAAGAACTTAAACAGAGAACGCTACTTGGAAAGAGGGAGGTAAGAAATGCTGCGAATACCTATCTTAGATACTTAGTTTTGGTTTTGCTGTTGTTTATGACGTGTCCTGGCACCAAGTCTTTGCTTGGTAAATGTGTGTTCTTGTCTGGTGCCCACCCTGATTCTGTCTGGCTTTCCACCTCTCCTAATTCCCCCTTGTGGGATGCAGTGCCCTGGATTTTCCTGTCACCCACCCACCACTGTCCATTCTGACAGTCCCAGGGTCCAAGCTACTCTTCCCCGGTGCCCTCTGTCCTTTACTTTCGGTTATGTAACCTTTCTGGAGAAAGGGAGAAGGTTAATAAGATGTGAGTTTAAAGTAAATACCTGATGGTGGACTGAGAAAAAAAAAGGTCTGACTTTGGGAATCCAAAATCTTGGGTTTCGGTTAACATTGGTCAGATTTTTTTGTTGCAGACAACAAAATAAGCTCTTGTTATTTTAAGCAAGAAAAGAATTTACTTAAAGGTTTTAGGTGGCTGGGGCGCCTGGGTGGCTCAGTCAGTTAAGCATCTAGCTTCGGCTCAGGTCATGATCCCAGGGTCCTAGGACCCTCAGGTCCTGGGATCGAGTCCCGCATTGGGCTCCCCACTCAGTGGGGAGTCTGCATCTCCCTCTCCCTCTCTCCCTGCTCGTGCTCTCTGTCTCTCTTTCTCCATAAATATATAAAACCTTTAAAGGTATTAGGTGGGTCCCAGAATCTGGAAAGGCTCGGCAAGCTCTGAAGCTACATAGTAACGGGTGCTGCCCCAGTGAAAGCACCACAACCACGGCCACCCTTGCTCGGGACGAGACCCCAGAATGTCCACCATCGTAGCACTGCACATTGGCTTCCCCAGCATGAGGACTCCTCCTCAGCGTGTGCGCTTCTGAATCCAGGCTTGTGTGCATCCAGTTGGTGGGACCTGAGTCCCACGTGTGCAATGAGCTGCAAAGGAATGTGAGAATGTGAGAAGTCGGGGAATGGTGGGGCTCATAACGTGAAGAATTACCAAGGGGCAGACAAGGGAGTTGGGGAGCCACAGGGGCAAATGCCTATACCTAGTCCCCTCCCCTGACATTCACCGGCTGTGCCATGGTGAGACTTGGTGTCCGTATCTGTAAAATGATCAACACTGGTGAGGGAGGATGTCGTGGGACGAAGAACCCATTTTCCCTGTATCTGGGTTCTAACCATTGAAATGCGGTCCAAGGAGCCAAATGGGGTTCTGGTGTCAGCTTTGGAAATGACAGTGATCAATAACCCCAAGTGCAAAGCTCTCTGGTAACTTCTAGAATGAAGAATGTCGGGGGGCTCCATGCCTCAGTGTACTGCATACCTTGCTTGCAGAATGGATACCCCAGGTCCCAGGGCTGGGCAACCTCAGGACGCACCAGTTACAGACAGAACAGCCGGACCATGGCTGGCCTTGTTGGGGCAGGAATCGGGACACATGAGCTCCCCCTGAGCCCAGACGCCAGCTTTAACAGCAGGTCGTAATGCCTTCAGGAATCCTTCCCCATGCCAGCTCAGCCGCAGGGACTCAGAAAGGCAGAGCTAGGGGTTGCATCACTATAGGAACATGCCTTCCTGTGTTTGGCACTGGCAGATGTGAGTGGTAAAGGAGCAACAGGGTTTGAAACCGGGCCAGAAGCTATCAGAAGCTACTCTGTGTACAATTATTCCAGGCATCAAAGGTGTAATTGTACCCGGCATATTCTGTTTTCATTAATGCCTCATCAAAATGGAAGTATTTTCCTGGCAGGAATAAACGATATGATGCAGTGCATACAATTATAAATGCACCTTTTCCTTTTATTGATGGGGATTGAACAAAATGGAATTTATGAAAATTTCTGTGGGGGGCAAGGTCCAAGTCTACGCCAGTAATTCGAGGAGTGAGTGCATCTTTGTGTGAAGTCTCATGTTCTATACCCCAAAGTATCACATTGCCCCTCAGCATCCCAGACACGAGCTGTTTGATGAAATCTAACGGCTCCAGATGAAACAGCGTGAAGAAGCAAGTGTGCGTTCAAGGCACTGGGTACTAGGGATCCTGGGATGCCCACCACCACCAGCACGGGGGTCCCCTTTATGCCAGGGTCTAGACAAATCAACTTCATGAAACACAATTCAATGTATTCCAATTCAGCAAGTTGAAACGGAGCAATGACATGGATCGGTCATTAGCTCAGATTTTTGGGAGTGGGACACCTGGAGAGTTCCTGCCTTTAAGGACTTACAGTTAACAATCCCTCACAAACAGGGACGCCTGGGTGGCTCAGGCAGTTGGGTGGCCTACGCTTGGTTTTAGCTTGGGTTGTGATCTAGGAGTCCTCAGATTGCGCCCCATGTTGGGCTCCGTGCTGGGCAAGGAGTCCTCTTCCCATTCTCTTTCTCCTTCTATCCTTCCCCCACCCTAGCCCTTGCTCTCTCTCTCAAATTAAAAAAAAAAAAAATCCCTTGCAAACAAATGCAAATCACTATTGTTCACACTCACTTAATTGAGCAGCAGGATGGTCAGTGGTGAAATCTAAGCCGCTGCTGAGAACTGCTGAGACAAAAGCTGTCTCTCTATCAGGCTCAACCCCTATCATCTTGCACATGTCCTATGTGACTGTCATTACAGCCCAATTGCAACATAAGCTAATTATAGTCTGGTAGTGACTAAGTGTGGCATGGATCAGAAGTCAGAAGACCAGGATTGAAACAGGCCAGGGCTGTGTGTGTGTGTGTGTGTGTGTGTGTGTGTGTGTGTGTGCATGCGTGCATCTGTATTCATTTATATTATTATAAGGCCAGTAGTTACAGAACAACAATTAAATTGGGCCTTCAGTCCATTCACTGTGATGACAACTACCCATTTCCAATGGATGGCAGATGCTTCTTTAGGAAACAGCCCCAAGAATTCCTGAGAAGTTAAATGACCCCTTGAATGACAGAGGAAATCTGTTGTCCCATCAGATGAGTGCTGCCTCCTACTTCCCTATCCTCTGCCCCCCTGAGTCTGGCCTGGTCACCGGGTCCTGCCCACCGGCTGCTACATTACAGTCGTGTTCCATAAACTGCCATGACCTGACTCTACCTGGAGGACCCTTTCAAGCTTTCGATCTCAGTTTTTCCCATCTCTCCTCTCAGTGCCTAGAAATGTGCTACTAAAGACACCTGTATTGCTCTCAAGTCTCACAGGTAACTAAAGGTAATTTTTGAAATGGGATATACCTACCATTTTTAACTTCCTGGATTGGCAATTAAAAAAATAATACTCAGTGATATTGCCGGTAGGAGGGCTGCATATACAAACAAGGTACACACAGTTGCATACTTTGCTACAATCTTCCTGCTCTCTGGAGAGCATCAGATGCACTTTGTAGAAGTGTTAGCATGTACATGCCCTTCAGGTTACCAGTGCCAGTACCCAGAAATTTAGCCAAAGGGAATAATTAAGAATATGACAAATGTTTAGCTACTTGGTGTTATTCATAATGGAAGAGATGTGTTGGGGGAGAAGAAACCCTGCAGGTCCAACCACAGGATAATTGATTTAATTAAAGCAATATATATCAGTGTTGTAGAAGAATACACCACCATTAAAATAATCATATGAAATATGTTTATTTGCATGAAAAGATGTTGCATTGAAAGCAGGTAACAAAACAAAGTGGGCAGAGTTTTGCTTCTGGGAAGATGGAATAGATCCACTTTTCTTATTCTTCCCAAGAAATACAATTAAAACGTCTGGATATGGTATATAAAACAAGCCTAGGAAGAGTCTGAAAGGTGGAGAGAGGAAGACAGAATGGCTAGGACTTCAGGACCCACGGAGTGACCTGGTAGTGAGTCCCCTGGGCTTTTGCTTTGCCTCATGCATCCCAGACTTGAGCTGATGAAACCAGCAACCTGGAAACATCACTGGGTACAGACATCAAAAGCCCCAAGGAAGACCTATGTTACCTAGTCCCCAGAGCAGCAAGACAGAAAACTTTTAGACAGTAAGTTCTCTATTCCAGCTAAACACCACAGAGAAAACTGCAGACCCATCCCCATCAGCAAGGTCAAGTGAGATGCTTAAACTTCCACACTCATCCAATTGTATTGTGGTACCCAGTGCCCCCACCGGGACGTCCATGCTCAGGGGCATAAAGAAGTTTCCCAAGTGTCACAGCTGTTACAGTCCGGTCCTGTACTGTTTTGCTGGCCTTGGCCAGGTTTAGCTCAGGGAGAGAGAGGAATGAAGTCTTCAGAGTTATCAGCAGGGTGGGGGTTGGGGAAGGCCCTGTGGCTTTGTCCCTCTCCCCTCCCACGTGTGAATGTATCACTCCTTTTTTAGCCCTCCATGCTCACATAGCTCTTCTTCTGTCTTAGAAGAGACTGCTTTCAGGAAGGTAACCACCATCAATCATTTACACCTCAGTACAGACTTGTCACCTGCCCTCCTACTCCACTGAGGTCTTTGGAAATGAAATCATAGCTATCCGTCTCTTAGGAAGGACCATGTCCCCCATTACAAGGATTGGCATCTACAGGGAGAGGGAAGATTGGGAGGTATTTCTTTTTTTTTAATTTTATTTATTTTTTATTGTTATGTTAATCACCATACATTAACATCCTTAGTTTTTGATGTAGTGTTCCATGATTCATTGTTTGTGTATAACACCCAGTGCTCCATGCAGAATATGCCCTCTTTAATACCCATCACCAGGCTAACCCATCCTCCCATCTCCTCCCCTCCAGAACCCTCAGCTTGTTTTTCAGAGTCCATCGTCTCTCATGGTTCATCTCCCCCTCCGATTCCCCCCCTTCATTCTTCCCCTCCTGCTATCTTCTTCTTCTTCTTCTTTTTTTTTAACATATATTGAATTATTTGTTCCAGACGTACAGATCTGTGATTCAACAGTCTTCCACAATTCACAGCGCTCACCATAGCACATACCCTCCCCAGTGTCTTTCACCCAGCCACCCCATCCCTCCCACCCCCCACCACTCCAGCAACCCTCAGTTTGTTTCCTGAGATTAAGAATTCCTCATATCAGTGAGGTCATATGATACATGTCTTTCTCTGATTGACTTATTTCACTCAGCATAACACCCTCCAGTTCCATCGACGTTGTTGCAAATAGCAAGATCTCATTCCTTTTGATGGCTGCATAATATTCCATTGTATATATATACCACATCTTCTTTATCCATTCATCTGTCTATGGACATCTTGGCTCTTTCCACAGTTTGGCTATTGTGGACATCGCTGCTATAAACATCAGGGTGCACGTACCCCTTCGGACCCCTACATTTGTATCTTTGGGATAAATACCCAGTAGTGCAATTGCTGGATTGTATGGTAGCTCTATTTTCAACTTTTT
The DNA here is from genome assembly GCF_009762305.2 of Zalophus californianus. Taxonomy (NCBI): domain Eukaryota; kingdom Metazoa; phylum Chordata; class Mammalia; order Carnivora; family Otariidae; genus Zalophus; species Zalophus californianus. Next base: position 174,834,460 of record NC_045598.1, on the reverse strand, counting down.
CAGGAACCTCCATACTGTTTTCCAGAGTGGCTGCACCAGCTTGCATTCCCACCAACAGTGAAGGAGGGTTGGGAGGTATTTCTTGAATTTCTAGAATCTCTTGCCTTTATGTTGGGTCCAGGAAACAAACTGCCAACTGGATGCAGGAAGCTATTGTCTAAAGTAAGATATGGCTGCCCCAGGGCTTAGCAAGAAGGATAATCATTACTCCTTATGGGAGACAATGATTCTATTGGTAATTTCTATTTAGGATTAAAAAGGTTTGTTGGTATAACTCCTTGCTAAAGTAAGAAGAAAATTACTCTATAGTTATACACTTAAAGGCCAAAGATAGACCCCTAAAAAGGATGTCTTATTTTTCAAAAGTTTTTCTTTAATTAAAACAATGAAACTCTTTGTTAAAAACTAAATAATAGATTTCCAGTTTCAGCTCCAACATGTCAAAAACTCGGAGGTCATCACTCCCATCCTTATAATTAGATCAAAGCTAAACAAACTGAAATCCATGACTTTTCTTGGGCCCACCAGGAAACTGATGTCACAAGGCAAACAGCTGCCCTTAAATGTAGACAGACAGATGAATTCAGAGTCAGAGCCCAGATCTGCATCCTCAAAGCAGAAACCCCTTGCAGCTAAAAATGAATGGGAACACTTAAATGGAAATCTTTGATGAATTTCTGAAGGTTGAGTGTGGAGTAGTTTGAGAGTGAGAAACTCCTGGTGGCCACAGTTTGGGTGGAGTGTCCCATTTTCATGGGTTTTGCCTCTAGTAAACTCACCAGCTTCTCACAGGGAAAATCCAAGATTATCTCCTTGTGGCTCTGGCAGGGAGAGGAGAAAAGTAACCGTTTGGAAATATGCCAGAGTATTCTGCATAATAAAAGCCTACCCAGAAAGGGAACAGACCTTACCAGACCCTTCTTCCCCCTGGGGGAAAGGCATTTATTAGACTCTAGCTTGCTGCAGCCTTTCTATGTCACTCAAGGTGGTGAGGGGATGGGGGGAGGCTCAGAAGTACTTGTGAGGGTCACAGTCCAGGGACACGGGCTCACTAAATGACTGAAATTTAAAAATAAGATTAGAATGCTTGCCTTACTTAACACATCTCACCACATCCTTACCACATCTTACTGCCTCATCAACAGGACACCAGCATAATGACAGTGAAGTACCGCTGAAAGAGCTGCAAGGTGCAGACTCTATTGAAGGAGAGGCATTGTTAGGGAAACTAAAGACAACCACAGGGACTCTACAGGAGTTTGAAGTTTCTGGCACCTACTGCTACAGCAAATTTTAAACAGAGGCCAATTCCTAGACAGATGAACATAAAACATGACACTAAAGCCCCGTTTCCTTCCATTCCTATTACTCAATATATCATGTCCAGCTTTTGACAAAAAAAAAAAAAAAAAAAATTACCGGAAATGACAAAAGTCAAGAAAAAAACAGTCTGAAGAGGCAAAGTAAGCATCAGAACCAGGCTCAGATATGTTATAGATGTTGGAATTACCAGAGCAGCAGTTTAAAAACTATGATTTAAAATAACTACGATTAATATGTTAGAGGCTGTAATGGAAAAAATAGACAACATAAAAGAACAGATGGATAATGCAAGACAGAGACAGAAATCCTAAGAAATAATCAAATGAAATATAAGAAAAAAGCCAACTGTAATAGTAATGAAGAATGTTATTCTGATGACTTCATCAGCCAACTAGACATGGCAGAGAAAAAAATCAGTGAACTCAAAGATAGGTCAATAAAAACTTCCCAAACTAAAATGCGAAGAGAAAAAATAATGGAAGGAGAAAAGAATAAACACCACAGAACATAACGCCGAAGAACTGTGGGATGTCTAACGATATAACCTAATTGGATATGCCAGATAACATATTTCTATCATTGGAATACCAGGAGAAGAAATAATGTAGCAGAAGAAATAATTGAACTGTGGCCAAGCACTTTCCAAAATTAATAACACACCCCAAGCACAGAGCCAGGAAGCTGAGAGAACACCAGGCAGAATAATACCAAAAAATCTACATTGTTTATGCTATCCTATTTGAAGAAATAACCAAGGTCAAAGAGAAATTCTTGAAACAAGCCAGAAGAGGGACACATCTTACCTATAAAGGGACAAGGATAAAAATTACAGTAGGCCTCTCATCAGAAACCATGCAAGCAAAGAGAGAATGTACTGAAATATCTAAAGTCCTGAAAAAAAACAAAAAAAAAAACCCCCACCAACCTAGAATTCTATACCCAGCAAGATTATCCTTCAAAAGTGAAAGAGAAATAAAGACTTTCTCAGACAAACAAAAAACTGGGGGAATTCATAACCAGCAGAAAGACTCTGTAAGAAATGTTAAAAGAAATACTTCAGGGAGAAGGAAAACTATTTAGGGTCAGAAATTTGGATCTACGTAAAGAAAGGAAAAGTGTCAGAGAAGGAATACATGAAGATTAAATTAAAATATTTTATTATCCTTCTTCTTAATTGAGCTAGTGAAAACTGCTTGTTTAATGTAATAATAGCAACAAATTGTTGGATGATTATAGCATATGGATAAGGGAAATGAATAACAGCAATATCATGAGGGGTCAGCAGAAGGTATTGGCAATATTTTGTTATAGGGTATTGATAGCAATATTGTGTTATTTGAAGATGGACTTAGTTATAAGTGCATATTTCAAAGTCTAGGGTAACCACTAAATTAAAAAAAATTAAATAATGGAATTGCAAAAAGTAAGAGTGAAACACCCCCTCCCTTACATTTTATAGCACTATTCCTCAAGAGTAGCTGCTACTAGTAATCCAGTGTGCGTTCTCCGGGGTGCACTGGAGTAGGATCATCCCCCACATATTTTTCGGCACCCTCCTTATATTTCTTCTCCCAACGTTACTAGGTATCTTCCATGCAGGTCTACTTCAGAGTGGATTCTGCTGGAAGGATTTGGGGACACCCAATCTAGTCTAGAAGGTCCCCTTGAGAACAGTAGTGATGGATGCAGGTAGCCAGAGAAAAACTGCTTGGGGAAGAAATGACCCGTGTGAAGGAAACCCTCTTGACTCCCAGATTTGGTGAGACACCGGATGAAGAACATTTGCCCAAGGCAGGAAAGTGAGGTCAGAAGGCTTTGTCCTGGCAATGTGCATTGGGGCAAATTAATCCACCTCTTTGTGCTCCATAGAACAGGCATTCATCACTCAATGCACAGATTCTCCATGATGCTTTAAGTAACATCCTCTCTGTGTGATAGCCCCTTTAAGTGGTCATCAGTCTCTACTCGAACCCTTCAGTGATGGGCAGTTGGTTGGTGGGGAGGGGTGAGGGCCTCAGTAATTTAGTAAGTAGCTAGTATTGGTGGTGGAGTGGGGAGGTGCTGGTGAGAGCAGTGAGAACAGGCAGAGGCCAAGAAGGCTGCCCACTGTCAGACAAGAAGCACTGAGCACCACTGGAGATGGGGGTGGGGGAGGGGGCGCGGGAGACTGCCCTTGAACTGACAAAAAAAGGTGGGTTTCAGAGCCAAATAACTTAAGGGAATCACCCAAGTCCTCAGTGAGTATACAAAAGGGTCCTGCTCAGATGAGAAGGCATTTGCATCTCCGTTCCTGCTGGCTACCAAAGCTGCCTCCAGCTTTAGAAGAGGTGTTGTTTTCTGTGGGAGTCAGCCAGATTACAGTGGGTTTTGATTCCATGATGTTGCCAGGACAAAAACAAAGCACTCAGCTTTCTCATCAGGGGAACCTCAATGCCCACAGCTCACAGAGGGCAGGATGCAAATATACCACGCACACATGGTATATACACAAACACAGGGTTTGGGTAATTGAAGTCTTAGGTTTCCTGGAAGGTTCATGGGTTTTGATTGATTTGGTTGCCTGGAAAATAGTCCAGCTTGTTCTCTGCCAAGCTCAGAGGTGATAGAACCAGAATTAAATCTCTATTTTCCAAAGAGCTGATGGCGGCAGATTTTCAGTAAGATTTCTGAACCATTATTTAAATCTGGGGGATCTGCAGAATAAATACTTTCATGCTTGAGAAAGTAACACTTTTTTTTAAAGGAACCTCAAACCCACAGTGGAGTCTTTTGTTTTAATTCTGATTCTGGAACATTACCAACAACCATTGGATGTGCCAACCCTGGGATGTTTTTGAACAGAGTTTTTAATTCTAAAGCATGTGGTTTTACTTGTGGCATATATTAAAATGTTGAATAATTAACAAGAATTTGGCTTTGGGAAATCTAAATTGGTTGACTACAGGGCATTTTTAGAAAAGCATTCTGATGCATTTAAAGCCGGCACCTGTTGGTATTTTCCCAGAAAGTCCCTTCTCATCTACCAGATGGAAGAAACAATTTATTAATAAGGATTCTACCTTGCCAATAATTTACTGAGCACCTACTATAAGCCAAACACATGAGATATATTATTTCTTATCTTCACATGACAGGATGTTAAAAGGAGACTCTTTTGACCCAGTTTTCCAAGGTATATCAGTATGCTGTTTATGAGCCAGTGTGAGAGAGACCTCTCCACATGCAGGATTTACAATGGGAATGAAGGAGAACCTGTTCTATGTCTACCAACTGCCTTACCTTGATTGAAATTATGAAAGATTGAGAGAAGATTCATAGAGAGAGTGGGGTGTCACCTCTTAGCCTCAAGCCTAGTGAGGGCTTAGAGGGACTCTCAGACCTTCGGAACATTTTCCCTGATGTCTTACTCACCTCCAGGGCTGGAGTGCAAAGTCATGTGCTAAGCGAGAACTGTCCTCTTCTCTTACCTCGATCCCACCTCCCCTTCTGGGAACCTGGCCAGCAGATCTGAAAGAGCAGCTAAGAGCAGAAAGACAGCCTCTCCCTCCCCACTGTTCACAGAAGCAGGCCTGAGCTTGGAAAGGGAAGATGTGAAGCTAAGTCACACTCAGAGTTCTGGATCATTAAAGAGAACTGGACTCTGTCGTTGCTGAATTACAGCTGTATTTGTAGCCTTTAGACTGTCAACGAAGTGTGAGCAGAATAAGCCTGTGGGCTTTGTCACTCACAGGTGGGGGAGAGCACCCCCTCCCTGCCTTGCCCCACGCCTGCCCCAGGGAATCAAGTTTAAAGGGTGTAAGAACAACCAAGTGCATTTTGATCACAGAGCACCATCATGCTTGCTTAACACACCAGTTACACCAACAGCACCACCAACTATGTGGGATTAGATCCCCCATTTTGTAGATAGGAAAATAAAGGCCAGAGAGGTTAAATAGCAGAGCTGAGAATCAGATTCAGATTTCCCTGTCTTTTGAGTCTGCATCATACCATACCTTTGGTTATTAGACCCAGAGAAGAAAAATGTTATGCTAAAGATTAGAAACAAGGAGGAAATAGATTTTTAAGAAGGAAACATTTCCCCTAATAATTGATTTTTAAAAAAAGATTTTATTTATTCATTTGAGACACAGAGATACAGAGAGAGAGAGAGAGAGAGAGAGAGAGCATGAGCAGGGGGAGAGGCAGAGGGAGAGGGAGAAGCAGGCTTCCCGCTGAGCCAGGAGCCTGATGTGCGGATCCATCCCAGGACCCGGGATTGTGACCTGAGCCAAAGGCAGACACTTAACCATCTGAGCCACCCAGGCACCCCTCCCCTAATAATTGATTTCTGATATTGTCTATACTTTCAAATCACTTTGACAAAGTTCACTATTAAAAAAGGTAGAAGTAAGTTTTAAAAAAAGCTAAGTGTAAAATAAAAGCAAGGGGTATTTATTTGTTTCATTTCAGTCTGTGTAAAACCACATAATGGGTATATTTTTCCCTCTGCATCCACAACCTCCCAGGAGAACTGGGTCCCTTTCCGTCTTAAGGGTCTATTATTATATGTGAAATCCTATTTATAAATCGGAGATTTGAAGAGCCAAGTCTTTGCTTTATGTTTTTTTTTTTTTTTTTTGTATGTGTCATTTACAAACAGCAAGGGTACCAGGTGCATTGTGCATTTCTTTTGATTTACACGACTTGGAGGTAAGAAAGACTTTTCAGGAACCCATCAACTTCCAGAGCCTCAGGCTGTACCCGTCTTCTGTCTCACCACTACCCATTGATGGTATGGATGGATGGATGAATGGATAATAGGGATGATGAGTGGGGCTCAGCTATAATTAGAGCTACCTGTATCAGGGAAAACCTACAGTTGTTTCCTCCTGTGAGTTTTTCTTTACTACTCACACAGAACACTGAACGTCTGACACTTCTGGTCACCAAGTGTGTGGGGTTTTCCCCCACATCAAGCAATCCTCCAATGCTGCCAACTTGGTGTCCTCCCTCTTAACTCAATTCAGATACGATTTCCCTGGAAATAGCATCAGACCCCACAGGTTAAGGGCTCAGTCCCACACGATTTCTCCCACCCCACTTCTGATGCCAATCGCAAGTAGCAGGTCCCCAGGTTACCAACAGCTTCTGTGTGAACAGCCAAATAAAAAGATATACAGGACAAAGTCTGGGAGGGTCCCTCTGTCCCTGTGAAGTTGGGGCCCGTCACCTCCCAGTACGTGGATGTGTTCACCAACCGGGAAACTCTCTGAACCCCATACTTCCGGGATTTTTATGGAGGCTTCATCGTGTCGGTATGATAGAGCATTACTTCTGTTTTCAGCCCTTCTCCCTTCTCAAGAAACGGAGAGGCAAGGCTGAAAATTCCAAGCCTCTACTCATGGCTCTGTCTTCCGGCTGACCAGCCCCATCCGGAAGCCCACCTAGAACAAAAGACACTCTTGTTACCCAGCAAATGGTAAGGGTTTCAGCAGCCCTGTGTCAGGAAGCTGAGTCAAAGATCAAATATTAGGACAAAAGATTATACTAGTGCTCCAATCACCTAGGACATGACCAGGGTTTCAGGAGCTCTTTGAACTGAGCGCAGAGACCAATACGTATTTTCTAGGATCTCGTACTACCCTTCTTAAAAATCTACTTGTGATTGACGTACATGATTCCTTGGAATCCTCACGGGAACCATGACTGGTTCCCATTTCATAGGAGCGAACAGGAAGCAAAGAGGCTGTGACTTGCCCAAGGCAAGGAATCCACCCTCGCCCTGTCCACTGCATCATGCTGTTCCTGTGAGTCTTCATGGCATTCAAGTCCATGGTTGGCTGGCTCCAGAGCTGAGGAGTGAAGAGGAGGGGGGAATGTCACCTCCCTGCAAGCTGTGTGACCGAAGCATACCTGTCTGGCCCAAGGAAGCATTTGAAGACACAGCTCTGTCTGTCCTGCCCCCTCTTAAGATGCATAATTGGGTCAGCCTCTCTCCTCCCCTCCACACTCCAGATTGAAGTTGTTAATGTACTAGAAATGCAAATGGAGCTAAAATTAGTTTAGCTTCATTCTCCAAAGGCCATCTTTCCCCCTCCTTGCAGAGAATGATTTTACATAACTTTATTCTAAGAGGAAATAATCACTCGGCTTTTTGGAAAAATGAGCCTCTTTAAATATGTATTTTTGCCCTTTTCTGTCACCTTTTGCAAACTGAATAGCAGTTCCACTTTATGATCTTTGTTGTTATTTCGACATTGGTAGACACAACAAATCTCAACAAGACAGAGAGGCAGGCAAAGCAGGAAGATCTGGGGGATCTGCAAGAGCACAGGAAAAGCAGGAGCCCCTTTGTCGGTGGCCACACTGCATTTGTTCCTCCAGGTGGCACCCAGATTAGACCAACAGAAGTCACAGGGGGCCCAAAATTATCCTTTGAGGCGGGAAACTATGCATGCAGGAATCATATGATATAAGATACCGGGATCCCATAGTGAGAGATGTCAGGCCCCTTTGCCCCTTTCTAACTGTGACCTTTCTCACCTGGAAAGTGGGGACTGTACTACAGAACCTACTGTAGTGATCTCAAAGGATCATTGTTTTTTGTTCTGGGTTTTTTGGATTGTTTTTTGGTTCTTGTTTTTTGTTTTCGTTTTGGTGGTGGTGGGGTTGGGGAGGGGATTGTTTGCCTGTTTTAGGACTGCGTAAGCTTGGGGACTGGTTAAGAAAACCTGGTGGGCTCTCTTATGGGTTATGCTCCCTGCACCTGTTCACCGCTTGATCTTCTCATATATTACTAGATCAACACTATCTTCTTTGTTGTGCCTGAAACCTCCTGGTGATTGGGACTCTTTTACAGATGACAAGGCTCTGAATGTAGGGAGTTTGGATGCTACTGTTCTTTCCGAGACCATGTTCATCCAGTTGTAGGAGTTGGGTATTTCTCAGGCTAGGCTCCGGTGGGTGCAGTAGGTGCTCTGGGGTGATTGCCTGGGGTGACCCCCTCTTCTCCAAGAGCATGCTCAGACCTTAGAGTCAGTCCCTGTGCCCTGGTCAGTACTGTGTAAGTGCCCATCCTCCCCACCCCTACTGGCCACAGACAATTCGATTTTTCTGGAGGTCTCGACCTGGCCCATGCCGCACTAATTAAATTTCTTCCCTGGAATTTGGGATTTGGAGGAAAGGGACAGAGACTGGGACTCGCATGCCTGGCAGCACCAGCAATGAAGGCCAGTCAGCCGTTGACACACCCTGCTGGTTTTTCTTAAGTGTTTGATGGAATTTACCAGTGACCCCATCTGGCTTTGTGGAGACATTTCTTTTTATTATGAATTCAATTTTAAAAAGAGATATAGCAGTATTCGAGTCATTCTTCCCTTGTTAGTTTCCGGCAGTTGTGTTGTCCAAAGAATTTGTCCAGTTGCCAAAGTTATTGGCAAAGTTATTTATGATAATTGACTTATTATCCTAATATCTGTAGGTTGTGTACTTATAGCCCCTCTTTTATTGCTAATATTAGCAACTTTGTTTTCCCTGTTTTTTTCTTTACTATTTTTGGCTTTGTTAACTCTTCTATCATTTGTTTTCCTTGTTGTTAACTATTTCATGGATTTCTGATCTTTTATTTTCTTTCCTTGTACCTTGGGTTTAATTGCTTTTATTTCTTTTTACTTTTTAAGGTGGAAGTGGGATGATTTACTTTAGACCCTTCTTTTTTTATTGAGATATAATTGGCGTATAACATTGTATAAATTTAAGGTGTACAACATTTTGATTGATACATTTATACATTGCAATCTGATTACCACCATAGCATTAGCTAACACTTCTATCACATTACATAATTATTATTTCCTTTTTTTATGTGAATAATTAAGTTCTAGTCTCTTAGCAACTTTACAGTTATTATAATACAGTTATTGTTATTGTGATTCAGGTCTGCCAAGACTTATTTACCTACTTGTTGCAAGTTTGTACCCTTAAACATCTTCCCAATTCTCTCATCCCTCCAGCCCTGGTAACCACCATTGTGGTGGTTTTTTACAAATTTGGCTTTTTTATATTCCACCTATAGGTGATATTATACAGTATTTTTCTTTCTCTGTCTGACTTAGCTCTCTTAACATAAAGCCCTCAAGGGCCATCCATGTCGTCACCAACTGCAGGATTTCCTTTTTCCTCATGGAATGTCCTGTGGTATATAGATAGATAGATAGATAGAGATGTAGATACATATCTATCTCCATTCATCTGTTGATGGATGCTTAAGTTGTGTTGACATCTTGGCTATTACTAATAATGCTGCAATAAACATGAGAATGCAGATATCTTTTTTTTTTAGACTTTATTTTATTTATTTGCCAGAGAGAGAGAGAGAGAGAGAAGCAGGCTCCCCACTGAGCAAGGAGCCAGATGTAGACTCGATCCCAGGACCCTGAGATCATGACCTGAGCCAAAGGCAGACGCTTAACCATCTGAGCCACCCAGGCGCCCGAGAATGCAGATATCTTTTTAATATTCTGTTTTTATCCTGTATTTATCCTTTGAATATATGCCCAGAAGTGGGATTGCCGGATCATAAGGTAGCTCTATTTTTAACTTTTTGAGGAATTTCCATACAGTCTCCCATAGTGGCCGTACCAGTTTGCATCCCCACCAGCCATGTACTGGGGTTCTCTCTTCTCCACATCCTTGCCAACATTTGTCTCTTATCTTCTTCACGACAGTCATTCTAACAGGTGTGAGGGGATATCTCACTGCAGCTTTGATGTGCGTTTTCCTAATATTAGTGATGGTGAGCATCTTTTCACGAACCTGCTGGCCATTTAGATGTCTTTTTTGGAAAAATGTATTTAGTTCCTCTGCCCATTGTTTATTCAGATCTTTTTATTTTTAAATTAAAATGTATTTTGTTATTGATTTTATTATTTATTTATTTATTAAAGATTTATTTATTTATTTATTTGAGAGAGAGTGGGGGGGAGGGACAAAGGGGGAGAGAAAGAGAGAGAGAGAATCTCAAGCAGACTCCCCGCTGAGTGTGGAGCCAACGCAGGGCTCAATCCCAGGACCCTGAGACCATGACCTGAGCCGAAGTCAGATGCTTAATGCATTGAGCCACTCGGGTGCCCCAAATTAAAATTTATTTTAGATACTAGTAGATTTACTTACAGTTGTGTGCTTTTGTTGTTGTTGTTGAGTTGCATGAGGTCTTTAGATATTAACCACTTATCCAGTTTATGTTTTCAAATACTTTCTTCCATTTTGTAGATTGTCTTTTCATTTTGCGGATCTTTTCTTTTGTTGTGCAGAAGCTTTTTAGTTTGATGTGGTCCCACTAGTTGACTTTTGCTTCTGTTGTTTGTGCTTTTGGTGTCCCATTCAAAAGATCATTGCCAAGACGAATGTCAAGGAGCTTCTTCCCTGGGTTTTCTTCTAGGAGTTTTATGTATCAGGTCTTAAACTTAGATCTGTAATCCATTTTGAGCTAATTTCCTTCTCCTTTTTCCTAGTACAAGTTATTAAAACTGTATATTGCCCCCTACATACTGTTTTAGCTGCATCTCACACATTTTGATATGTAGTATTTTTTATCATTTACAAGTGTGTTCGTATTGTACTGAGTAACATATGAGACTGTTGAATCATTATAATACAGGTCTGAAACGAATATGTATGTTAATTATACTTGAATTTAAAAAATAAAACAAAATAGAAAAAAATTGCATGTCAGTTGAAATTTTATATATATATGCATATATATTATATATATAAAACTTCAACTTTGACATATACATTTTAAGAGTAAAAAACATCCTGGGATGCCTGGGTGGTGTAGTCAGTTAAGTGTCCTACTCTTACAGACAGCACATAGGATCTTGCTTTTAGAACTTGCAGTGTTCAGTCCATTTTTATTGAATATAATTATTTATATGGCTTCATTTAAGTCTGACATTTTGCTATTTGTTTTCTCTTTGTCACATTTGTTTGTTGTTCCTCAGTTAGAACTTTCCTAAACTGATCTAAACTGAGGGCAGATCACCTTCTCAAATCAGGGGTTGAGATGATTAGAAGCCTCCATCCTTGGGAGGGATATTCTATTTCCCATTTACTGTGGCTCCTAGGGGGCAGCCCTTCCTCTTGTCCAATGAAAAGCCTTGCATGTTTTTCAAAGCCCCTCCTTTTTAAAGCACTGTGAACACCATTTTATTTCCCTCTAGTCCTATAAGAATCCCAAAATCTCTACTCAGCCTCTTAGGCACAGCTTTTATTTTTGGAATTGAGAGTTGAATTGAGTAGTGAAGGAGCTCCATTTCCTGACCTCACTTCCTTTGGCTTGGCCAGATATTGGCCCTAAATTCTCTGTGACTTGGTAGCTTCCTGATGCCTTCAAATAGGCATTTTTAAAATATTTTGTCTGGGTTTTCTTAAGGTCCTCAGCAGGATAGTTGGTCCAACACAACCATTGCTGAAAGCAAAACTTACCATTAATATGTGTGTGTATATATATATATATATATATATATATATATATATATATAAACTAATTCAGAGACATCATACCTTATCTGGAAATCTAACCTGTATGACTTACTGCTGTATAATTTGGTAAGTTATTGCCCTGACCTGAGATCTGGGTTCTACCACTGACCAAGCACTCAGAAATGCCTGTTTTTCATATGTTTTGGGGGGCCTTGCAGGGGTTAGCCCTGAAAAGAGTTTGTTGTTATTGTCATTTGTCTGATTTTGTTTCAATTCTGTGGGATAAATCTGTTTCATCAGTCATTATGTAATTAAATTTCTGAAGCCGTTAACAATTTTTATTATCTGGCAGGGTCAATTCATTTGGTTTAATCACAGTGTGGTATCAACAGCAGAACTCAGTTCTGCTCAGGGTCCATCTCTCTCCACAGATGTCATTTTTTTCCATTTATTTTTATTTTCATTCATTTTAGCATAATAAAGATTTACTCAAGCCTCTTGTGACATTTCAGGACACAATTTTAAATGTCACCTTTTATTTTGTCCCATCCACTTGTTATATTTATGTTGTTATTTCCCTAGTGTCGGAAGGAGGGACATTCATGATTAACTGATTAATTGGTTGATTTTTAAAGAGTTTGGTTGGGGAACCTCACACTGGACATACACAAGTAATTTTTGGTTTCAATCATCCTATGCTAACTATGTATCACGGGCTGAAATTTTTATTCCTTTTTAATTAAAAGAAGAAGAAGAAGAAGAAGAAGAAGAGGAAGAGGAAGAGGAAGAGGAAGAGGAAGAAGAAGGAAGAAGAAGAAGAAGAAGAAGAAGAAGGAAGAAGAAGAAGAAGAAGAAGAAGAAGAAGAAGAAGAAGAAGAAGAAGAAGAAGAAGAAAGAAGAAGAAGAAGAAGAAGAAGAAGAAGAAGAAGAAGAAGAAGAAGAAGAAGGAAGAAGAAGAAGAAGAAGAAGAAGAAGAAGAAGAAGAAGAAGAAGAAGAAGAAGAAGAAGGTCATAGGAGAAAGCAGTCAATGAGAAGGGAGCCCAGAGGGAAGGAGGGGAGAATAGCAGGCTGGGTGGGTGGAGGGAGAGGTTGAAAGGGGCTCTGCTGTTGCTAAGAGAACACATCTTACAGTTCTCATTGCAGGAAAAAAAAAAGAACTTTTGTAACGATGTATGGTGATGGATGTTAACTAGACTTCATGGGATCACCCCCCCCAATATACACAAATACTGAACCATTCTATTATACCCCTGAAACTAATACAATATGGTGTATCAATTAGACCTCAATTAAAAGAAAAAGAAGAGGAGGGGCTCCTGGGTGGCTCCTCCTCTTTTTCCTCCTCCTTTTTTTCAGTAGAGCCGCAGATTGGTTGAGTGTCTGACTCTTGATTTCGGCTCAGGTCATGATGTCAGGGTCCTGGGATCCAGCCCTGCCCTCAGCGGGGAGTCTGCTTGAGATTCTCTCTCTTCTTCTCCCTTGGCCCTCTGCCCCTCCCCCCAACCCCGCTCAAGTTCTCTCTTGAATAAATAAATAAATAAATAAAATATTTTTTAGAAAAAGAAAATGAAAAGGAAAACACAAGAGCCTTTGTGGGGCAGGGCTGGTCATGGAAAGGGCTATGGGCTAGAAATTTTGGTCTCAGGGCTTCTCCAAACTAGCTATGAAGCTTGGGATAGGTCACTTCTCCCTCCAGGAAGCTCAGGAAGGTGAGGGAAGTGGTATTTCTCTTTCCCCAGCTAGCTCCCAGGGGCACTGCCACACAGCAGACACCTCACTCGTACCCGGTAGGCACTCTGAAGTCAATCTACCAGTAACTCCTTATCTCTAGTCTTCAGTTCTGTGTTTGTGAAGTGAGGATACTGAAATCAATCATCTGTAAGCCTCTTCTAAGCCCTCATATTTCAAAATTTTGAAAGGGATTTTTTTAGGTCTAACTCAACCTTAGGGGCTCTGGGGAACCTTTTGAAATTGATGCAAAATGTCATGTGTTTGTGTGCATGTGTACAGGTGTGCATTTTTCAGGGGAGAGGGTTCTTAATGCTGTTATTCAATTCTAGGATGTTCTATAAGTGCAAACATATTAGGAAACAAATGAATACTTAGTTTAATCATATTAATTCATTTCATCATCATAATCGAACAAGCATCTACCTTATTGAGTATCTTTTATGGGTTCATATGAGCACATAGATGAACAAGACACATTTTGGAGAAATGTCCAGTCAGTAAATCATCAACAGAGTTGTGTTGTTTCTCCTGGGATGTGTTGAATTGGGTTAATGTCAGAAATTCGGGGTTCTAGTGCCAACTCTGGTGCCTGGCTGTAACTCCGACCCCCAGTTTTCTCAAGCAAGATATAGCTTGAATCACATACCTCCTGCTTACTCCTTCTGGTTATTCAGTCAGTTAATAAACAGAGCAACGTGGCCCTCTATGTCAGGCACTGTGCTGGGTACAAGGGGTACATCTGGGATGACACCGACAACCTGCTCCCATGGAGCGACAGAGTAGCTGGTAAGCTATGGATTTGATTTTCCTGGGATGCATATGCTGCAGGAGGGTTGAGAAGTGCGAAATATATGCTGTAATTCACCTCAGATCAGAACCAGAACAAGTGGCTTGGTTTCCCCTTCTTTTCTTCTTTTTAGAGGGGCATGGGGGGGGATGGGTTAGCCCGGTGAGGTATTAAGGAGGACACATATTGAATGGACCACTGGGTGTTATACGCAAACAACGAATCGTGGAACACTACATCAAAAACTAATGATGTAATGTATGGTGACTAACATAACATAATTAAAAAAAATTATTAAAAAAACGCAAAATAAATAAATAAATATTAAATTGAGCCAAGGGAATAAGGAAGCATCTAGACAAGCCATATCCACACGATGCTTCCTGAATACAGAGAGATAACAGAAATGGTAACTGTTTCTCTAAAAATGAGCGATGTGAGTTTTACAAATTGCTCTCTGGGCTTTTGGAGATGTTCTGGGGCCGGCTTCCTGGAATTGGAAAGGATTGAGAACACGTGCTCGGACTTCTCACTCAAGATGATAGATTGAGCATGGAAAAAAAAAAAATGCCCTCATTTCAAAAGACATAGAAATAATAAAAAAAATACTTTAAAAATAGCCACAAACAGAGAATTAATAAAAATAAAAAAGTAAAATTATGGAACAGCATACTGAAAGAAAAGAAATCTCAGCCACATCAGATCCCAGCAGACATTAGAGCATCAACCTCAAAGTGTCAAGGGTATGCGCCTTTGAACATGGAATTCTTTATCGTGCCAAGTATACATGGGGAGGGGGAACAATCGGTTTTAACAAGGCTTCCAGGCGGTTCTGAGGCACACTGAAGTTTGAGAACGTCCAGACTTGAGCATACCTTGAGCATCCCTGTCTGGTTTGTCTAGGTCTGAGTCCAGGCTCCTGACCGAAGGACTTTCATCATTTTTAAAGTGTTTATTTTGTGCTTTGGGTAAAAGGAAAAACAAGAGTTTTTATCAGTCACCAGTGGAGAAATGGTTGGAAGCTTACTTATCAATGAGATTTGTCTCCTTATGGTCCCATTATGGTCTCATTATGGTCGCAGAGCCCAGAACTAAGAGGAGCGGGTGAAAGGTGCTCTGGGAGCTTGCAGCAACACTGAATTTCTTTATAGGCATCCTGGAGAAAGCTTCTCCCTCTGAACAGCTCACAGCTACCTCCTTTCTTCCTGCAAATACCTAGAACTCAACTGGCCTGATTTTGCCCACTTTCACCAACACCTGGTGTGGGTTGTGTAACAGGGACACTATCTTAACCTAAAAGGCTGCAGTTACAGCGGGGTGGAGTTCCAGATACCCATAAGGCAGATTGGAGTGGGACGTGGTATTTGGGGAACTGGGTGGCCTCCAGCAGCCACCATATTACATGGGGTGTTTCCTACCTGTGGAGCGGGACGTGGTATTTGGGGAACTGGGTGGCCTCCAGCAGCCACCATATTACATGGGGTGTCTCCTACCTGTGAAGCAGTTCTCTTCCAGGGAAAGCAAGCCCTCCATGTCTTCCCGCAGCCTCAGTCTTCTGGGAGTGGGCGTTCCTCTGTCTGAGTGCGTCTGCCTTTGTGTGTTTAATTACTTCTTTGCTCCAAGATAGAGCTTGAAATAGAGTTTGCAATCAACTGTCATGAAGGGGCTGAGACCCACCTGTTCTGTTTTTCAAAGGGTTTATTTTCAGCCTCTCTGGTGCATGCCCCATGGAAGCTCTTCAGGGACGATCTTTTCTGTCTGCTAATTCAAGTGTTTACTGTCTGGTTTGTCTAGGTCTGAGTCCAGGCTCCTGACCGAAGGACCTTTCATCATTTTTAAAGTGTTTATTTTTCGCTTTGGGTAAAAGGAAAGAAAAACAAGAGTTTCTATCAGTCACCAGTGGAGAAATGGTTGGAAGCTTGCTTTTCAATGAGATTTGTCTCCTTATGGTCCCATTATGTTCTCATTATGGTCGCAGAGCCCAGAACTAAGAGGAGCGGGTGGAAGGTGCTCTGGGAGCTTGCAGCAACACTGAACACTATACTTCCCAGATTCGGTCCCTGGTTAGACATGAACTTAGCCATCTTTGGGTCTCCAGTTCTAAGCACAGAGGTGATTAGGAAATGCTGTTTGGATAAATGAATGAATGAATGACTGAATGGTTTTATTTTCCATTTGAATTGGTTTCTATGTTTCCTGGTTCCTAAGGCAAAAAGGTCAATCCCTTGATATGTAGTTGTGAATCTTTGGACAATATTCTGCAGGGTATAGAACAGTTCCGTGCTCACTGATTTTGATGGAGCGCCCCAGGGGCACTCGAGCTTGGGAGAAAAATGCCTCCCAGCCACACTCTGTGGATGAAGAACCAGAGTCTTGGGGACGTGTAAGGCCATACATTCAGGAAGTAGCTGAATTGACCAAAAATTCACCTCTTCAGATTTTCCTCTCAGGCCAGTAATAGAACAAATTTGTATCTTCAGCCATGCTTGCTTAAAAGGTGGGAAATGCTGTTTAAACAGAAAGCATAACGTTGAATCACAGTTTCAGTTGAGAGAAGGTATTTGGAGAGGAATAGGGTAATACAGTTTGTGTTTTCGGAGAATCCCGTACTTATAGTTGATTATGATTGTGAAGGGGAAAGTAGAGGAACAGATACCTCCTAAAAATTGTGATACGACCCCTGGATAATCTAAGATCATCCAGGGTAAATTTGGAACACATTTCCCATTTTCCCTACTCATTGTTCTGTTCCAGTTGATCAATGTAACTTTTGATCAATTTAAATTACTGGCTTTCTCTTTTTATTCCGATTGCTTATCTATAATTTAGTTCTTTTTTCTGATTCCCATGCTACCAAGGGTTACTGCAGAAAGTTTGGAAAAAATAGAACAGCATAAAGAACATAAAAATCACCCGTAGCCTCACCGCACAGACAGCAGTGCCGGTAAGGGGGTGTTGTATTTACATCCCAAATTTCATCCCCACACGCATACCAATCCACTAATGACCCCGGTTCCCATCAGCCTGGAGGGGCTGCTGGAGCCACTGTAGGGAGAAATGCTTCTCTTCCTCTCTCCACATTGTTGTCCCTCCGTAGAGACAACACACGTGCTAAGGCTTGAGGAGGATAGAAGGGGACCGACTGGTCCCGATTTGCCAGGGACTTCCAGGTTTTAACATTAAAAGTCCCACATCATGGCAATGCTTCGGTCCCAGGCAAATCGGGATGGCGGATTTATCTCTCCCACCCCAGTAGCAGAAAGGAAGAGCGCTGACTCGTCCACGGGAGAGCTGGTGAGAGGCTGACACTCAGCAGCCCATTGCTCTGTTGGGCAAGGTTAATGTGTTCAAGCCACTGCTCATTCATGCAGGGCTCTTGTTTCTTGTTGGATCTGTGCCCAGGCACAGTGAGCCTCATGATCTCATCATTCTCCATCTTCCTTAGCAGAACTTAAAGCGAAGTGGCAGATTGGTTAATAAGTTCATCCTGCTCTGCTGGCCCATAGAACTTCCATGAAGGGCAAGGGCAGGGGATGGTGACCATGACCGAAAGCAAATCAAGGGGACATTGCTGCCATTGATAAAACTGATTTTTTGGTCCGTTTGGCTCCTTGTGTCTACTGTCAACTGACTATAGCCCAGAAGGAAGGCAAATGACTAATTTATAGTCCCAATCTCCAACACACCAGTGCTTTGACAGAGAGACCCCTTTAAAGTAAGGAAAAGTCCAGGGTTTTTGGTGTGGATGCTAGGATGGGCTTTAGCATAATTTGGCTCGTTGTATTATTACCCACAGCTGGTATTCCTGAGTGTGAACAGGGTGCTTTGTTCATCGTGAAATGGGAAATATGAGAAATATTTTTCTTCGTAGAGGAAGCCAGTTGGAAAAGCCGTGAATTAGATTAATGATTTGTGATTCTTACAACCAGTTGGTGAATTTCCTACGGGCAGGTGTGACTCGAGTTGGCAGTTCTGGCTCTGAATCAAGGTCAAGCAAAGATGAAGTCTTCAACTAGACCCAGCCTTGGCAGTCATGAAGCAGGTGTGTCAACCTTTCCTGTCTTTGCCTTCTACTTGCCCTTCTTTTGCATCTCTGGTTCCACCTCCTCCCTCCACCCTACTCTTTCTTACTGCCTTTTGTGGAGCTCCTTCATGTCTGAGCAACTCTTACCATCAAAGTTGACTCAATTCTGGCAGTTTTTTTTACAAAACTAGACATACCCTTACCACATGATTCAGCAATCATGTTCCTTGGTATTTGTTCCTGTCCATACAAAAACCTACGCACAGATGTTTATAGAGCTTTATTTGTAATTGCCAAAGCTGGGAAGCAACCAAGATGTCCTTCAGTAGGTGAATGGATAAATAAATTGTGGTACATCCAGATAATGGAATATTATTCAGTGCTAAAAACAAATGAGCTATTAAGCCATGAAAAGACATGGAGGAACCTTAAAAACGTTGCTAAATGAAAGGAAAGGCTGAAAAGTTTACATATTATTTAATTCCAGCCCATATGATATTCTGGAAAAGGCAACATCATGGAGACAGTAAAAAACAAACAAACAAACAGTGGTTCTATGGGATGACTAGTGGAGCACAGAGGGTTTTCAGGGCCGTGAAGCTCTTCCATATGATACTATAATGATGGAGACAGGTCACTATATATTTGTCCAAACCTGTAGAATGTACATCACCAAGAACAAACCCTACTGTACCCTAAGGACTCTGAGCGATAATGATATGTCAGCGAAGGTTTGTTGGTTGTAGTAAATGTGATGGGGGCTGTTGATCATGGGGAGGCTGTTCATGTGTGGAGTCAGGGGTACATGAGAACTCTATTTCCCACTCAATTGTACCATGAACATAAAATTGCTCTAAAAAAAAGTTATAAAAACAAGCAAAACTGATCCATCCTGAAGGTCCTTCCCTCAGGGTTGTGAGACAAAGGGCAAGGATGGGTTGAACCTGCCCATCTGGGTAGAGTCAGTATCTTGACAGCTCCTTCTGCCTATACCCAGGGTTCCCATCCTTCACTCAGAGCCCTGACACTGACATTTTCTGAGTAGTAGTGATTTCCCTGGATTCTGACTCCCACCCTACACTTCGACCCTTCTTCTTCTTTCTGGTCTCCCCACATTCCATCCTCTCATCTCCTTTTCTGTCTGGGAACCCTTCAGATTCAGGGTTCTGCTGGATGATCTTCCTGACTTCAGTTTTGGTCCCTACCCAAATTTCTACGAGTCTTCCCTCCCACCCCCACACCTTCTGGTTTCTTCCCAAGCAGCAGGTGTCTTAGGCCACCCAAGCCAATAGCCCCGGCACCAAATAACCCGGCAGAAGCCCATCTCTGGCGGCTTTCCCGGCGTGCCTGTCTTCAGAGCAGACAGCAAGGAAATCGCTTGGTTCCCAAGGCAACCATCCCGTGGTCCAGAGGAGGAAGCTGTCGAGGGACAGAGCAGTAGGTTTGCTGGCAATTTCTTCCCACTGGAGATGTGGTGGGTTAAGAGACAGGTCCCAAAGGGAGGACGGATGTGGAGCCAGCCTGTGAGAGGCAGAACCGCTGGCATTTTCTTTGCTTTTCTACAAGGCAGAGAGCAGCTCTACCTCCCTTGTCTCTGCTCACACCAGCGCTGCGTGGGAGGGACAGCGTGGTCAGCCTCCTGGGGAGGAGGAAGCGTGGGCGAAAGAGCAGGGGTTTTGAAGCCTGGAAGTTCAGGATCCAAATCCCGGCTGAGCTCTGCACTAGCTGAGGAACCTCAGCCACAGGTCTAGGTTTTAATATTCTTTCATTGAGCGCTCACACTATGCCAAGAATTTGACTTTCTTATCACATTTATCTTGGTAGCTGGCTACACGATCAGAACTGTTGTCCCCATCTTACATCTCACAAGGAAGGCAAGTGCTTAAATCTGGATTTAGATCAGATTTCTGTGATGTCAGTGCTCAGGCTTGTTCTTCATCACCAGGCTGCCTGGCCCCTCCTCACGGGCACAGGGACAGGGTCCAGTCCCGGCAGGGCTTATGAGGCAAGACAGCGAAGTGAGACGAAGCGTGGGAGGAGACAGAAGCCTGGGCCAGCCGTGGAGCTGGAGGCCTGGGGACGTGGGAAGAGCTGCTTTGGAAGGATTTGACCCTATGGAGGACATAGCCCTGACATTCACTTGCTCTTTAATCAGTCTTTTCTGGAATCCCTGGCTGACAAGATCCAGGCCTGGGGAAAGTGCCCAAATACGGCTGCCCAGGCCAGGGCCCCGTGGCTCAGGTTCCAGATGTAAGGAGGGGGACTGCAGTTGAAGCCCCACCAGACCCTTCCACGACGCCCCTGCTCCTTGATTCTGTCAGGCTGCTCACCGTGGCCATCCTCACTCTCTTGTTTTCAAAGCAGCCAGCATTTTGAGGAATGACATCAGTGACCCCGGGGGAACTGGGAGGTCAGTTGCAACCTGTTTTTGCATATTCATTTGCAGAAGCAAGAACTGCAGAACCATGACAGCACAGGAGCTTTGCGGCCAGAGAAGACCAGACGTGAATTTGGATCCTACCACGACCGACTAGCAGGGTGACTTTGTATAATTTACCTAACCTCTCTGACCATCTGTAAAACAGGAGTAATCCGGGGAGGCGGGGTGGGGCCGAAGCCTGGGGAGACCACACCAGTGGTACCGCTGTCCTCCACTGCATCCCAGGACCTGAGTGTTGGTTTGGAAGGCCGGGGATGTCGTCGTCAGTGCCGGATTAGTAAACAGGCCTTGCAGACTGTCCGATGCTGATTAATGTGCATAGTAGACTGAGGCAAATACCAGAATTCTGATCTATTCGTTTATAGTGAAAAATAGATCTGTCACATGGACTAGCACTTTCCCATTAGCAGGATCAACAAGTCACTCGGGAAGCCAAATCTCCAACGGGGCATTACCGGAGCGAGTTTAAAGCAGAGAAGGCAGACGTTGCGCTAATGTAATAAATATGTCTGAGGGCCGACTTTATGCTTGCTATGGGCTGAATCATTTTCCCCAAAAATTCATATGTTGAAGTCCTAACTGCCAGGACCTGAGAGTGGGACTGTATTTGGAGATAGAGCCTTTCCAGAGGTAATTAAATTAATACGAGGCCATTAGGGTGGCCCTCATCCAATGCGACCTGTGTGTTTAGGAGGAGATTAGGGCACGAATGGAAGCAGAGGGACGACCACATGAGGACACAGGGAACAGACAGCCATCTGCAAGCCGAGCAGAGTGGCCTCAGAAGAAATCAGCCCTGCCGGCCTGCTGACATTGTGCTGTCAGGGGTCCAGCTTCTAGAATTGCGAGAAAATTAATTCCCGTTGGTTAGCTCGCCCGGTCTGTGGTATTGGTGGTGGAGCTGGAGCTGACTCACACAATGCCGGACACCGGTGTACAGACCGTGGGGGGGGTGGTTATATTTACCCTCCTGGAGCTGCCGTTCCCTCAAGGGAGACATGAGTCCAAAGCAAGGAAGCCAGAGAGTCTCTCTGAGGAGAGACATGACACAGGAGCTGAGACCAGAGAAATAAGAATGAGCCAGGCATGGGGGAGCCAGGAGACAAATATTCCAGGAGGACAGACTTTCAGGGGCAAAGGCCCTGGGGTTGCAGGACCCTGGGCAAGGTCAGGGAACACGAAGGAAGCAGGGGAGCCTGAGCAGATGAGCAGGGGCAAAAGGGGCCAGGGGAAGATCACCGAGGCTGCAGGGCCAGAGTGTACAGAGCTCATGAGCCAGCCTACAGAGCTGAACCTTCCTCCTCGGGGCAGGGAGCAGTAGCTGAACCTTTGGAAGCAGGGCCGCAATACAACCTGGTCTCCAGGTTTAGAAGATCACCCTGGCTGCCACGGGGGCACCAGGTGAGAGGTTTTTGCAGCCGTCAGGCCAGCCATGATGGTGGCAGAAGAACTGGAGAAGAGCAGAAGGATGTGGATATTTGGGGGGGTCTACCCCATATTGACAGGCACTGATCAATGGAACTTGGAGGGTATTGGAAAGAGTAGAATCAATGCCAGCCCTCAGGATTTTAGCAGATGTGTCCATGGCAGATGCATTTATCTCGCTGAGGAGCCTGGGAGATGGTGGATCAGAGGTTCTGTGCGATATCTGTTAAGCCTACAAGTGACTTTGCCAGTGAGACCAGAATATGTGAGGTCGGTGAACAAGTCTTCTCCCTGAAGAGCTCTCTGAGTACTCAGACCAGGTGTTAGATCCATCCAACTCAAACTAGCTTAACACAAAATATATTGGCTAAAGTAACCGGGAGGCTCAGGGGTAGATATGTGCTTCAGGCATGGCTGGATCCAGCTTGCTTTTCTCTCCCTCTTTCTCTCTCTCCTCTGAGATGCTTTCTTCTGGGCTGATGTTATCCTCAGGTAAGCACTTACCATAAATTTTCCTCCCCCCACACAAAAGAGTGAGGGGCAGTGATAGTCTCAGGAATGACTGTTATTCACGTGGCTTGGGTCACATGAACAACCCTGAATGACTCACTGAATTGCTGTGCCCTTGGGCTGGAACACTCACGGGCTGAGTCGGGATACATGTCTGAGGGAAGGGAGGTAAATTTATCTCCACCTAAAACCCCTTGGACTGAAGGTGGGAAAGAGATGGTTCCCCCCAAAGCAAGGGATCCTAAGCAGATAAAAACAACAGCAGGTGATTATGACCATGTTCCACCATGCCCTGGGTAAAGATTGACTTTATTTAGTTTCAGCCCAGAGAGTCCACCTATTTCTAAGGTTTAGCTGAGGCTGACCTGCTTCTCACACTGACCAGTTACCTCCAGTGGATAGTCTCCTAGTGTAGTTCTTGAAGGTCAATTTTATTTCCCTTATTCCTGGTTTTTCTAGAAGGAGGGCACACTGTTAGCCTCAGGGAACTGAGGTATATGTAAATGAAGAATCTGGCACAGTGCAAAGCACACAGTAGGCCCTCCATAGAGGACAGTAATTATTATAGTCATTTATTGGACAAGTGTCTACTGACCTACTGACCTGACATGCAAGACACGCCCGGGGAACTTGGGATTTGTATTCTCAGTAAGAGCCTCAGCTGGGGGTCAGTCCTGTGAGGCCTGTCTGGAAAGTCATGGCTCACACCTGCACAGGGTTCTTCCTAAGAGAACTTAGGAGGCTCCTGGGAGAGAACAAACACTGGATGAGGAAGGGCAGGCATCAAGAGCTTGACCAGCATCAAAAACTCCAGTCTTCTGACGGGAGGCTGGGTGTGAGTGAGGCCCAGGTCTCCGCAAGGGTTTGCCTCTGTGCCGCACCCCGGGGCTGATGCCTGAATGCTCCAGAGAGGGCGGGGAGGGAAAGGAGCTGTGGGACCGAGCAGCCCTGGGCCAGGCCCGTCTGGAGCAGACAGTCCGGAGGGGGGGGGGGGGGGGGGGCGGGGGGGAGGACCTCGCGCCTCTCAGCCTGGCCACAGCCCTGGGAGTGACAGTGGTTCTAGCTGAAAACACAGGCATTAAGTCCCTTTGCTGAAAATCAATTCTCTGAATGCTAATTTACTAAAAGCCAATTTACCAAATGACCAAGCCACTGAATTCCTGAGTTTTTATGAAGTGTTCATTGCTCTCTCGCTCCCACCCCTGCCCGGGCCTCAGCTTCTATGTGAGCAGTACTGGTGGCAGGGACGGGGAGACGGATTGTTCCTCAACGTGGGCCACCACAGTCTATCTTTTTGTGGACTCCTGTGCTGACTCTGCTCCTGAATCTGGCCAGTCCCTGCCTCGGCCTCAGACCTCATGTGAAGAAATGGCTCCTGCACCTCCAAGTATCACATTTACATTCCAAGATGGGAGCAGGGGACAGGGTGAAGGAAACAAGCTGTGCCTCAGGCTCCAGCCAAGAGACTTCTTAATATCCATCATTGGCCAACACGTGTCACATGGCCACCCCAGTCTCTGCCCACTTATCTGATCCTGCCCCTGTAGCTAGAGGTGAAATATGGTGGGTGAACTGTCCTAGGCCTGGGTGAAGGTTTTATTTAAAAGGTTCTGGGGCTGAGTGAGGGAATAAGACTTCTTTTAGGAGGCCGAGTTCCTATAGATTACATTGGATCAAGAGAGTTGTGACTTTGGGGTACTTACTATGACTGTAATCCCCTTTCTACCCATCAGTTGATAGGACCTGAGGAAATTCAGTCTGCAGGGATAAAAATGGCATGGTGACAAGGACATACTGATTCTAGAGCCAGAGAATGTGCATGTGGGTCATGGGAGAGGTAAGGGCAAAGTACACTGGGGCTTGGCAGAAGGAAAGGAACACCCCTCGCCCCCGGTGGGGAGGCGCTGAGCATCACATACCTCTTGGTGGGTTTCTTTGTTTTGGTTTGCTTTGTTTTTGTTTTTGTTTTGTTTTGTTTCTTTTTGGAAGTACAGTTGACATACAACTTCTATTAGTTTCATGTGTACAACATAGTGATCCAACAGTTCTATACATTACTCAGTGTTTACCACAGTGAGTATAGTTACTATCTGTCACCACACAATGTTATTACAACATTATTAACTATACCTCCATGCCGTACTTTTCATTTCCGTGACTTACTTATTTTGTAACTGGAGGTCCGTCCATGGGGACGGACCTAGAGGGTATTAGGCTAAGTGAAATGAGTTCGATTTCACATATATGTGGAATCTGAAAAACAGAATGGAAGAAAAAAGAACAAAGACAGAAACAGTCTCATAAATACAGAGAACAACCTGGTGGTTGCAGGAGGGGATGAGGGTCATGGACTCCTAAGGCTTATTTTTAAAACGACATCAGTGCACTGAACATTGGCATCAATGCAAATTTACTTCTACTTCGTGGCCACCAATGCTGCCTGTATGTGCATGGATCCTGACTGATCCAGCCGAGCTTCCTGAATGGCAGAGGAAGAAAAAGGCCCCTGGGTGTCTCCTAAGAGCCACGGGTGGACTCTTAGGAGCCCTAAGTGGTTCTGGTGAAGGAGCTCAGGAAAGCCATAGAAATGATTCACCACAATCTGAAACTTGTTCTTTTATTGAAAATCAGTTGGCTTACAGTTAGCAAGCAGTTTCCTTAAATCATCATAAACATCCCAAAGACTGGTACAGGCAGAAAATTGGATAATTCCCTAAAGAGAAAATAGTCTATATCCAGTACATTCTATTGTAATAGCTACAGTGCTGGGAACAGGAAGAGAAGATGGTTTTAAAGCCAAAGAGAAAACTGCCTGGTAATTAGCCATGACACCCCAATTTCTGATCTGTGAATTGGGAGTAATCATACCCACATGTAGAAAGTGTTACTATGACTCACCAATATCTGGTTCTCCTCTACTTCTGAGCACACAGGGGGATTGTAGTTCTCTGCTCTCTTGAAGTTGGGTTCGTCCACGTGACTTGTTTTGGCCAATGAGCCATGAGTGGAAGCATCCTGTGCTGTTTCTGAGAGGAAGAAGCATTTACTAGTCAATGTTGGAGTCTCATTACTGTATTTTCCTGGACCCAGAAGTTGTGGAATTAACATTGATATGGAAGGGTCCATATGGAATCCTGGGCCAACATGTGGGGTGTTGCTCAGACCCACAGCCAAGTCTGCGAGTGAGAGATATTATTCAGATAAAACTCTGAGATTTGGAGGGTGTGCATGTTACTATAATATATTCTAGCCTATGCTGACCGTAGACTCTTCTTGGAGTCATCACAGGGACTCAAGAAGATTATGAAAATATCTAGCACACTGACTATAATAAGAGCCACTACCAGGAGTGGTATGTATGAATCAAGCACGGGAGAACATTTACCAGGTGAGGTTTTCAACACATGGTGCTGGGGAAACTGGACATCCACACACAAAAGAATGACACTAGTCCCTTACCTAACACCATACACAAAAATTAACTCCACATGTACCAGAGCCCTAAATATAAGAGCTGCAACTATAAAACTCCTAGAAGGAAATGCAGAGGAAAACCTTCAGGACACTGGATACGATCGTGATTTCTTGGATATGACACCAAAGGCATAGGCCACAAAAGAAAAACAAGGTAAGCTGGGGGCCCCTGGGTGGCTCGGTCAGTTAAATGTCTACCTTTGGCTCAGGTCATGATCCCAAGGTGCTGGGATGGAGCCCTGCATCGGGCTCCCTGCTCAGCAGGGAGTCTGCGTCTCCCTCTCTCCCTGCTTGTGCTCTCTCTCTCAAATAAATAAAATCTTAAAAAAAAAAAAAAAGAAAATCAAGGCAAGTTGGACTCCATCAAAATGTTAAAAACTGTGTAGCAAAGGACACCATCAACAGTGAAAAGGTAAGCCACAGAATGAGAGAAAATATTTGCAAACCATGCGTCTGATAAAGGATTAATACCTAGAATATATAGAGAACTTTGAAAACCCAACAATAACAGAAACCAAATAGGAGATGAACCATGAGAGACGATGGACTCTGAAAAACAAACTGAGGGTTCTAGAGGGGAGGGGGGCGGGAGGATGGGTTAGCCTGGTGATGGGTATTGGGGAGGGCACGTTCTGCAAGGAGCACTGGGTGTTTTACACAAATAATGAATCATGGAACACTACATCAAAAACTAATGATGTAATGTATGGTGATTAACATAACATAAAAAAAAAAAACAAACAATGAGCACAGGACATGAGCAGACATTTCTCCAAAGAAGATCCACAAACAACCAATAAGCATATGAAAATGAGGTGGAGAAGCCAGAGGGACCCCAGGTTAGAAAGGCTCTGTCTCTGCAGTTTCTCTGCAAGCCCCCATTTACTCACATCCTATATTTTACCTTGGAGTAAAAACCAAAGAAGCTATGTTCTCACTCCAATGGGGAGGCAAGAGGGTTGATCATTCTCTGAGTTTCTCCTAGGCTCCCAAACACCTGATCACATCTACGAAGACCTGGATCCCAAACCTGTTTCTAGGTCGTTAGCTTCGAACAAATCTTGGCGGACACTGGCATCAACACCCCCTACCTTCAATGATTTCTA